>NC_046326.1:34428083-34771058 GCF_009819535.1 Lacerta agilis
CCTGGCGACTCAATTCCTTGCCTTGCCTGGAGGCGAGCACTCCTCCTGTGAGTACTCAGGTCTCTCCTATCAGCCCTGAGTCTCTGCAGCTCGGGAGACACAGGTGGGTTACAGGACCCAGGAGCCGCCCCAGCCAGCAGTGGGCCAGGTGCTGGTGACGACTTGGCTGATGGCAATGTTACGGCACCTAAGATTGCCACGCCGAAGGCCAACAGACAGCTGCAGATAAGGTTGAGATCCCTCGCCATCGCCAGGGTCAAGGAAGTCAAGGCCAAAGACAGTCCAAGTTGAAAGCCGGTCAGGAGACAGGAGCACAGGAAACAAGTCAGGGGGTCACAAACACAGGTACCAGGCAGGAGTCATGAATAAGGAATAAGGCAGGAAACAGGAACCAAGGCAGGAGTCACAGATGCACGTACGCCAGCACATCAGTTGCAGACGCTGCAGAATGGTCCAGTCGGCTTCCCTAAGTAGCCGGTTCACTCCCATGCTTCTTATGAGCTGCAGCTGTGTCTAATTGCCGCCTTCGCTTCTCAGCTCGGCGTTCTACAGCTGAGAAGGGAGGAGGAGAGGGGATCAGCTGATTCTCCTCCTGACTGGGACCTGCTTCTGGCTCAGCTTCTTCCTCCGGCTCTGGTCTTCCCTCCTCCTTATCAGATTCCTTTAAATGTTAGCCTGCCTGCAAGTATTTAACTTGGAGAAAGTTTGAGTCTGCATTAGCTATATTGGAATGATGGGAGTCTGAGTCACTTTGAATAGCTTAGCTATGTTTAATATCCTAGTTCTGATTTGATGGTGAGTACATGAATCTTCATTAAACCTTTTTTAAATAATTTTATTGGTTTTCACATAATAAAAGACAATACAATACATCAATACAACAAACAGATAAAACAGCACATACAACAATCAAAACAAAATAAAGGACAAATAAAAATCACCATTAAAACACCAATATTTCTTTTTCTTACTTAGAATTTTTTTTTTCTTGTTTGAATCTTACGGGGTGACTTCCCCCGTTTTCTCTCCTTTGTTTCCAATTCTAGTTTACTTTAATAACTTCTCATCTTTAATATCTAAAATCATCCAAAATATCTAAACAAACTTCTTAATATTCATTTTTTACATCATAATATAACTTATTACTTCTTAACTCCAATCTTACATCTTATTTTACTTAAACTGCTGCTAATAAACATTTCACATATCTCTTCACTAGTTCAAAATCTTAAACTCTTAACACACTGACTTCAGGGTACCGTGGTGAGCCATCCTACTTATATTTTAAATATTCTCACCCTATCCCTCTTCTAACCATTTTCCTTCGCCATCTCGGGATCGCCCCCCCGACATTTCTCCATCTTTTTACCACAACATTGTCCAGAATGTCCTCTTTTTCTTTACCAAAGGTCCAGACGCAGTCCATAAACATCCTTGCAGGGAGCTCCAGGGAACTCAAATCATCATCTTCCAGCATCTCCATTTTAGAATTCCAGTCATCTTCTAGTTGTAGTTTCACAAATCTTTTCCCCATCATTCCTGGGCTCTCACCCCAGAAATTGGATATAAATTGTATTCCAACCCTGGGTCTCTCACACGAACAGGGTTTTTCATCTTCTCGGAGTTGCGCAGTCATTGTACTTTGTTTCTCAAAAACTTCCTCAAGTTCCCTAGCAAGGTTTTTTCCAGTTTACCAAAGTTCTCAAGAGTCTTTCCTGTAGCATATAACTTTTCCTCGACATCCTGGTTCAACAAAATTAGCTTCTGGTTTAACAGTTCTAACTTCAAAAGAATAATCCTTTGTTCATGGGTCAGTCCAGGGTCTAACGCCAGTTTGAAAATGAAACCAAGCATGGTAGAAGTAGGCAGAGGGTATCAAGTTTCAGTACTTTTCCATCTTCAACCATAAATTTTAGCCGCCATTTCCCCCCGAGTCAGGGTGGAAAGATTGCAATACAACAATTTCCAGAAGAGATATTTCCAATCACTTAATTCCCCTAAAAGGGGTTCAGCCAGTCTCACTTGTCAAAAGCTCCGTAGAAACTTTGTATCCGCTACTGCAGCAGCAGCAGCTAACAACAGTGTTATTTTCTTCATTCAACAAAGGGAGGAACGGGCTTCCTTTTTCACGTTCCTCCCGGAGTGCCAAATGTCATAAATTTTGAGTCCAATTAGCTTCGTACTCACGGCCTCCAGGTTCCTTCTTTTTTTTCTCCAGATCAGGTAGAACAACGTGCTCAGTGCGGCGGCAGCCGCCGCTTCACCAGCCCGGTTGGGGCATGCCTCCAGAACCCGGCGCTGTTGCCCCTTCACTCCCGCGCCCCTTTTATGAGGGTAACGGGAGAAGGGTTCCGCGCCATAATGGGCTGGCTGGAGAGCCCGTGCCGCGGGACGCTCGACCCGTGGTTTAGCGGAGCCCCGCTGTGCGGTAGCGGGGCTCCTACCCCCGGGCTGGCCTGGGTCGTTTCGCTGCCGAAACGACCCACGACCGCCCGCAATGGCATCCTCGCCGGAAGTCCATTAAACCTTTTTATCGTATAATTGAACTTATATCTCTAGTAAAGTTAATGGTTTGTATTGTTGTTGGTTTGTATTGTTGTTATCAAAGATAAAAGTCCAGACCTTGATGAAACTGCTGGTGAAACGGAAAGATTTGAAGCTGGCCACCTGTAGGGAGGACATACCCACATGTTTGAGTGACTTTGTGTAACCTTCTCCAACATTGGGAGGATGGACCCATGCTTCTTATAGACTTTTGCATAGCCATCCTTAACATTATATTGCACTTTGAATCAGCACTTTGATGTTTTAAAGCATATATACACTTTGCCTCTGAGGAAATATCTATGAATGCTTTTGTATGATGATATTGTCAGTTAAGTTCCATATTAATACATTTCTATCCAGAGATATACACGGTTTTGTATTTTATCTGAGGTACAGATACCGTGACTGTCTGTTGTTGTTTCTACTGCATACCAGATGGAGCTGGTAGACAGCTGCCCTGAGCACAGAATTAACCTGCACCTCCATGGACAGCTGTGAGTCCAAAATGACTCCCAGGCTGCACACCTGGTCCTTCAGGGGCACAGTTCCCCATTCAGGACCAGGGAGTCCTCTACACTTGCCCTGTTCAGCAACCACTCGCCCAATCACCTTGCCCAAGAATGGAAGATTTGAGACTGGGCGATAGTTGGCCATATTGGCCACATCTAAAGATGATTTTTTAAGAAGCGGTTTAATAACCGCCTCTTTCAGCGGGTCTGGAAGGCTCCCTCACAGAGAGAAGCATTCACCACACTGTGAAGCCCATCGCCCAGCCCTTCCCAGCTAGCTTTTATAAGTCAGGATGGGCAAGGATCAAGGAGACAGGTGGTTGGTTTCACTCATCCAAGCAGCCTGCCCACATCCTCAGAGGAAACAGATTGGAATTGATCCCATGCAACTTGACTAGACAGGACTCTAGCACTCTCCCACCCTGGCCCTGCTCCTATGGTGGAGTCTACCTCTTCCTGAATCTGAGCGACTTTATCTGCAAATAACTTTGCAAAATCATTGCAGGAGATCATGTGGCCCATACTGGGCCCCGATGGAGCAGGTGGTTCCACTAGATTGCGAACCACCTGAAAAAGTCTCCTCCTGCTGTTTTCTGCAGATGCAATAGAAGCGATGAAGAAAGTCTTCTTCGCAGTTGCTACCACCACTTGGTAGGCTCAACGCTGAGCTCTAACCCATGTCCGGTCAGCTTCAGAATGAGTTATCCACCACCGGCACTCTAGCCGTCTCAGCGATTCTTTCATTGCCCTCAGATCCATGGAAAACCACGGGGCTGTCCAGGATCCATGCAATCGGAGAGGGCGCTTTGGAGTCAAACAATCAATAGCCCTGGTTAACTCCACATTCCAGCGGGCCACCAGGGAATCAGCTGAAAGGCTATCAACATGGGATAAAGCATCCCCTACCACTCTCTGGAAACCATTCAGATTCATTAAATGGCAGGGGCGGACCATCCGAATCAGTCCTACCTTCCTGCAGAAGTCCAGTTACACCAGGAAGTGATCTGACCATGGCACTTCTTTAGTTTCACTTTTAGTTAGTGTCAGATCACCAACATCCATAGAGGTGAACACCAGGTCCAAGGCATGTCTATGAGTTGGGCCAGACTTATTCAGGGACAGCCCCATGGAGGCCATGCTTTCCCGAGGGGCCCCATGTAACGTTGTGTCGACATGGATGTTAAAATCCCCTAGGACAAGCAAACTAGGTGTCTCCAGGAGGACATCTGCCATGATCTGAACTAGTGTTTTCCTAAAAATCACTGCAACACCCCTCCCCTCCCACGTGACCTGGGTTGCTGTGTGTACAAGAAACCTGTTGGACAAGCAGCAACAAGGACAGGCCCATCCGCTTCATCCAGCCAAGTCTCTGTCGTGGATGGCAGTGGTCTTATGAATCATTGACCTGGCATTGCACAGCAGCACCTTCAGATCATGTGGGTATCCCTTGCTGATTCCAGTACCCGTCTGGTCAGGACCAGACCCGGAGGAAGGGATAGTCTTCAAACAATGACTAAACCTGCATCCTCAGCAATGACATGGTCTCCTCCTCCTACCAGTGATCACTGAGATCGGTTGTCCCAGTGCATCCCCCCCCCCGTGGCACCTGCCCCAGCCATTTTGTTGGCTGGGACCCACTCCCAGGCAGCCCTAATCCCTCCCTTTAAGAGCAAAACCTATATAAAAAACAGCAAAAATAACACAACAATACAAACCAAAAACAGTAAAAAATACAAATATACTAAAATTTAACAAATTCCCTAACCCAACTAAAAATCCATCCCACCCTCCACACCAGAAAGAATTTAACAAGGAAAAAAGAAATTTAAAAAAAAAACAATTTAAAAAGAACTCTGTGTTGTTATGAGTTCTGCTGAGCAGCAATAGCAGCAGTGGTAGCAGTCGTTATGGTGAGAGGCAGGGACAGGACCTGTAGGCACTCACAGCAGGAGAGTCCTGGGCAGCACCTTATATTGTCCTTCATCTCGTGGCCAGTTAGGAAGCCAGCTTGATCTTGATGTATCAAATCATTTAAAATCAATTTCAATCTGTTGGTGACTACATGGCAAGCAAAGTTCAGGTGTCCCAGGAGTGATTGAACCTGCCAGAGAATAAATTTCTTTAGAGGGAGCAGTTGAGAAATTATATCCTTAAGGGATGCCAATTTCTCTGGGGAAGGCCTGAGGACTGGGCCACCTTGTCCAGCTTGATGTCGAGATAAGTGATGGTGGTTACCGGACCCTCTGTTTTATCTGCAGCCAAGGAAACCCCCAAACCCTTTAAACAAGTAATACAGGAATTGTTGTTTGCTGGCCCAGCCAGAAGAAAATCATTGAGGGTAATGATTAACCCCCGTTAAACCCGTCTGAAAATAAGGAACCCAAACTATAAAAGTACTGTTACGGAAATTACCGGGTAGAGGCTGCTCTGCTCCCGGTCCTACAGAAGAAGCCCATGGTTCGCTGCGAAGTCAATGGAGACTGAGGGCAAGCACTGCCTCTTCCTCTGACTTGGTGTCTCTCTTTTTTTTTCTCATCGCGATTATTGAAGACGGATTTTGCTATTGACAAGATCTTGCTAAAGGTTTTTCCATCGTATCCAATGAGAAGGTTTAAAGCTTTCCGTATATCCGGTGTTGCCTGATCTTTAAAGAAGCCTTTGACTATTATTTCGTGGTGAGGATTCTCAGGGTCTATTCCGCCCCATGTTTTTATAGCCGCCACCTACCGAGAGTAATAGTCTGAAGGGTGCTCATTGGGTCCTTGTATTATGGTCTGGACTTTGGTCCAATTTATTGAGTGCTGTCCCGATGCCTTGATGCCATCTAGGATGGCCTTCTCAAACAAGTTTAGGCACCAGATGCCATTTGGGGTATTGTAGTCCCAGATAGGTCAGGTTCGATCCGTAGATCTCTAGGAGTCAAGGCTTCCATCCCTTGTGGTCTCCCTTCCTTGTAGTTCTCGATTTAAAGCTTCCTCAGCCTTACTTAGGATATCGGCTTTTTCAGCCTCATTAAATAGAGCATTTAGGAGTACATGGACGTCAGTCCAAGAGGGATGATGCGAGGAGAAGATGGTAGATATCTGCCTATGGCATTTATCAGGATCATCTCTCAGGGAGGGCATCACATTAGCCCAGTTCACCAGGTCAGCGGTCCGAAAAGGTTGATGGGTGTATATCATGCGTGGAGCCCCATCCGGAGTTGCCGGTGGTATGGGGAAAGCTCGCAGGGGGCATCTGGTAGGAGGCTGTTTGATGGTTACTTTCCCCGTTTCCCTTAGCCTTTGCTTTGACCGGCTGCCGGGGAGCGGACGGGGAAAAGGCGCCCTGTAGGTGGATGGCAAAGTCCTTGGCAGTCTGGACCATGGAACGGGTGGTCATACCCTCCACATTCCCAAAAGGGTTGGAATGGGGCGACAGGGTATAGGCAGCATGCTCACTGACTGGTGTTAAAACAGGGTCAGGTTCCACTTGGCTGTTGGACTCTGGGGCAGCTTCTCCCAGGTCGGTGGGTTGAACCAGCAGTTGCCCGCCTTGAGCTCCCGCCTGATCGTTGGGATCGGTATCATTTTCAGGTCCCTGGAGGTTATTTTGTGCTGGGACGTCATTCTGAGCAGGGGGAGCTGTAGGGGCCGGCCTGGGGCGATTATAATAGAGCGCCATGGCCTGATCCATGGAATCATCATCCGAGGGATCCTCATAAGGGGGTGGCGCAGGACCTCCTTTGGGTTTTCTAGGGTTTCTCTTGGGAGGTTTAATCATGGGCATCTGAAGAGCCGGAGAAGACTTTAGAGTCATGAGGACTTGGTACACTGCCTCGAAGGCTTTCAGATAGTCTAGCTGACGAGGCCTTTCTTCCATTAAGAGCTTCTTTAAAGTATTTAAGCGATCCTGATTGAAGGATCCCTCCGGTGGCCAGCGGAGTTCAGATGGTACTTTATCAGTAAAGGACGGCCAGAAGTTCTTACAGAGGTCTTGCAACTTCTGTCTAGACAGCATTTCTGAATCTGGAATTTCCTTCCAATGATCCAATATGAATTCAAGGGGGGAGTCGGGTTCCGGCTGGGTAAAAGGCTTCCGAGAAGCCTTCTTCCCAGTGGAAGTACGACCATGCTTCGAATCCTTGGCACCCATTGTTCCTTGGGGTTTAAGAGGAACCTGGGTTTTGGAAAAGGATGGGGAAAATGTCTCAGTAAGTCGGGTTTTCACAAAGGGAGTGGGACAGAGGGGTTTCCTAACATAAAACGAGTACGCGACGTTCCAATAAACTAGCCTGGTCCCTTGCGTTCCCTAGATCGGCTAGAGGGGCGGCTGACCAGGGGGATCTACTCTAAACTACCTCTTCCTTTCCTTTTTCTGGAGCTCCTTTTCCTCTTCCTTTCTCTTCCGTTTCTTCTCAACTATTCCTATTTTCCCAAACCATTTCCACCCGTTACAAAACTTCCCCACCTGGCAACCTCCTACCTATCGTTAATAGCTAAAGGAAGGGAGCCCTACTGGACACCTGCCACTGCAGTGCCAGATCGGGCAGCCCTTTATTCGATAGAGTGAAACGGTCTGGAAAAAACCTCCCTTGCGTTCGGAAGCGGGTTCACGCATGACCAGCATGTATACGTGACCCGACCGAGGCGGCTGAGGTTTGAGATAGTGCAGAAAAGTCCTTTGCCCCTTGCATTCGTTAGGATCTTTCACCTACCCGGGGCGGCTGGCAAAGTAAAAAAAGAGCCCAGTCCCTTGCGTTCGTTAGATCTGCTAACGGGGCGGCTGACCAGGTATTGGAGAAAAGAGATAGAGCTCAGGACTCCCCTTTCGAGTTGAGCAACGGTCTACGGGACAGACCGAGAGACAGGCAAGAAACGATAGGTAAGAGAGCAGTAGATTGCTGTTGCCAGGCTTACCTCCCCCCTTCCCACAATCACCAGTACACTGGATTTTATACTCACGCGTCTTCCACTGCGATCCGCTGGATCGTTGAAGACGAAGCCGGCTGGGCTTTGCCTTTGCTCCCTGGTTGGCTCCCTCTGAGACCTGCAATTACTGCCCGGAGGATGGCCGGAGGTCCGACGGGTCTCCACGGGAGAAGAGGGTCCCAGTGCCGGCTGAAGACTCAGTGGGGTCCTCGGCCACCACGGGAGAACACAGGTCCCGGGTTTCGGCACCAAGCTGTTACGGAAATTACCGGGAAGAGGCTGCTCTGCTCCCGGTCCTACAGAAGAAGCCCATGGTTCGCTGCGAAGTCAATGGAGACCAGCCAGAGGTTGGAGCAAAAGCAAAGGAGTTTATTGCGCAACAAGGTTCCGGAGGATCTGAAACCCGAGGGTTTATGTGGGTGCTTGTGCAACATGTGTGAGGGGGGGTGACAGGGATAAAGTGAAAGGGGTGCCCCGCTCATCGTCGGGGGGGGGGTTGTAGCTTCATAGTCCCGCACTTGTTAGCTGGAAGGCTTTGAGGTGGGGAAGGTGATGGCTGGAACTTTTCCTTATCAGTACTGACAGGCAGCACATGCGACAGAGCAACTCATGGGCCTTATCCACACACCACACTCCTTCAAACCTGAATCCCAACCAACGAAATCCTCAGGGTGCACTGGAAGTAGGCAGGAAGGCAGATTCAATGTCACATTTTGCCAGCTGGGCCCACAGACCAAAGCTCCTAACATCATCAAAACTTTATCACAGTCCAAAGACCCAGAAAACAATTTCAAAACTAGATACAGTTAAAATGACCAGACAGACAGATGGAAGAAACCAAGGCAGTTATTTAGTTTTATCTAGGATATGATGATCTTTGTTTCTTATAACCTCCAAAAGAAACTTTGCCACGGCCAGTGGAATATCATTTGACCTGTCTTCCAAAAGATATTTAATATTGCAGCTTTCGGATTTTCCCGGCAAATTTGCCAGTAAAGGTTTGATCAGTTGATCCCTTGCTTGCTCACATTGCCCACAATGCAGTAGGATATGCTTCATGCACTCGATGTCCTGGGAACATAAACAAAGGCTATTCTGATACAGGAAATACATTTAGTCTCCTAACAAACTTGATGGTGTGATCAAAGGGTGCGTATTTTACTGAACTAGAGTTCGGATGGGATGGCGTCATTCACAGAACCTCCTTTGGGGTACAACAAATGATGAATAAAGGTATATTCCCCTGGAGCCTTTTTTGGAACGATGCTCAGTAGTGAGATGTGCAAGCCTGGAATGGGTGGGGATGAAAAGGATCCCGCCACATGCCCAGCTGCAATCTCTTTGGCAATTTTCTTCCTAGCCACTTCTGGCAGCTCCCTGACTGACTTCTGATTGGGCAGGTGCTTGGAGTTAGTGGGGTAGGAACCTGGTATCCTAAAACCTTGGACAAAGGCCACTCCCCAAAGTTACTTAACTGCCTCCATATTTGGGTACTTATCCAGGAAGAACTTCAGGGAAGGGAGTATAATGGGGGAGGTAGCCAGGGAGTTCCAGCTATTGCTTATGGTTGCCCGTGGCAGCCTGAGCAAGAAACAATCTGGGGGTTCTTCATGTTATTTTAGTGAGTTGAACCTACTGGGCACTCTGAAAGGACTGTTTTCCCTGGTTGCATGAGATTCTGGGGTGAGATCCCAAGCACCTCTCACATTCGTGTGAGAATTTGCATTTAGACCTCTGACACTGGCCCTAATTGAGCTCCCAACATAACTTCTGTTGGAGATCCCTCCTGGAAGTGAACTTCCCATATTTTTCGGTGTCCGGCTGCTTCTTGTTGATGTTTGAACCCACAATCTTTATCCACAGTGAGTGATTCACTAGATCCCACCTTGTGCTTGGATAACTTAGAGGCATGCTTGTGAATATTTTTTTTTGTCATAGGCATTAGCTGCAGCCTCACTGACCACGGCATAGGCCACCCTCGCATTTTTTAGGTAGTTTATGAAATGTCATGCCTGTTTTGGATAGACCAAGGAAAAACACACCAAGAACTCTGGCCAATAAAGTTTCAATAGTGGGAATAGTCCTTACTTGCAAATCAATAGTAAATTATGACAAAAACTAATCCATTCAAATATATATATTCAGAGATTACTTTTCTTAAAAAATAATAATATTTATTTAAAAATTTACTAAAAACATACAAAAAGAAAAACACAACTACACTAATAACATACATAACAAACATAACAAAAACAACAACTTACACATTTCTTAAGACTAATATTACTTCCTCACATCATAATGGGACTTCCTCCTGTCTCCTCCTCCTGTGTCCCTTGTAAATATCTTTTTGTAACTTCCAAAATTTCCTACAATTCTATTCTATTATCCAATAACAAAAAATCATTAATATTTTATCTCTTAATCTATATTGCCTAAATAATTACTCATATCATATCTTAATCATCCTCTATCTTAACCATTTATCTTCTATTCTACAACCTAACTTATACTCAAATTATATCTAACTTTCAATCATACAGTGATTTTTTAAAATACAATTTAAATTTTTTCCATTCTTTTTCCACTGCGTCATCCCTCTGGTCACGGAGTTTCCCGGTCATTTCTGCGAGCTCCATATAGTCCATCATTTTCATCTGCAATTCTTCTATCCTTGGTAATTCTTCTGTCTTCCAGTTCTTAGCTATCAAAACTCTAGCTGCTGTCGTGGCATACAAAAATAAGTTCCTGCCACTTTTACTAGTATCCTGGCCTAGGATGCCCAGTAAAAAGGGTTCTGGTTTCTTCTTAAATGTGTTTTTCAACACATTAATTTCATTGTATATCTTTTCCCAGAAGTCTTTCACCTTAGGGCACGTCCACCACATATGGAAGAAGGTTCCTTCTGTTTGTTTCCATTTCCAGCATTTGTTACTCTATATATTCAGAGATTACAAACTCAAACAGAGATCACAGGGATATGTACAATGCAATAATCCATTACAGTATTGGAAATGAAAATCTTTGAATAGAGGCAAGTTCATGTTAGTCCATAGTCAGGTTTGATATGAAGATCTTAGTTTCAATCATTGAGCAGGAGTCAGAAGTCAGTTATGGATCAGAAACCAGGACAGGGCCTTGTTTCAATGTATTCACCTTCATCAGCTGAGTTTTAAGGGGTCGTATAAGTTTGAAGAAATTGTAAGTTTATCCTGTTATTTTCTAAGTTTCTCAGAGATAACAACTAAGTGTGTAAAGATTGACGTGTATCTTGAGCTTTTCTGTGCGTTGGACTGCAGAGACCACCCATGAGAAAACTTGAAAACCTTCCAACCATTCTTAAGTTTTCCATAGAAGTGTTTCATCTCACCTTTATCCAAGACATCCTCTGATGGAACCAGTTTGAACATATGAACATAATCCCCATTGAGAATTTTAGACCTCAATTTTGGAGTAAGTTCAGCAGCCAGGAAGTCCTCAGTGGCTGCATGAGTGGACCTCTCGTATATTCCACCAAGGCCCTGAACTTCCACTCGACATCTGTTGGGAATTAGTTCTCTGTTCCCAGCACCAGTCTGGAAGATCCACCAAATCTTCTCCCTCCCCCAATAACAGTCCAGCCAAGTGTCACTGTCACAATCCCAACTAGACATACCAAGCTCATTGTCTGTGTCCTTGGCACAACTCTTCTTCCCTTTATATGCATGTTTCTTCGGACACTTTTTTCGATGGAGACTTAGACCCACCAGGCTGGGGCTGCCCTTCATCCTCTGTGCTGGAAGTGTCAAAGTCGGGCGCTCTGTCCCTCTTCTCTGCTCCATGCCCACCCCCACCCCCACGGTAACCACCGCCTGCTGCACATAGCTGTATATATAAAACGTGTTAGTATTATTTACCAAGTATTTATTTATTAATCATATATTCTTAATCCCTTTCTTTTTTAGTATTCTTTTTGATTTGTATGTAACTGTAAAACTATACCCGAACAACCAAAACTTGTAAGCACCAACACAACAGTGCACTGTTGTACTGAGCTATGATAAACAAAAACCTCAGAATTCTCAGGAATGCTTAAACTAAGGTATTCTCCCCCAGACATGCTATTTCTTTAATACCCTGTTTCAGAAACTGTACATAGCACATAGATTTTTAAGCCTGTTGCAAAGAACTATGATGCGTGACCAATAATCTTACACATCAGCTTGTCAAGAAGGCTTCCTTTAAGCAGGATTAAAACTTGTTCATTCAAAATGTCAATGCACATTTTCTTCCCCAGGGCTTATCAGCATCCACCAAAACATGTCATTATTAACTGTCATAATGGAGAGAGCATCACAAGTAAAATAAACAGAGGAGCCACATTCCCTGCGAGAATTCTGCACAGGCATTACAAGGCAGTTCTGCAAGGCTCTGGCCCCAGGCTGAGGGCCAGATGTGGGGCAATTCTATGGATTTTCTTCACTGAGAGAAGGAAACACCCCTCCATAGTTAAACTGTGGAAGTCGCTCCCACAAGATGTGCTAAGTGAGGGCCACCAAGAGGTTTAAGTAAATTCTTGAAGGGTTGGGATACGTTCTTTCTCCACTGTTGGAGGCAGTTCGCCTCTGAATACCAGTTAGTTGGGATTGGCACTGTTGCACTCAGGTTCTGCTTGTGGAGTTCCCTTGGACTTCTAGCTAGCCACGGTGAGAACAGAGTGGTGAACTTGATGGGTTTATAGGCTGATTCATTGGTGCTCTTATGTTCTTACGACAAAAAAAATTAACCCACCTTCAAGAGATGGTATAGGATGTTGCCTTCTCCTGAGCCAGATGATTGACCCCACTAGCTCCATCTATAGCACAATAGTGTACATCGACCGGCAGTGGTTCTCTAGGGTCTTTTATGGGAACCTTTCCAACCCTGCATGGGAGCTTTGACATTTGAGGTACGTGATCCCAACCCTGAGCTACTGTTTCCTCTTAAACAGGGCAAAGAGCCTGCAGTAATAGCCCCTTTGAGAAGGCGCTAACCCCTGCTCCCACACAAGAGGAAAAGATAATGAGTCTGAAGCTGGTTTTGAGGGCAGAATGTGGAGTACTTTCATTTGACACAACTAAGGTCACTGTCTCTTCCTCCTCAGTTTGTGGGTTCTTGTTGGTTTTTTTCCTGAAAGCCTGCTCCATCCTGTTGTGAATGAACAGGGAGGGGTGAATGTAAGAAGGCTCTTGTTTTCTGCGCTCCCCTGTATTTGCTGCATGCAGTGTACTGTCTCCGTTCTGTTGCAGTTCACTTCCCAATACCTTCTGTCACAGGATTTGGTTACTTGGCTGCTGTCTCATTCAGGGATTCAAGCCCACCAGCAAGGCTAAGTTGAGCTGGTGTTTTTAAACATCAAGCACCAAGGAGGCATTGAGGCTCTATATAAACATTGCCATGGTTCACTTGTTCACAAATGGGTGCAAAGATGGCTCTTCTCGGAAACTCCAGTTGTCTGGAAATGAAATAATTTAACAATTTAATAATTTCCAATATTTATAGACCACTTGTCTGTGGGTAATGTTGAGGGTGGCAGGAGAGGATATATTATGAATAGCCTTCCTAACTTGCGTTAGCAAGGTTCCTCACTTAGCAGAGTGCATTCCCCTTCTTACACAGCAGAAATCTTGTTTGCAGACTTGTGTGAGCCTCTTAAGACAACAAACAATTCAATCTAGCTTGCTCAGATTGAGATATGTTCTAATATTCCTGGTAAGACCCTTTTGAATCCCTCCTAAAAGAATAGAGAGACGGAAGTCTTACTCATAAGTAACAAAAAAAGTAGTTTTACTCACCATCAGGCAGAGCACAGTGTGATCCCTGAAGGTGGACTGTAGGCTTAAAGTTACAAACATGTAAAGGTTTACCCCATATGGGAGATAACCTGGGGGACTGCTGGATGGCAGCCAGTGGTCCAGTCCAGGTGAAACAGGGTGTTCGCAGGCGAAAAAGAAGATCAAAGAGAGGAAGGTAGTTGTGTGACTTGGCCTTTTACGAGGTCTGGAAAGGTCACACCCACCTACTAGTCACATGCAAGGCAGGATGTTCCATGCCAGGAGGAACAGGAAGTTTCAACTGGCTGGACCAACATCCCCCTGCATG
The DNA here is from genome assembly GCF_009819535.1 of Lacerta agilis. Taxonomy (NCBI): domain Eukaryota; kingdom Metazoa; phylum Chordata; class Lepidosauria; order Squamata; family Lacertidae; genus Lacerta; species Lacerta agilis. Next base: position 34,442,170 of record NC_046326.1, read on the forward strand.
ACCACTCTAGCAAAACGGATAATGTTGTACTACATCCATTCAAGAGGTTCGATAGTGCATACTGGCACGTTGCGATCATTCTCCAGGAGGCCTGATATAGCATGCCAGAAGAAGGTGGTGTCATACTTGACAGCTCCCGATGGATTACATCCCACATTTTCACCGCAGATGGTCAAAAAATAGCTTCCCCAACAACCAATGAAACTGTAATTCAGAATAATGCAGTTTAAAAACAAAGCAGAAACCATGAACGTAGTACAAGTTCCTTAGGATGCCTGCTGAAGGAGAAAGGTCTTTGTCAAACACCTGAAGGTCAACAGAGCAGGAGGGGGCGTGCCTATTTGATCCCAGCTGTGAGGGATTTCCACAGAACCAGATCTACAATGCTGAATGTAAGGTAGTAAATAGAAGCTATGCATCTGAACTGTTTGGGGCTGCTTAACAGTAACTTTTCTGAAAACTTTAGTGATGGACCACCTGGGATCTGTCAAAAAGCTATTATTTAGGAATACAAACTGTCTGATGGTGATTAACCTCATAATCTCTGTGTGCCCTTCTTTGCCCCAACCCTACAGCTTGGGAGGTGCTTTCTACCTCTCAAGCATGAGGCCAATCAATGTCCTTCCACTGAGCATCTTTCATTTCCTCCACAACTTTCCAAATGAACTTTTTTGCCCATAAAGGAGACTTCAGAAATGCAACACATTGTGAAAACAGATTATATTTATTAGAATGCCACAACTTAAGAGGATCTGCAAAATAAGAATAATAAGAAACTGATTAGAGTTGTTGACGACTAATATGAGTGACTACTTCCTGATTGTCTTTTGAACTTCCTATGGTCAGAAAGGGTTAGTAATGAGCAATGCAACAGCAGCGCGTGCTCAGAAATTCTGAGTTGAGTTCTAATAGCTCCCAAAGTCACTGGCATGCATGCCTATGTGAAAACCAAATAGGATTATGCCCAACCCTCTGACAAGCTGTCTGTAAGATATAATTTTCCGTGCATGAAAGGTGAGTGTAATAAACATACAGTGATGGATACCAACATGAAAATCCCCCGGAGCTAAGCCGCATTCCCCAGCTGAAGTTGTATCAGGCTTCAGAAAGGAGTAAAGCCTCTTTCTTCCTCCTGGTGCATCGTTCATCATTATTATGATGCCTGCCTTCTAGTGTTAATTAAGATTTGCTTCTGAACGTATAATCAAGTGTTTCGTATGCATATGTTTTCAGCTGTGGTGGGTTCTTATTTCTGAGCTTTCAACTCTTATCTCTGGGATGCTCCAGCACTTGCTGAGATGAACAAAGCGATAAATCCTCGGAACAAATTCCTGCCTCTTTATGGGTTATCGGGCTCCTTACCCCCCCCTTCCATCTTGTGCAGTTTTCACTGTCATTGTGCTTAAAAGGGGCAGGAGAAGGAAGATGCATCCCCCTTTCTCTTGGAATCTGGGCCACTTGATCTCCAAAGCACAGCTTGCTCAGTGCCTTCTCCCCGCAGGTCCCAAGCACTACCTGTTTCTCAATCTCTACTCCTCAGGCAACTTGATTAAGCTGTCCCCTTTCTTACTAGTCATAGTTAAATGAATTCTTTTTTTTTAAAAGATTTTTTATTATTTTACAATAAAACAAAACAGAAACAACATTAAACATACATAAACACAATAAAAACATAATACACAATCAACAATATCAAACACAACAATAACATACGAAAAAGAAAACTTATACAAACCTTACCAAATACCTATCTTTGCTTCTCAACTTATTTTTTACTTCTTGGGGGGACTTCCCCTGGTCCCTCCACTGTCTTCAAAAACATATATACTCTTTAGATAGCTTCATTTCTTTTCCCATTAACTTATACTCAATTTCTTAATGCTCTTTAAGTTTGCTTAAACCAATATACATCTTAACTTATACTCTATATCTTAAAACCTTCTTGTACAAATAGATCTATCACATCAAAAATTTCTTCTAGACCATTATAACTAACCTTAAACTTCTAAAGCCGGTTCTTCTATATATTTCTGCTCAAATATTCAAACATTCAATTTAACATACTTAAGTAAATAGTCCTCAAATTTCTTCCAATCTTGCGACACCTTCTCCTCCCTCTGGTCTCGGATTCTAGCGGTCAGATCTGCGAGCTCCATATACTCCATCAGCTTCATCTGCCATTCTTCAATTGTCGGTGTCTCTTCACCCTTCCAGGTTCTTGCCAATAAAATTCTAGCCGCTGTCGTGGCATACATAAAAAATACTCTATCCTGACTGGGTATCTCTTCATTGGTCATGCTCAAAAGAAATGCCTCTGGTTTCTTACAAAAGGTAATTTTCATTACCTTTTTAAGCTCATTATAAATCTTATCCCAGAAGGCCTTTACCCCTGAACACGACCACCACATATGATAAAAGGTACCTTTCGACGATTTACATTTCCAACACACATCCGACATTTTATAATTCATTCTAGCTATCTTAACTGGTGTCAGATACCATCTATATATCATTTTCATTACATTTTCTCTTAAACTATTACATGCAGTAAAATTGATACCTTTCTGCCACAATCTCTCCCAGTCATCCATCATAATATTATGACCCACATCTTTTGCCCAATCTATCATTGTTGATTTAACCAGTTCATCTTTCGTATGCCACTCTAGCAACAAATTATACATCTTGGAAAGGTTTTTAGAGTTCGATTCGATCAGTTCTGTTTCCAGTTTAATGAATTCTTTGACTTGGTTGCAATTCGAACCAGCTCCATGAATGCAAAAGTTTTCAAAGCCAAATGGCCTGTTCACTTTGCTGGCAGGATGATTTGATGCTCCTTCACTTCAAGGGCAAATCCAGAGACCAGTTTCCTCCCTATCCTTTTTTTGGGAGTGTATCATTTCTTTCTGGGAACATGGCAATGCCCAGCAATGACAAGTATCTGTGAGGAAGGCTGCCTGCCAGTTTCCAAGCTAAATCAGCTCTTTGTTTCCTGCTCTAAGCCTTTTGATCTGCTAATGCAAATGTTTCCTTGAGCTTTCTGGGAGAATTCTCATTTAGATACTACCCAACAAAACCAGGAAGTGCCTATTCACGGCGTACTTGAATTTTTAGAAAAGAATCAGAGTTGTAGAGTTGGAAGGGATAACCAAAGGGTTATCTAGTCTAACCCCCTGAAATTCAGGAAGGTGTACATGGGTGGGGGTATATACAGTTTGAGTGCCCTCCATAATTACTACGAACTGGTGGGGCATTTCTCTGTTTAGTAGAGGGGAAATTGCCCATGTGATTGACCAACTTTTTTTCTTTAAGGGTTCCCCCCAAAAAAACAATTATATGCTGCCACCAAACAGAATGATTCTTCAACTTCACCTTTGTCTATATATCTATATCTATCTATCTATCTATATATATATATCCATATACCTTTGTAGAGCTGGGCTAGGGAGAATTGTTTGAAAACAAAGCATAACAAAATAAAGGCAAAGAGGATTGTATTACAATAAAGATTGTACATAAATCCATAGAAAAAGACCCTGTAGAACAGCAGTTTAAAAAAAAAGAAAAGAAAGTAAACCTTTGGCAGCAAAATTTATCACCCAGGGTATCATCTGCCAGTGCCTGGGAGAAGTGAGTTTGTACCCTGGTGCTGGCTGAAGAGATCTCTCCAACCATTGATCAGTCAGGGACAACTATAATTATTAGTCACAGAAAGAACAATGAATGCAAAAATTAAAAGGAGACCAGCGCTGCTTACTTTGGAGAGAGAGCACTTGAACACAGGGGTTGAATGATACCTTTCTTCCCGTTCACAAAAAGTTCTCTCTGGCTCTGTTTTCGGGGCTAACGATGACCTTGACTTCACACTAAATCGTATCCTTTTTAAACATCCTTAATCTGAAGTTCAGTTTGGAGGAGACAAATGAATAACATGAATCCTGCCTTTATTAATAAATAGATAGATAGTATTTCTAAAAAGAAAACAGAAAAAGACCAAGCCTAGATTTTGAAAATGTAAGCACTGAGAGAGGAGGTGCCAGATGGAACATCATGGCCAAGAAATATCCTTACAAAGAACCTACCCACCCACCACAGGTATGTTGTCATTGTCCCAGTGGTAAAAAATAAAATAAAAACTGTTTTCAGGGAGTCGGCACAACCGAAACAGATTTTGATTTCTTTTGGAATGAGGTCACTGGAGGCTTACCGACCTCTTGTTATATCTGTGTTCATTTTATACACCCTGTGGGAAGGATGAAGGAAGCGCAGCAGGCAATATCAGAGCCTGCTCCAGTTGGTCTGTCCTCTCCACACCCACAGAACTGAACTTACATTGCATTTCATTTGACTGAACATCTTGAAACTGTAAAACTGTCTTGGGCAACTTGCAGGAAAGCAACATATATAAATTAAGTGCAGTAAATAAGCAGACACAGAGCTTAAATATGGGGTCCCCACTCTTGTTGGGCACATTTGGACATCTAAGAAACTCTTGTAGGAGTCACAAATATACCCATTTCACAGAACAATAATGGCAATGATCAGCACCCATCCTCAGCAGAAAGGCAACACACCTGCACTCCTTACCCAATAAAACCAGAAAGAAGCAGGTGGTTTCCCCAAAGTAGAATACTTACAAGCACTCTCATTGCATCCTCCAATCCTTTACATATTAAGCAAAATCCCTACCTTATAAAACTCAGATTCTGTCCTTCACCCAGAGTGCCACATGGCAATATTTCCTTACCAAGCCCAACATTTCAAATTGATAGCAGACTCCTCCACAGCTAACCACAGCTCGCCACATTGCAGACAATGTTCTATTGAGACAAAACTCATTTGTGTCCTGCGTCCCATGATAGGTTGCAGATCTAGACAATCACTGTTCCCAGTTATTGAAACGGTAGCCGGTCAGATTAAAAGGCTGGAAAGAAAGGGCCAATAAGTGGAAGGGGGACATGAGGAACTAGAAATGGCCTGGCCAGTTCAGATCAGTTGAGCCATTGTTTGGAAGGGCTTAACCCAAAGGATGCATCACCGGAGGCAATACGGTGGATAGGTCAACATTCAGGGTAATTGCAGGGGTCAATAATTGCAGATACTCTCAGAGGCAATGTTGAGCACATACAGGGGGTTCCACTCCATCGCTATAAAAATGCCCCCTGAAGTATAAAGGCCAAAGAATCAAAAGCCAAAATGACTAAGCATTTGCAACATGCTTTGGTCTAAAAAGATTGTGTGCTTCTCTACAGAGCTATTTTGTCGTCTTCTGTTACCATAATGTGACAACAGAAGTGTTCCATTAACAAGAAAAAAATAAGAAAAGTGTTGCTAGACCATGGAGGGAATTATTAGTGCATCATTTGGAGTGTTCCGCTCTACTAATTTCTGCAATGTTTTCTATTTTGGTCACTTGGCCTACATTTTTCCAAAAAGCATTGTGATGTCCTGCATTTCGATCCTTTGGGCTGAAACCAACGAGCATCTACTGATCAGAAACACTTAACCGCAGCATGTCCTTGTCCCTGAACAGACCTACATCCGTAACAGAAGCAAATGACTTGGACATAAAGATACTGAGCTCCAAATACATAGATTCACAAGATGGTGTGGGTGGGTGGGTTGTGATGGAAGGGAACTCTAGTCAAATCAGACCAGATGGCTCTTGAGTGAAGATACATGGTCTCGGGGCATTTGCAGGTGATAAATGGAAGAGAGGCAATCTTAATGTATGGGGAGGCAAGAGAAAATGTGGGTATAGGAGGCATTTACTAGGCATGCTGGGTATTGTGGTGGAAGCTGTCACCATCACAGTATCTGCTGTTAAGTGCCCCCTTCTCACCCACCCATCCCAATTTAATGCAATCATTTTGCCCACAACCGTCCTGAAATTATGCCACATTTTTGGTGGGGGCAGAATCCTGCCCCCAATTTTGGGGGAGAAGGGTTTATCTCACCCCTAGTCTGGAGGCACGGGGAGCTAAGTTTACACACAGGTCTGGATCTAAATACCTTGGCAGCACCCATGAGAGAGACCTCTTAATCCAGCTTCGAGAGCCCAACAGGGAAAGAAAAAAAAATGTCTTCAGTTATTTCCAGAAAGTGAAGATAGTGGGTGCCTGTTGCATCTCAGGAATACTGTTCCACCAAATAGAGGCAGCCACAGTGATAGCCATGTTCTGCATTCTTGCAGGGTGGACTTCTGGAGGCTTTGGGACTTGCAGAAGCAGCTCTCCTGCAGACAGGCAGTGGCCTTCTGGGATGGTCTCCTGTCTAACACTAGTTTATATATGTGGATGACAAAACTGAAGTGTATCTGTTTTGTCATTCGCTCTTGCCCCCCACCAGCCCAAATTCAGATTTTCATAACTTGGTAGAGTGTCTGATTTTTGCATCACTCATTTGCTTTGCATTTTGAAGCAGAGAGTGAGAGGTGAGAGGTGAGAGGAGCGCAACAAAAACACTTAAAACTCCCTGCCTGTGCACAGAAAACATTAGCTTAGACATCTGGATGACGGCTGTGGCTTGGAGCAGTTTTCGTACGATTGCTTTCAGAATCCCAGGAGCAAATAGCATCTCATTTAATTTATACTGTAATAACATCTCCTATTGATTTTAATAAAATTGAAGAGGATCATTTTGAATGAAATACCTGAGGCATATATTCCATTAAAACACACACACATACACACACAACAAATGCAAACACTTGCTTTTTCTTTTTTCTTTTTGGAAGACCCTTTTATGTGTGCGTTTTGATTCCTGTCTTCTAATGGGTATCCAGGGCTATTGCTCCTTTTGTATTGTATGAAAAGAAGAAGAATTGTTTTAAATAAAATCAGGTGAACTCAAGAATGCTTTTAAAGGGACAATAACCCATGTTAAGTGCTGGTAATAATCACCACTCATTCATTCCCATATAATGTTCTCTTCTATAGTAACATTTTGCCTTCTCTGAAAGGCAACAAAAAGAGTATTACATGGGTAGAGAGGGGCAGACAGGATGGAGTGGTGTGAAAATTCTTGGGCTTTGATCCAAGGAGATCTTGGTTCAAATACCCTCTTGGCCACTGATGATCTTGGGCCAGGAACTATAGCTTATAGGAGAGATGGGAGTTTGAATCCAACATTTGGAAGACACCATTGACCATCAGCTCCAGCAAGCCAAGGCCCAATGGTCAGGGAATGATGGAATTGTGGTTCAGCAGCATTGAAAAGGCACAATTTGGCTACTCCTGGTTTTTAACTTGGGTGCAGAATGAAGAATAAAAAAGTACAGCATAGGGGATAATGTGGGAATGATTAGGAGTGTGGATGAGTATGTATTAACTTATATATCTCATCCCAGCTTGTGTTAACAAGCTCCAAACTTAGCAGAGTTTCATTCCCTTTTAAAACACACACAGCAGATGCGCTTGCACATGCTTGCTAAAGCCTAAAACAATATATATATATATATTCCTGGTATAAGTCCCCTATATCCCTCTTAAAAGACTGCACACAACACAATATATCTTAAATGAATAAAAAGAGTTTACTCACATTACTTCCTGAGTTACACAGCATTTCTCAGAAGGCAGGCTTGCTCAGTAACAAGTATTTACATGAGGTTGCTACTTCCATAAGATAAAATAGTTTCCCTTTGTTCTCTCGGCTGAGAGCCAGGAGAACATGGTTCTTGCTTATTCAAGAGACGAGGAGAAAATGGTGACTGGTCTTGGGATCTTGTTCCCAGGTAAGACCACACCTACTTCTGGTCAGAGGAAGTTAGCTCAGTCCAGGTAGCAGGAAGTTATGCCTGGAGGACTGAGTTACCTTCATGTCCACTCTAGCAATGTTGTGTTTTGACTGCTGTGTGTTTACATCCCACAGATAAAACACAGAGCTCTTCAGGAAGTCACTAGTACAAATTCGGCTCTTCTACGAACTGGCAAGGTGCCCTCAGGTAAGCAAGTTTCTTTCTCACAATCAGCTTTCACCCCTGATTGCAATATTGGAACAGTAATGCTGACCTACTTTACATGACTGGTTCAAGGACTGCAGCAGCATGATGAAGATAATAAAATGCTCTGAATACTCCACGGAGCTACTGCAGTGGAAAGTGGCGGTATAATGATAGCCTAAGCTTTTTTCTTATGATTCCCAGTGTTCCAATACAGGCTGTCCCTCTGATCACTGCGGAAAAAGCCAAGATTAAAGATTCCGCAGAAACAACTTGCTCAAGTAGAAAAAAAATGAGGAAATGGTGGTGTAGTGGCTAGATCTAGATTCATAAGGGATCTAGATTAAGATTTTTACTCGGCTATAAAGTTCATTGGCTGACTGACAATTTTCTCACTACCTACCTCACTAGATAGTTGTTGATTGTAGAGGGCAATACCATTTGATGCTATTTTAGGAAATGGTAGGATGGAATGCAATTAATAATCTTCCACTCAGATAAAAAATCTCATCTAATTAAGACATTCTATTCTGAGAGTTGTTACATCCAGCAACTTAACAAAAACAATACCTTGAAGAGCTACATGTGTCAGGAAAATAGTACTTAGCTAAGCTTTTTGAGAAATGAAACAAAAACAAAGCTAAATTGATTTTAGATTTGCTTTTCTTTGCTTAAAAAACATCTAGCTAATTAAAATCAATAAAACAGTAGAATCAACAATTTCAAAGATCAGAACAGCAGGTGAAATTCAAGTAACCCCAAAAGTCACACATAAGTCCCACTCTGTTAAATGGGTAAGCTTATATCAGATTGCAGCCATAAAGACTAAAAATATCACAGTTAATAAACATGCAAAAAAAATCAATCAATTACCTTCCATGCAGCTACATGTTATTAATACTAGATATGCGAAGGTCAATAACATTTTTCCAGGAGGGGAAAAAAATCTCTTTTTGGAAAGGCATTTGGTTTGCCAACACACTAGAAAGAAGTAGTCCAATTTATGGCTGTCTTTAACGACATCATTGAATTCCCAAAGACAAAAATTGCTTTGTGTTCATGTTGGCTTAGTTTTTGTCCTCCATATTTAATATTTATACAGGCCACTCAGCAGCAGTTGATGCAGTTGGTCCATTAAACATCAGCTTGAAAAAAATTACAGATGTGGTAACTTTTTTTTTTTTTAAACTGACTGTACTGCTTTGTGGTGGCATAGATCTGCTATAGCTGAACGAGGCAAGTTGTATGGTTCAGTATAAAATAATGCCAAGGATACCCGGCATAAATTTAAAAGACCAGCACACATTTCATATGGCAGCCTCAAACCATCATGGTCCTCTTTTCAGTCATTGCCGCTCATCAAGCTATTTCACACCAGGGTTTGTGAAGAAAGCTGGACATCAAGAGCCTCCTTGATCAGCCCAAAGTTCCCTCTAGCTCAACATCATGTTCTCACAGTGGCCAAACAAGATCTGGGAACAACAGCACTCTTCCCCATCACCCCACTGGCTTTACTCAGAAACTGGTATTAAAAAACCTACTGTCTCCTGTCAGTGGAAATAAAACCTAACCATAATGATTAGTTGTCACTTATAGCCTTATCCTCCATGAATTTGTCTCATCCTCTTTTACAGCCATGCTAGTTGGCCATCACTTTCTATTGTGGGTGCAAATTCCATAGTGTGCAGAAGCAATTTATTTTCTCGGTCCCGAATCTTCCAACTTTCACCTTCATTGGATAAGCCAATAAGTTTGTGTGTGTGTGAAGTCTTGCCTTTTCCTGAAATAGAACCAGCTTCTATCCTAAGCACTTACAAAGATGCACACTTGCGTGGCACCAAGCATCTTACACATAAAACGAACTTGACTAATAAACTTGAACTTGACAGATACTCACCATTCCAATGCACATGTCCCATCATCCAAGGTGCATATGGGCTCTCCTCCTCCATGTCAGGCTTTGGGGAATTAGATCCCTCCCACGGTGGCATTAGATGTTGGTTATTCTTTGCGCACCAGCCTGCTATGTTCCAGCACAACAGCTTTAGACCTCTTTCCCTCCGGGTCATGGATCCGTCATTTCCACCTTGTCCAGGAACCCTTTTGTATCTTAAAAAATGCTCCCATTTGCTCTATCAATGGGAGTCTGCTTGTTAGTGCTGTACTGTTTCTCTGTTCTCTGTGGATTAGGATTAAGGTTTGGGTTGGAGAGTGTGGCTTTTTCGTTTGGGGACAGCCTGAGGTAGCTAAGCCAGGAGCTCGAGGGTTTCGCAACCTGGTTGAGCCCTGCCTTGTCGTACACCAAAGGAAGCCTAGACTGGAGGTCCAGATCTATGCATTTGAATGAGCCTCCAGACGTCCTCTTGTCAACTAGACATCTTGGAGATATGGGGCCACGAATGTGGACCCTCCATTGCCTCGTTGTGGTCATCCTTCTCAGCCAATCTATTTCTGAGTGTTTCTAGTCTGTCCAAAATTTCAGCTTGAGCTGGGGGCAGCAGTGACCAAAATGTGTTTACTAGACCATTTTCCTCTGTAGAGAAGGTATCCTTTCTGTCGCTCACAGGGTGTTGGAAATCGTGTAAGGATGTACCCTTCCTTTTTGAGTTTGTTGACTCTTGCTTATGATGATCCTGCCGACCCTTTGGGGGTCTGTTTTCTTGTTTAAGTTTTTTATGGTCCTCGATTCCTAATGGCTTGTCGCCCTTGGCATCAAAGAGGGAGGTTTTTGGTGCCCTGTTTTTGAAGAATCTTAGTAGTACTATCCTTTCCTTTGTGAATAGATTTCTTGCTCTGTAGATAAGGTTGGCCAGGTTTCGGTCAAGAAAAGTGATCAATGCTTGAACCGAATGACCATCATGATGTAAATACTCTGTGGAGACTATATCAGTTGGTTTTACTACATCTGGCAGTATATCATATAGAATGTTCAAGAGATGCTTTGTGCGATCTGTCCCTGAATGGAAACCCATCGGTTTTGGGTAGTTAGCAAGTACGAGTTTTTGAGGAATTAATACCAAGCTCCAGCCTCTCTCTTTTTGGTTCAAGGATTGCCGATCCTGCAGTATATTCCCATTGGTGTTGTGGGTCACCAACCCTATTCTGCCCATGATGTCAGTTGGTACCCTTCCGGGGCTCTGAGAAGATACTTCCGTTATTACATTTGTTTCAGTGTTCTGGTTTGGGGTTTCTTTCTCGCATAAAGGTTTGGGCTTTGCCTTGATTGTGCCTACTTTGCGTTTCTCTTTACTGTCCCATGAAGTGGGTTTGTTTGATCCAGGTGTGGAAGAAGATGAAATTAGGCTATGAAGTTTCTGCCACTGTTTTTTTTTTTTTTTTTTTGCGAGTGCGATGGGTTATCTCTGATTTCCTTAGTGTTTTGATATTTTTGCTTTTCTTTTTCTTTGCTTCTGGGTTATGTCTTTGTGATTTCTTGCTGGTTACTGGGTGATTCATATCTGCTGGTTCGGGTAGGTTGTTCACTTGGTCAGTGTCACTTGGCTCTGTGCCTCTTTCTTGAGGTGTAAAATTTTCCACTAGAGTCAGAAGTAGCCCATTTGTTATTGTTAGAATTTTTTTTTTCATGCTGGAGAGGTCCGTGCATATGAAGTGGAACTGGTCCTGAAGTGCATTTGGAAGCAACCTGTTGACTTTGAAAGTTTTTTACAAGCTCAGAAGGTGGCCTCTGGGTCGTTACATCAGTTATATTTGCCTTATAGGATTCCTCGGGCTCCAAAAAGAATCTATGTACTTCGATAAGGCTTCTAAAATAGAATTACTACCGGAAACGATAGGTCTGCCTGGGGGGGGGGGCTTTTTGTGAAGCTTGGGTAAGATGTAAAATAATAATAATAATAATAATAATAATAATACTATTTATTATTTGTACCCCACCCATCTGGCTGGATTTCCTCGGAGTGTTGAGAACAAACGTCCGTTATCTGTAGCCCAAATTTTCACCAAGCAATCATCTGAACCCTAATGTTTCACACAAAAAACAACACCCAAAGTATAACATCCAGAAGTGCCGCTGTTTTCACAATGACCCTAGAGGTGTATGTTTCCCTTCTTGTGCTGGCCCCGGGGGTGCCCAGCCCCGAGGACACCGGGTGGGAAGACCAGAAACTCAACCGGGGCTGAGTGGGGGCATGTTCAGCAGTCCCGGACAACGGTGGTCGGTCCAGCGAGGCAACCAAGTCCAGGGGCGGGGCAGCAGCAGAGTCCATGGGTCTAGCCAGGTAGTCAGAGGTCAGGAACACGCCGGGGGTTCGTCCGCGAAGCAGGGTCAAAGTCCAGTCCAATTTTCAGGAGTCTTAGTTCGGCAAGGAGCAAGGCAGGAAGCAGGGCAAGGTACAGGTCAGGAACAGGCATGAGGACACAGGCAGGCACACGTTAGCAACTGTGTTGTTCACGCAACTTGGGGCTGGAGCTGGCATGCCTTTATCTGCCCCGAGACATAGGGCAGCCCCTATCCTCCGGTGACTCGCCTCTCCTTCTGGCCTGGAGGCGAGCACTCCTCCTGCAGGAACTTTGTTCCTTTTGCCTCTCTGCCCTGAGCCTCCACAGCTCAGGAGAGGCTGCTGGGTTACCAGACCCAGAGGCAGCCTCAGCTTCCCCTGATGGGGCTGAGAGTGGAGCACCTGCAGGCAATGGCTCCTCCATCACATCGGGAGCCAGAGCAGACTCCGCTGATGCCTGCACCTGAGGATCCAGCACAGGTGAGGACCTTTCAAACTCATGCCCTAGCCCTGGCTCAGCTGGTTCTGGAGGCAGGGAATCTTGTGCAGGCTGGAATCCTCAGGTTCAGATTCCGAGTCTGAATCCCAGGCCATCACACTTCTTTTGGCTAACTGCCTGAGTGTCATTAGGTTTAGTAGTAGTAGTAGTTTATCCCTGGCCTTCCTCCAAGGAGTGCAAAAAAGTGTAAACAATTTCCTGCACCCACCCACCCTTTATCCTCACAACAATCCTGTGATCGCAATAGTGAATGTGTTTTGGTCTTGGTTATTTGACACAACTTCATCAATAACAGGTGCTTGACCATTTGTTAGCACTGCTGCCACTGGAAAATGACCTTAATCCAATAATTAAGCATAATTATATTGTATTGCTTATGGTGGTGGCTCATAAGGTCATTGCTCAACCATGGAAACCATGTAGAATGCTACTTAGAGATAGCATTTAATAATCTCTGGGATACAGCCCTGTCTTAATGTCGTACACAACACAGAGTGTTGCAGTGAAGAAAGACTGATTCAAGAGGGTGGATGGACTATACTGAAGCATAATAATCTCTTGGCTTTTGGATCGGTAGCAGGCCGACAGTCTACCGTTTACTCACGATTTGGGTCCGGGTGCTTCCTCCTGTGCATATGATTAATAGTTCTTAGCAGAGCATCATAGCTTAGTCCCTGGAGCCCTGTACGCCTTGGCACCACAACAGCCTCTGTCTCAGAGCTAGCTGAACTAGAAGACTCTGTCTGTGAATCCCTGTCACTAGAAGCACCACCTAGTGACCTACTGCGTTTGCTCACACCACGTGGACCTAGTCTGAACGTGGGTGACAAAAGAGATCTACTACGTTTGCGGGATCTGGTTGATCTGCTTCTGTCAGAAGGAGAAGCACTCCTGGTCTCCTGCTTCACTACCCTCTTAGGAATTGCCCCCTCTGAACCTGCAGCCTGTCTGGTGTCGGGCGTCTGCCCCTGACCACCAGAAGACCCGTTCTGGACAGGGGGTTGACCACTAGGAGGAGCCCCTCCTGTGGGTCCTGCACCACCAGGGACAGCTCCAGCCGGAGCACCTGGTGCAACTGGCTGAGGGTCATAGTCCAGTTCACTGAACACATCTGTGAGCACCTCAGGGTTGCCATGAATCCTCTTCCAACCCTCTTGCTCACAGAAGTCAGCGCTTCTGCTTACCACCAAGCGTGAATGGTCACCTTGTGGATAAGCAAACTTCCATGCTTTGGAAGCTGGGCCAAGCTGCAAAAGATCATCTTCTGTGATCTAGGACCACCCTTTCTGCACTTCTGTTTGGGAATCAGAACCCAGGCAACAGCTCCGAAGGTCCTGAAGTAGTGCACCTTGGGCTTCTTGCCATACAGCAGAAAATGAGGTGTGGTTCCAATCGCAGAATTGTACATCCTGTTAAAAACGTGTACAAAATTTCCAAGCCTCCCCCCAAAATGCTTGGGGTAAATTAGCATCAAAAAGAATGGCTTCTACTGCCTCCTGCATCGTGCGGTTCCTTCTCTCAGCAACAGAATTACATTGAGGCGAATTCGCAGCACTCAGATGGTGTTTGATGCCCTTTGCGCGAAAGAATGCCTGCAAAGTAGACACCAAAAATTCAGAGCCTCTATCAGATTGAAAGGCTTTAACACGGGTGTCAAATTGCAATTCCACTGCATTCACCCACTCTATGACTGCGTCGGCAGTCTCACCTTTGTCTCTGAGCATTATAGACCAAGTGGTCCTCGAAAAATCGTCAATGATCGATAGAACGTACTTCTTTTTTCCAAGACTCTCAATAGGGAAGGGTCCACAGAGGTCTGCATGAACCAGAGCAAAAGCCTGAGTGGTAACCCTATCAGACTGTGGGTAATTACATGTGTGGGTCTTAGCACATTTACAAGCATTACAGTCCAGGTATTTTGAACATTCCTGCATTTTGCAGCCTTCAGCATAGTCTACTTGTTTGCTGCATTTAGGGCTGAAACAGAGAGTAAAGCGTGAGGCATATTAGGTAAAACATATACATCAATCTCAGTATTCAAGCAAGGAAAAAAGAAAACACCAGCAGTGTCTATGCGTCTTTTGGAGGAGTCAGCCAATGTAACAATCTGTCCACTCTCAACATGTTTACAGTCACGTAGTTGAGCTGACGACAGGACGATGTTTCTGTTGGCACCTGAATCGACAATAAACTTAAAAGCTGGTCTTGCACTACCCACCATTGCGTACGTAGCAGCTACATGGGAAGTTCCAGAATTGCCAGTTCCTCTGCTACGTGACCCTCTGCCACTCTTGCCTCTTCTTATCTGTCTGTCGCCCTGGGCAACAACCTTGGAGGAGGAGGAGGCCTCCTGTTGCTTAGGACAGTCACATCGGAGATGGTGGGAGGAGTTGCAGCTGTGGCAGCGTCTAATGAAATAAGCCTCCACATACTGCTCACCAACTGCACCCCCACTCCTGGGAACAGAACATCCCCCCTTCGCAACATTTCCTTTCTCTCTAAGCCGTTTGTTTTGTTCATCCAAAAGTCGTGACGTAACATAATTCATTGATAAATCAGCAATTGGAATGGATTCCAAAGTTAAAACCATGGTCTTCCAACTAGGGTCCAGTGAAGACAGCAAAATATAAACCTGCTGCTCAGGTGTAAAAGGCACATGTAGCTGTCTCATTCTGGTATAGAGCGAAAGCATCTTGGTGATGTGCGTTTCCGTGCGCTGCTCTGGTTCACCAGAAGCGGCTTTGTCATGCTGGCCACATGACCTGGAAGCTGTCTGCGGACAAACGCCGGCTCCCTCGGCCTATAGAGCGAGATGAGCGCCGCAACCCCAGAGTCGGACACGACTGGACCTGACGGTCAGGGGTCCCTTAACCTTAATCTTGGTGATGTGCGTTTGAATGTCCCCTCCAGGGGCCAAACGCAATTCAAACACCTCACGTATCGCGTGCAAACGTGAACCCGCTGAGTCACGCTCACGAAGGCATTCCAAGGCCTGCCAGATCTGCTGCGCAGTCCCATCGGGATCAATATGAGGAAGCACGTTCTCATCTATGGCCATGCAAATGCTAGCAGCCACTTTAGCATCACGTAGCTGTTCTCTTTGTGCTGCAGCCACAACATCATTAGCAGCACTGGCTGGAGCAACAGCAGGGGGGTTTAACACACAAGTCCAAAAATTTCGCGCCCGTAGCCAAAGCCTACAACGAACCGACCAGTCGGCCCAATTCTTCCCGTTAAGACGTGGGAAAGGGACTTGAAAACTTTCTTGGGGTTCAGCAGCAGCCATTTTCCCTCCCCTCCTCCTGGGGATTGAGTACTCACTCACTCAGATGCAGGAACTGTAGTAACCTGAAATGAATGTTTAATCACCTTTCTTATTCTATACGCTTATCTGATCAATGCTTGCAATATTGTAACAATTCATGGATAAGGTTTGTTCTGGCTTTATTAAGAACTAAGGTTCCCAGCCTGGTACAACAGAACGGCGCTTTTCTCTTCCCCTCAGCTTCTCAAGCCAGCCACTGTAAGCAGATATCCAAGCAGCATTCAAAACAGCAGCTTCAGCCTGGAGCACATTCTTCTTGCATTGTGCTCGGAGCTCACAGACAAACGAAAACAAAACCTTTCTTTCTTTTTTTTCCCACTCTTGCTTACCAGTACTTTGTTAAGCTTCCTGCTACTGCCATTTAAAACTGTTCCTTTCAAAGTTTCTGTTTTTTTTTTTTTTAAAAAAAAATAAGCACACTTATTTTTGAGCCAGGCTTCACATTCTGTCACTGTTATACACGTACATACCCAAAGTTGGGTTTCGAGATTCCCCCCCCCCTGTTTATAAACAAAATTTAAAATTATTTATTTTTACTAATGTTTCAGGGTTTTATTTTTTATTTTTGCTCAGTGGAATCACGAAGTGTTATCTACTCCCACCATAAGATCTTTAAAAGAGGTCATCTAGATGGTGATTCAGTGGATGCAGTTTGCTCACAATCAGGATTTCATTTACTGCCATATATTAGCATCTACAAATCTCTTCCCAGGGTGGATTTTAAATTAAACAAATTCCCTCAGACTAACATGTCTACGGTATGAATAGTCCTGCCTTTACAGCAAGAGATTAGATAGATGTATTTTTGTCCTTTTCATTTTTTTTTATAAAACAATTTTTTTCTTATAGGAAAAATAAGTGCACATTTTAATGCATTCTACATGTACCATGGCAGGAATTGCTGATGATACTAATAAATGTAACTCCAGTTGAGAGTGGTAAATGGTTTGTTTTTCCTTGTGGAACTCTTGCCAAGCTGGGTGGTTCCTAATAGAGCTGTCCAATACAGAGAGTTCCTCCTTTATTAGCTTCTGTTTAGAGTAGAGAACGCCGATCAGATGTTTGAGCAGCTTTTTAGAGAAAGTGTGGCATAGTTTCCTTGCATATTCAGTGGGATAAGTGAATTGTAGAGGGTTCTTAATTCCAAGACCCTTAGGTATAATGTCCAGGTTCTTGCATTTAGTCAGAAAGAAGATGTCATCTGTACCTGTGCAAGTTTCTTGGTGAGGCTGATGGACTAATGATGTTCTAGCCGGGGGGGAAATCATTTGCCCCATTATATTAATGCTCTTTCTATGATTCCATAAATCTAAGTTAACTTTTCATTCCTCAGGTCTTTGTAAAGGGTACAAGACAGGAGGACGTGTGCCACTGATTCTATACAACCATCTCCACAGGGGCAAAGTCTTTTCTCAGGTGAGATCTTTTGGAATCGACCCTCAAGTGCAGCAGATGGCAGAACATCCAGTCTTGCAAGTGTAAAGGGACCTCTGTGTTTTGGGATAATAAGTTTATGCAGATATGGGGCCAGAGAATCGAAGTGGGGAGTTGGAAAATGAGCATACCAAGGACAAAATTTCTTTATGGTGGCCAGGTTGTTCTGATGCTCTGTCTTTTAAACGTTGGCCAATTAGATTGTTTGCTTTGGTAGGGCCCATCATGGGTAGGTGTTGTGGTGATAGGCCACAGGAGAGAAGTGTTTGATAGTCAGTTTTGGTCCAAGCACTTTTATGGAAGTCTTGAAGTACTAGAGATAATAAACTGGGTCTGTACTTCTACTGAAGGGAGACTTGCCTCCAGTCGCAATGAAGCGTTTGTGACACATGGCGGGACAGAAAAGATCTGCCTTAAAAACTTTGATTGAACAGATTCCAGAGTTCTAAGGTGGTTACCAATCCAAATTTGGGCCCCATATAGTAGCTGTGCTAGGGATTTAGCTTGAAAGACTTCTATGGCTGATGGTATATGTTTAACACCCTTTGTGTGGAAGAAACGGGTCAACGTTTTGGCACTTTGGGATGCTTTTTTCTTTTGCACATTTTTGGTGTGCATCCCATGACCCCGTAGACTGAAAAATAAGGCCCAAATATTTGAAAGCTTTAACCTGTTCAATTGGCTGGTTATCCATGTGCCAGCTGCGGGGCCTATATTTTCTTGAGAAGACCATTACTTTGGTTTTCTGATAGTTCATGGACAACTCTTCTCTCCGACAATACACTGAGAATTCTCCTATCAGTCTTTTTAGGCCTATTTTTGTTTGCGATAAGAGAACTGCATCATCAGCATATAAAAGCACAGAGATTGGTTTTGTGGCCAGTTTAGGGGCATGGAACTCTGGAGATATTAGACATTGGACCATGTCATTTATATGTAAGTTAAATAGAGCTGGAGCTAGAATGCATCCTTGCTTGATTCCCTTGGTGACTGGTACGGGTCCTATGAGATGGCCATTTGGAGAACACCGTACATTCAGCACAGTGTCTTTATAGAGACAGTTAATCAGAAATAATAATCTTTTATCGATGCTTGATGTGTTCAATTTAGCCCATAGTCTTACTCGGGAGATTGAGTCAAAGGCAGCTTTCAGATCAATGAAGGCAGCATACAACACACCATGGGGTCGCTTGGTGTACTCATCTATAAGGTGTGCTAGGACGAAGCAATGATCTATAGTAGATCTGCCTTGCCTGAATCCTGCTTGCTCTTCTGCAAGGATAGCCTCAGCATCAATCCAGTTGATTAGTTTATTACAGATGTGAGGGCGATCTGGCTGTGACATCTATCACCCCATTGATCTCCTTGGTTGATTTGGCTGGCTAGGCGGGTGTCCCCTTCTTCCCTCACAACTCCATGTGCATCCCTCCCGAAGCTGCGCGCTCGGTGGAAGAGGACGACCATCCTAGATAGGAGCGTACCATTCTTCGGTCAAGGGTATATGAAGGAATGTCGTCTTCCTTAATTAATGGTGTTGCTCCAAGTAAATTCCCTCCCCTTTCGTCTCCCCTATTCTGTGTCACTCCAGCATCGGCTAATCTGAGCTTTCTGCCTGAGCTTTCTGTTCTACTACCCACAACGCTCGTCTGGTCCTGGGGGGGGGGTCAGGAATGCTTTCTAGTGACACAGTCTGTCAGATGTATCTTCTTATTATTCCTGCTGTTCCTCTTCCAATATTTCCCAGCTTCTGCCCTCTGCTGCCTCTGAACTATGCCCTTCTGCAAACCACTGTTCTAAATTTATACTGCCCTCATGTTCTCAGGAAGGTTCAGGAGGAGAGGGGCAGTCCCCACCATTCCTCCTCAGTCCAACCCCTGACACTCCATCCCTGAAATTCTGCTTTGAAAGAAGCCTTCTATGGAAGCCGTCTTCTGTAGTGTGGGCTTGGTTGTGGTACCTGTCTGTGGTGGTGCTCATGACAGCATTCTTTGCCCACCACCTCAAGAGCCCTTGCTGTAGTCGACAGCAAAGTTTAAAGGTTGCGTGACAAAGGAAGCCAACACAACAGCTGCACGAGTGGAAACTTCTTGTACGAAAACAGCCAATTATTGTGCTAATCATTGCACCACCATCCTTGGTAATGTAGTCATGTTTTCCCAAGCACAATGGGATGTATGCATTTTGTTTTGCTCTGCAAAGGTGGACATAAGCATGCCCACCCGAAAAGCCCTGTGCAAAGCAAGCCTGAGACAGACTGATGTACAGAAAATAACCACTGTTGTCCTGTTATATTACTATCTCATAAGGAGCAATTTTCACATTACATTTATGCAGACAATAAGACATGAGCTGAATAGGGAAAAGGCACCTTGGAGGAAATTGCCTTGTCACAGTATGTGAAGGCTTCCTGACAGCGCTATCATTTCGGCAATACAAATGCACAAAATGGAAAGGGGAGAGATTTTTTTTTCATTTTCTTTTTTTATCCCCATTGCTCTTGTTTTTGGGGTGTGTATCAGTTGCCTTGGTGGAAGCTGAGCACAACGTACTTTGCAGCCCAGTCTTGTGCTTATTTACTCAGAGGTAAAGCCCAGTGCATTTTGAGACTTGGGCTTATTTTCACGCAAGTGTGTTTAGGATTTCACATTTAGCAACCTAATCCTCAGTCTCGCAGACCAGACTAAGCCGGGCTGGTCAATCAATTTAAGTTCAAATCTCATACTGGCAACCCTGACTTTTAGACTACAATTTTATGCCTACCTTCTTATGTTACTTAAATTAATAGGAGTTATTTTAAGACATCAATCATATCCATTATCCATTACTCTCCTGTAGAGATGTGGGGGAGAAAATTTTATTAGGTTTGCATTTTAATCAGAAACTATATGATTTGCTTGATATTAGTTTTTTGTGTGCCAATGCAGTCCTTATCAAACCATGGTTTGGAGTGGTGTTGATAATGTCTCTGCTCTGTTCTGTTGGGTTGTTGATGTAGTTCTTGAGTCAGGTCCTTATAGGCTGACAGGAGGGCCTCTAGGGACTCAGCTGATATCAGGGTAGCTTGGATGGACTGTAAGTTTTTTGAGTTCAGCATCTTGTTTACTTTTTTTAGTTAATTGGGGAGTCCATTTGGCACGGTGGTGGGTTTTCCCCACAGGCATTAAAGTGGGCTGGGAATTGTCCTCACTGTGTTCCTTCTGTGTGATTTCCGTTAGGTACAGGGAGACTAGGAAATGGTCACTGTCAAATCTGGGTATGACCTTTATTTTGCTTACGTATTGGAGAAGGTCCTCAGAGACATTTATGTAATCAATGGCACTCATCCTGATTCCAGACATTTGGTCTTTTGAGGCTTGTGTTGTTAGCTGGCCTAAGATCTCTGTTCTTTGGATTCCTTATATTTCCCGCAAGGTCAATCTAAACAAAACCAATTTTTTGCACCCAGACCTTGTTTAACAAACAAAGAGAAAAAAGGTAACAAAATATTACAACTGCTGTTATATAATATTACTAAATAAAATTTAACATCCCACATAGTCGTATCTGTGTCTTATTGTTTATATCTTAAAAGAAAACTAAAAGAAAAAAGTTATAAAAGGGAAAAAAGAGGGGGGGAAATTCAGCCAAGCATATAATTAGATAGCCCATACATCCACTTACTTATACATGCCTATATATACCTAGTCTCTCTTACCTATGTATACATAACAAACTTAACTTGACTTATATATCCACAAGACTTTAATTTCACAAATCAGACTTCCTGTCAAATCCCCATGCATCTACCTCTCTTATTATTGAATGTAGATCAAACAATACTACTTCGTTCAGATATTTTCCAGTACATTCCACCATATTGTATATCCATCTTTCCCCCAACTCTTTGCCCTTCCTTTAGCACTCAAAAGCTAGCATGGAAGTAAAGTTGTTATTATACTTTTGGGCATATTTCTTATATATATCCCATTTTTCAGCAAATTTTTGTTTAGAATTTCCTCTGAGATTATTAGTTAGTAGGGCCAATTCAGCGAATTCTTGTAATTTGCTCTGCCAATCTGAAATTTTTGGAAGTTCTTGTTCTTTCCAGCTTTTTGCCACCAGAATTCTGGCCGCCGCAATTGCATAAAGAAATACTTCTTTTGATTTATTTGGAATTTCTTTATCCACCATGCTTAATAAGAATATCTCTGGGGTTTTTTGTAAAGGATATTCCCATCATTTTTTTTAATTCCTGGTAAATCTCCCCCCAGAAGGCTTTAATTTTTCACCACATATGAATCATTTTTCACCTCCACCACATATGAATCATGTCCCCGTTGTTCGCTCCACATCTCCAACACACATTTGCCAAGCTTTTGTACATTTTTGACAGTCTACTGGGGGTGAGGTACCAGCGGTGATTCATTTTTAACATATTTTCTCTTATATTATAATCAGCTGAGAATTTCAAATTGACCTTCCACAGAGTTTCCCAATCCTTAAACATAATTGGATGTCCAACATCTTGTGCCCATTTTATCATTGAATCTTTAACGGTCTCTTCCATTACTTCAAGGTCAAGTAGCAGTCTATACATTCGAGAAATTAATTTGGTCTTGTTATTAATCAATTCCTTTTCAAATCTAGTGGGCTCCTTTTCAAAGCCCAGCTGTTTGTCTTGCTTATAAACTTCGTTGATTTGAAAGTAATCTAGACAACTGAAAAGATAATTTTTTGACCTCTTCATAGTTTCTCAGCTTCAATTGTTCCTCCCCTCCTGTCAATAACATACTATATGTTATCCATTTCTCATTTATGTTATTTATTTTTTTAACCGCAATAACCTCAAATGGGGAAATCCATTTTGGCGTTTTAGGTTCCAGATATCTTTTATATTTTATCCAGACTGAGTATATAACATTTCTTATTACATGGTGTAAAAAACCTTTGTGGACTTTTGTTTTGCTGTAATTAAGGTAGGCATACCAACCGAATTGGTTGTCATAACCTTCCAAATCCAGCACATCCCAGTTTTGTAGTGTGCACCATTCCTTCAACCAGAGTAAGCAAGAGGCTTCGTAATTAAGCTTCAGATCTGGAAGACCATATCCACCTCTATCTACAGTATAGATTAGTATCTTATGTCTTCACTCTGGGTCTTTTACCACTCCATAGAAATTTTGAAATTTCTCTTTGCCACTTGTCGATGTTACTAACCTTCTCTATAACTATACTAAAAATTGGAACGATACAGAGAAGATTAGCATGACCTTGTTTCCCTAAATATTTGTTCAGGCATTCCCATTGTCTCTGAATCATAGCCTTTGGTTTTTGCCGTATTAAATCCGTCAGTTTTGCTAACTCCAAATACTTGCATAGCTTTGGTTGGAATGTAATGTCCTTTCCAGTTACTTGCTACTAATATTCTCACTGCTGTTGTTGCGTACATGAAGATATTAATTTTGTCATTGGGGATATCATTAGACAAAATTCTTTATAAATGTTTCTGCCCTCTTGGTAAATAATATTTTTATCAATTTTCTGATCTCTTCATGGATTTTATCCCAAAATTTATTAATCTCTGGGCAGGTCCACCACATATGGTACAATGTGCCAATCGTTCTGTTACATCTCCAGCATTTATTACTAATTGATTTATTTATTTTTGCCAATCTATCTGGTGCCAAATTCCACCTGTGCTGCATCTTCATATAGTTTTCTCTTAATAAATAACAGGATGTAAAATTTATATTTTTTGTCCAAAATTTTTTCCAGTCTTTATATTCAATTTCATAACTTAGATCTCGTTCCCACTTTTGCATATTCTTTTCTTTAATTTCTTGTTCTAAATCAACATTGTCTAATAATCTGTACATTTTGGAGAGTATCTTTTGGTTATTTTGGAGAAATTCTTTTTCTAATTTTGTTACTTTATTCCCAAAACCCCTAGTCCTTATACTGTATCTTTTTCATGCGTCGCTTTAAGCTGAAAATATTCTAGCCAGTTTATTCCCATTAATTTAAGATCTTCATAATGCTTTAATTTAATATTCCCATTCGTACCTTCTATCATATCTCTATAGATTGGACAGGTATTTTTCCTATTGTTTTTTAATGTTGAGTTCACCTCTATTAGAGAGGTCCACCAAGGAGTTCTTTCTATTGTTTTTTCTTTCGTTCTCTCCCATACTACAAATAAAGCTTTACTCACTAGATGTTTCGTAAATCCTTTATGCATTTGTATTTTCCCATACATTAAATATCCATGCCAGCCAAAATTTTTGTCCCAACCCTCCAGTTCCAAAATTTCGGTGTTTTTTAACAGCATCCACTCTTTCAGCCAACTCCAGCACGCTGCTTCAAAGTATATTCTGAAATCTGGAACTGCAAAAACCCTGGATTCTTTTGGTCCTGTCATTATTTCTGATTTCATTCTGGATTTCTTCCCTTGCCAAATAAAGTTGGCAAGGTCTTTTTGCCAGTCCTTAAGATATTTTGTCCCGATTATTATTGGGATAGTTTGGGGGAAAAAAAATTTTTGGGTAATGCCACCATTTTAATCATTGATACTTTTCCCCATAATGAGATTTTAGTCTTTTCCATTTTTCTATACTTCCCGAGAGGATCGCATTCTAATGCACAGATCACCTTAGCGTGTGCATTTTTTGTCCAAAGTGCCTTGCTGGAGGACTGCAAAATTCAGAGAAGTGTGAATTTGGAAGGACGGCTGTGTTTCATGTCATGAATTGGTTTGGAAAGTGTGGATTAGGTAGGTACACCTTTAAATGTGAATCTCTGCCATCCTTACTCAGAAGCAAATCACACTCTGTCCAGTGATGCTTCTTTCCAGGTAAGGACGTTCGGCACCACAGTCAAACTTGGGCTAGGCCAGAGGCAGTGAAAATTGTGTTCTCCAAATGATGTTGAGGTGCCATTCCAATCATCCCTGGCTATTGGCTAATCCTAAGTAAGAATCTTTTTTTGCCCCTAGAATGGCCTGTTGGATCAAGACAGCTGGGAAAAAGAAACAATGGATGTTCTCCCTTTGGAAACATAAGGGCCAACAGAGCAATCTAAAATGTTCCTGACAGACAAGCAACTGCCACTGAAGTGAATGGGTTGCTATAAATACAAAGGACTGGTAATCCTTTTGAATATGTTTTCTTTCATCAAATGCTTGCAAAGCATTGACACCTCAGCTTGTAGAAGGGGACTCCAATCAATCT
Organism: Lacerta agilis; assembly: GCF_009819535.1. Classification (NCBI taxonomy): domain Eukaryota; kingdom Metazoa; phylum Chordata; class Lepidosauria; order Squamata; family Lacertidae; genus Lacerta; species Lacerta agilis. The sequence goes on from NC_046326.1 coordinate 34,466,813, forward strand.
GTGTCTTTTGGGTTTTGTTCTCTTTCTCAAAGCCCGTTTGATAAAGGATGGAGGCGTAATAGATTCTGAAAAAAAAAATCCCAAGCCAAAATAAACTGCAAATGAATCATTGCCATTGTTGTTGGTTTGGAGGTATTAGTGGGTTCTCTCTCCCCCGCCCCCTAGCTCTCTTTAAGAACTGAAAACATGCTAATTTATTTCTCGTTAATGACTGTGTTTTTCTTGCATTAATGTTTTGGGAAGGCAGGAGTTGCCGCAACTGTGGTTTTACTTTGCATATAAAGAATTTGTTGACACAGAATCTACCAAAATGACAGCTAGAGGTATATCTCAGTAAAGCTCATAGTCTGCACATCCCTCCACAGGGCATTTTGAGGAAACAACAGGAGGTGTAGAATAATTAAAGGAGGACGGGAAAGAAGTAGGAATCAGGGGAGAGGTGGAATACTCAGGACAACTCATTCCCCGGTGTTCTGGAAATGTCTGTTGGGAGACCGGATCCTTTAAAACCTTGTGATCCAGTTGAACCTTCTACTAAGAAAGTACCATGATGGTTGCAATTATAACTGTTTCCTTTAAAAAAATAATTGCAGAGCTGGAGATCTTCTGGCTCCAGGCTGGTGGGGGTAGTTCTGCAATCCCCAGCTTTGAAAGGGAAGAGGATGTTGGACAGGAGGGGTCATTCAGTATGTAACTTTCAATTAATTTTGTTATCAATAAATCGGCTAACCAAGGGGGGTAGTGCAGGAGGTGTCGCTTAGCAACCTGGCAGAATGGATTGATCTTGAAGATGGTCCACTAAGTGCACATAGACTTCCACTTAGACATGCAAATATGCCTAAAGAAGGATCTAACTCTGTTATGGCTTCAGTTTTGTTTCCTCTGATCTCTCCTCTGCTATTTTTCCTGCTTCACGTCCTCTTGATTAATCTTCAATTTGCCTCTGTTTTTGGAGTTGAAAAAAAAAGTTCGTAACATCCTTTTACAGGTTTTGGAATTATTTTTTCATCCCCCTCACTGTTTTGCAGAGTTATTTTCTTTCATTCTTAAGTCTGGCTTTTCACATTTCCACATCAGTTTGATTAAAAAAAATTAAGTGCTTGTGAAAATTCACTGTAATTTTAGTGTGGATTTCTGCTGTTTGCCCAACTCAATGCATTTTGTATGCTATTTATTTGTGTTTTTATTCATACATACCTATATATACATATTTGGGCATATTATTTGGTTGAAGAACTGCATTGCAAAATTTAGATAAGTGCAAATTTCAAAGAGTGGCTGCATTTTAGTTTGCTTATTAGTCCACGGACTGTGAATTAGACAATTTCCCATGGAGATGCAAACAAAATTGAATTTATCCTGCATGCATATGTGTGACAGCTATGGAAGCCACACCAATGACCCCTAATTTAGCGAAATAAATTCTGCTAGCAGTGGTGACCTTTTTTGTGATGTCCAGGTTTCCACTGTGCCAAGCTGAATGAGTTGGGAATGCAAAAAAATCTTGGAAACAAATGTCAATGCTACTTCACTCTGGGGCTTCACCTTTGTCAAAAAGCCATCACTGTGACTGAATATAGAAAAGGTGAAAACCCAAAGCACATACTGTATATAGTATCCATCATTTTAATTCAAGCAGCAGCCTCTAGCAAGTTCCTCCCAAATAGCTACGATGGTAAAACAGTGAAGGTAGGTGAAGGGAGTAAAACTATTTATGCAAGTAGTATTCCATTTAAAATGATGAAGTTGCTTTTCCAGGATAAGCCTTCCTAAACAAAAGAAACATTATTGATGAGCAACAAGACGTGTCAATAGGGACATCAAAATGAACAATGATGGAGAGGATGGTGTGATGCATTCCGTTGGAATTGGCAGGATGGAAGGCAAGGAGGCCAACAGTAGGTGGAGCCAGAGGCAATAACAGGCAGCGCTAACTAACACTAGTTTTGTCCCTATCCTCCTCCTCCCTGCTGAATTCTATGCTGTCAGGAAGCTGGCAGACAGTGTCCCCCCCCCACTTGACTGATTGTAAGTAAGAAGACAGGCAGAAGGGTGCTGGCTGACCAAAGACTTGACGTGTGCTTTAATGGGCTAGTCTGCCCTACTAACATGCAGGGCTGGCCCACTCATGAGGCAAGGTGAGGCTGTTGGCAATTTCCCAGAGAAACCAGTGCAACTGGCAGGCCCCCAGCTGGCTCACGCCCTACCGACCGAACTGCTAGGCGATCTCTGATCCCTGGAACAGCCGAATTCAGTGACCCAAACTTCAAAAAGCTGGGCACTCAATCTCCAGAGTCCGTGCGTAACAGAAGTAGTGAGAAAGGCTTGTGTGAGTGTATTTACAAGCATTTTATTAAGCATACATCAGGACAAAGAGAAAAGCCTAAAATGAAAGCTATACACAAACGGAAGTTCCCAGCAAGCAGTGCTGGAACATTATGCAGACATGCGACATGCAAAAGTCTCAAGTCTGCCCTTAAGGTGGAATGGAATATCATAACAGAGGCAACTACCTCAGGCAGCAGGATCCACAGGGGGAGCGCATCCCAATGTAGATCTTTATCCTTACCCCCTTGTTCCTGATATAGATCTGCACTCACCCCTTCTTCCCTGGCCAGGTGTGTGCGCCATTTTTGGTCTGCTTCAAGGACCAAATGTCTCGAGCCAGCCTTGCTACTATGCTTAAAGCATGTCAGCTGAAGGTTAGGAATCACTGCTGCTCTTCAATGTAAGGATTTTCTCCCTGCCTCCACTCGCATTCCTTAGACCTCTATCAGAACCCCTACTCCATATCTTTCCAGCTCTGGTACAGGAAGTGGCATAAGGGCACAAGCCTTCTCAGTGGTAGAGCTTTTGCTGAATGCCGGCTGGCTGGCTGGCTCCCTCTCTGCCTGCACGTGTTCTTCCATTCACTTCTCCTAATAAGTCTCCTTTGAATGTCTGCTGCCTCTTGGATGGATTTAAAAGAGGATTGGACAGATTCATGGAGGAGAAGACTATCATCAATGGCTGTGATGGGTATGCCACAGTCAGACACAGTAATGCTTTTGTATACCAGTTGTGGGAAACCATAGCAGGGGAGAGAGCTCTTGTACTTAGATCCTGCTTGCAGGTTTCCCTTAGGCACCTGGGAGGCCACTAGGAGAGCAGGATGCTGGACAAGATGGACCAATGGCCTGATCCAGCTGGCTCATCTTATGCATTCCATCTTAAGACCTGATGCCAACTTTTATGGTTTCACCACAAGCCAACTTTCCCTGTTCCTCTACCTCTCAAAGTGGGACCATAGAGTTTCTGTTTACCATAGAGTCTAATGACATGTTATGGAGGACTTAGAAGCTTGTGTTCTGCCAAGGGGCAGGGTTCTTTTTTTGGAATCTGGATCCAATGAAACACACAGATGGAAGAAGAACAAAAATATGCTTTAATTTTCTAGATACAATCAGACAAACGTAGCGTACCTGACAAAAACCCAAGCACAAATCTCCTCTTCTGCCGCCCGGGGCCCCAAGAGAGCAGCGGGAGAGATCCCTCACACCAGGAAACCCACAGCACCCGGTACCTGGTCTGTGGCGAAGCCCAATCAGTCCCTTCCATTCCTTCGTTTATATAGCTGACTTAAGTTTGATTGTTTTCACCTGGCTATCAGGTACCATTCCCGAATGGTCAGGGAATCAGGCACCTGAGTGTGGCTTGGCTAAGGTCATTGGCAGCTGAAGGTGTTCTCAACTAATTGTATCTTCCTCACAAGCAACTTTACTTTGCTAATTAGAGGAGGAAAAGGGAATAGGACATGCAACCTGACTCCTCGTGATTACAAAGATCTTCCGCGAGTTTCCACTACAGCTTGCACCCTATTTTTGTGGCCTAATAAAAGTGGTGGCCTAATGCAGATTTCCCCTCCCTCTTGTAGACCAACATTCAGTGGTGGCTGGTGCCCAATGCGACTGGTAGGGGACAAGACAGGGAGTTGGAACCAACTACAGCGGTACCTTAGTTTTAAGAACAGCTTAGTTTATGGACAACTTGGATTAAGAATGCTGCAAACCCAGAAGTAGGTGTTTTGGTTTGTGAACTTTGCCTTGGAAGCAGAACATGTTCCACTTACTGTTGAGCGTGTTCCATTTGTAAATTGAGTGCCCTGCTGCTATGGGAAAGCACGCCATGGTTTAAGAATGCTTTGGTTTAATAACGGACTTCTGGAACAGATTAAGTTCGTAAACTAAGGTACCTCTCTATATCTAGTTTTGTCACCCTCCTCTTCCCTGTTGAGGCCAACAAGGGCACCAGTAAGTCTACAGGGGAGGAAACTGGGAGGCAGTGCTACCGCTTGAGCTGATGGTAAATAATGAAGCAGATGGGTTTGTGGGGGTTGGCTGAGGGCAGACTGAGCTAGTTTGGGCCGAGCCCCATTTGCCCTGGTGCACTGGCACCCCCAGCACTGCCACATTTAGGGCACATTGTAAATTCGATGACTTGGTCAGCACGTGCTCTCTGATTGTGTTTTTTTTTTATTTGGGGCACATTGCTTTTAGTCAGAAAGGACAGATTGTAGCTTTTAATTATATTTTCCGTTAATGTCACAACCACCTCAGTCAGCACATTGGATGCCTCTCTTTCATCCCCCCCCCCCAAGAGAAGACCAATTTCCTTCCTCCTGTTTTATATAAATTGTTCAATCTTCCATCTAATATCTGGGCGTCATGGGAAACAACAGATCAATAATACCACTTTTTCAGAAAGAAGTGCTGATTAATTGTTGGCATTCCGATGATATTAGCTGTCAGGAAAGATTAATTCTTAAATGAAATTGCTCTTACTGATGACTATACCTGCTCCCTGCCCTACGGGCTGTTTCTCTTCCTCTTTTCTTCACACCAAGTGTCAGATACATACCTACAATCAAGAGTTCAAGGACCCAGGTCTCTGATCCTCGAAACTGCTTAAATTACATACTGAAAATAATATGGAAGAAGGCTTTATAGAAAAGGAGTGAAAAATCTTTCGTGCAGTAGACTAGTATACACACACACACACACACACACACACACACACACACACACATCTCTCCATCTCCTCCATCTATACATCTTGAGGGCAGGACTCGAGGCAATGGCTTCAAGTTACAAAAAATGATATTCTGACTAAACATTCTGACAATAAGAGCTGTTCAGCAGTGGAACGGACTCCCTCAGAAGGTGGTGGACTCTCCTTCCTTGGAGGTTTTTAAGCAGAGGTTGGATGGCCACCTGCCATGGATGCTTGAGCTGAGATTCCTGCATTGCAAGGGTTTTAACTAGATGACCCTTGGGTCCCTTCCATCTCTAAGATTCTATGATCCAAGAGACAGAGCTCAAGGACACTTGAAGCAGGACAAATGATGAGAATGGTCTGGGGAGAGTTCTGGTATGGACCAGGAAAGTGCCGACCTCGGTCTAGAAAGCACATGGTGAAAGGCAAGTGTGGATGAGCTGTAAGTTATAAATCAGTGTTAAACATGAGCTATATTCTGCTAAATTTCTGGAAGTCCCTCAGATAAAATACAAAACCGTGTATATCACTGGAAGAACTGTATTAATATGAAACTAAACTGACAATATCATCATACAAAACGCATTCATAGATATTTCCTCAGAGGCAAAGCCTATATATGCTTAAAACATCAAAGTGCTGGTACAAAGTGCAATCTACAAAGTGCAATCTACAAAGTGCAATCTACAAAGTGCCATATAATATTCAATATAATGTTAAAGATGGTATTGCAAATGTCTATAAGACGCGTGGGTCCATCCTCCCAATGTTGAAGAAGGTTACACAAAGTCACTCCAACATGTGGGTGTGTTCTCCCGACGGGTGGCTAGCTTCAAACTTCCCGTTTCACTAGCAGTTTCTTCAAGGTCTGGACTTTATCATCAAATCAGAACTAGGATATAAAACATAACTAAGCTATTCAAAGTGCCTCAGACTCCCATCATAACAATATAGCTTTTGCATTGTGTGAAAGCTCACAAATCAACAGTTAGGGAAATGTTGGGGAAACAGAATGAACTGCTGTGCAACAGCAGCCTTACAATTGCATACAGAGAATACAGCCTTGTTTACAGCTACATCCTGAACTAATGATTGTTCTGTTGGCAATTGATTCGAACATGGACTTGAGCATTTCAGAGCAGCTTGAGCAAGCTTTGAATCTCAGTAGGGTAGAGGGGCCATGTATTGGCAGGTGCTTCCTCAGCTCCATGAGTGGTGAGAAATTTGATGCGTTTTCTCCTCCCATCAAAGGAGAAGAGCAGAGAATCCTTCTGGCATTCAGGCTAATTGAGGAGGATGAATCAGAGCATCAGCCTCTTGGAACCAGTTGCTGGCTTGCTTGCTTGCCTGCTTGTTTATTTAATTCGTGCTTTTCTGTCTCACTCTTCTGCCCTGAAGGGATCAGAGGGCAGCTCACCAATAAAAAATACAAACATACAGTAATATCACCAGTCTAATAAATATATTTTTTAAGCAGTAGAACATAAAACCAAATATAAAATCAAGGGTCGAATAGATTGAAATTTGAGTTTCTGCTGCTACTACTTTTTAACCATCTGAAAAGACTGTGTGTTGATGTAATAGCCAAAGGGATAACAAAGGACCTCTGAGGAAGATCTCAGTGTCCAGGCAGGCTTATGTAGGTCCTGGGAGTATATTGGTCATAAGGCAGAGCTTTAAACAGGCATGAGAAATCTGCAGCCCATGACCCAATTTCATGTGTGAGATGAAAAAGGGGGTGACAGAGGTTAGATTTAATATTCAAACCCTGTTATTGTATTATAATAGCACTCAAACTGTCCTGCAATACAAAGCAAAAATACAGTGTAAAATACCAAACTTGCCTAATCTAAATAATTATATAAAGAGCAATCATACATTCTGATTGCTATTCTTTTTGCTTTTCCCAGCTGAGTCTCTGGGAGCCTGATTCCCAAGTACCACCCAAATGTTCTGCCCTCTCCCTGGCACCAGGCTTTCGCATCTGTGGCCTCCCTTGGCCCACACCGGACATTGCCTGGCCTGACCACCAACCCATGTCCACTCCATCTCAAACGCCATCATAATCCAATCCACCACTACCTCATGCTCCAGCTGCTCACCCTTGGTCGAAAGCCACAGGTAGGGAGACATTTGATACGGTTCACATTTAAAAGTGAACTTGCCTAATTCAGTCTCTGAAGCAATCTGAGAAGCGAAGCACAGCCATCCTTCAAGATCCGTGCTTCTCTGAATTTTGCAATGCATTTCTCCAGCCTGGGAACACGTACAAAAATTTATATACAGGTGTCAAGTGTGCCTATAAATGCATATATTAGTGGGGGAAATGGGGAAAAAGCAAAACTTTGTATTCGGGAAAATTGCATACAAAAAGGATCCCCTAGTCCATTGCATGATCCAAAGACACATGTTTTACTGAGCATTAAGTGTTTTCTGAAAAATGGAAACCTTTCATAACCATGACCCAGATATTTTAGGAAGGGTCTTAAACAGTATTTCTGAATTGGACTTGGAAATATTATATGGTAGAATAGAGGATTTATGTACTTGCCACCGGTGGATGATCCATTAGGGGAAACGGGGCACTGCCCCACCAACCTCAGCCAATTCTTACCTTCTAGCTTCCTCCTTTTTAGTTGTTTTTTTAAAAAATATGAACTTTATTTAGATTTAACAATTTCACAACAAATTTAAAAACCTTTCGTAGGTACAAATACAAAGGAATAACAACAACCACAAAAGATAAAAAACAAACAAACAAACAAACAAACAAAAACAAAAACAACAAAAATAGAAACCACAAAAAGTTGAAAAGGAGAAAGGAAAAAAAAGAAAAAAGAGAAGGAAAAAAAGGGTAAGACTAAGTGTATAGTCACGTAAGTAGCTTCTACCAATGCAAGAGAGACACAGGCAGAGGAAACAAAAAACAATAGTTAATTCTAATTACACATTATTCAACTTTTTTCCTTTCCTATATTCCTCCCTGCATTGCTGCAATTCTACACAAATAATCTATACAAATAGTCTATACAGTGACTTCCACCTTCCATACAGTACTTTGCTTCAGATTCATCGTTCCGTCTGTTTTAAATCTTTTTCCTATCTTTCATCTTTCTTAATTTTAATTCAAAATAACTCTTCCTACTTTCTTTCCTTTCTTCACAAATTTCTTTCACTCTAAACTTAACCAGATTGTCGATTTTGATCCTTGTTTTTTAAGGTATTCGTTCAAACATTCCCACTCATTTTTAACTAAACTTCTAGGTTTACCTCTTACTGTATCTGTTAATTTTGCCAGTTCTAAATATTCACATACTTTACAGAGCCATTCTTCCCGGGAGGGTACAAGTTTCTCTTTCCAATATCTTGCCAGCACTGTTCTTGCCACAGCCGTGGCGTATAAATAGACAGTGGTTTTATCCTTCGGTATCTCCTCATTTAATATCCCTAGTAAATATGCTTCAGGGGTCTTATTAATATTGATCTTAAATATTTTTTTCAATTCTTCATGCACCATGTTCCAGTATTTTACAATTTCTGGGCATACCCACCACATATGATAGAAGGATCCTTTTTCTTTTTGACATTTCCAACATTTGTTTTGATTGTTTTTGTTTATTTTAGCTAACCTTTCTGGAGATAGGTACCATCTATGGTGCATTTTCATCAGATTTTCTTTGATTAAATAACATGCTGTAAAGTTGATCGTTTTAGCCCATACTTTTTCCCATTTCACATATTCTATTTCATGTCCTAGATCTTGTTCTCATCTCTTTATAGCTTTACTTTTTTCTTCATTCCTTGCATAACCTCCTGTTCCCAATTTGTATATTTTAGAAATATTTCTATGGTTGCTAAATAATATTTCTTTCTCCCAGATCGATGCCTCTTCTTCAAAACCCCTCATTTTTTATCTTTATCAAATGTTGTTTTGATTTGATAATATTCAAGCCAGCTCATACCTCTTTGTCTTAACTCCTCAAATTTTTTAATTTCGGGATGTCCATTTTTCCTTTCCACCAGGTCTTTATATTGTAACCAATTATTTTCCATATTCCCCCTATGTCTAGACTGGGATTCTAATGGTGACAGCCACCAAGGAGTTTTATTCATAATATAGGCCTTATTTCTTTCCCACACGCCCATCAGAGCCTTCCTTACTGCATGGTTATTGAACCCTCTATGTACTTTAACTTTATCATAACCCAGGTAGCCATGCCACCCATATATTTTATCCCACCCTTCTCCTTTTTAGTTTTAGTGTTGCCCTTGTATAGCTCAGCATGGAGGAGGATGGGGGCAAAGTAGAATCAGTTGGCTCCACCTGAAATTGGCTTTGGCTGCTCCTAATGTTTGGGCCCACTGCCTTCTGCCCTACCAGTTTCCAATGGGCAGCCACCGCCACTAATTGCTCCTGGAATTAGGATGCTGAGTTTGTATAATACTTATGTGCTAATATTGTCACATAATACTTACAATAGATTTGCTTCACTCCTTTTGCTTTTTCTCCATAGATCAATTAAAATGAAGATGAACTATTGTAAGTGACAGCCGGCAGGCCATGGAACCCAAGCATGCCGAGTTGCTGGTTTGTTCTACCAGCATCAAATGTTTTCTAAGCCTCTAGTTTAGCAGCAGGATTCTACAGGGTCTTGAAATATAATTCCTTTGGTAATTAAAACAACAGATGCTTGAAATTAGAATAACTCCTCATTAAGACTGCAATCCTAAATGAATTTACCTGGTTGTGAATTCCATTGAACTCACTTGGATTTATTTATTTATTTTTTTAAAAAAACTTTTTTTTGGGGGGGACATTCTGCAGCGAATATTTGAAGAAGAACTAATTGGGGGGAAAGACTTATGGAAGCCTCAGCACCGTCAAAGGTGAGAAAGCCAGATCGTAGCTGTAAACGGGTGGAGAGATATTCTTTAATAAGACAACCAACAGTATCACAGCCAAAGCCTAAAAAATACAATACAGCCAGGGAACCAAATGGAAGTAGCCCTACTCGTACTTGGTAAAACTGTGTAAATCTCCGAAATAAAGAGAACCCGGCAATTGCTACCAATTATTTACTCTCTGTTCCCTACCCTCCACCCCCTACCCAAGATGGTCCTCACCAGAAAGCACTGTAAAGATATGGGAATTGTGTTAACATCACCTCAGGGTGAGAATGGGCCCCGAAGGAGGCAAAGTAAAATCACTAATTATTTATCCCACAAAGAAGGGGACAAGAGAGCCCAGAGTGAGCCCACTTTAAAAGAAATCACCCCCTCAGCACTGGATTGGTCAATCCAACGCAAAGACCTACAAACTGAACATGAAAGCACAAGCTATTCTATGAGCTTGGCACAGGAACTTGGGGGGGGGGGTGTAACTGTTGTTCGTTTAGAGAATTGGATCACAAAATTGGCTAGATTTGACCTTAAATACACACTGAATTTCTGCTCAATCCATATCTGGGGCCTTTTGCAGAGTAGGGGTATGTTGTTGTTGTTGTTGTTGTTGTTGTTCAGTCGCTCAGTCGCTCAGTCGCGTCCGACTCTTCGTGACCCCATGGACCAGAGCACGCCAGGCACCCCTATCCTCCACTGCCTCCTGCAGTTTGGCCAAACTCATGCCAGTCACTTCGAGAACACTGTCCAACCATCTCATCCTCTGTCGTCCCCTTCTCCTTGTGCCCTCCATCTTTCCCAACATCAGGGTCTTTTCTAGGGAGTCTTCTCTTCTCATGAGGTGGCCAAAGTACTGGAGCCTCAACTTCAGGATCTGCCCTTCCAGTGAGCACTCAGGGCTGATTTCTTTAAGGATGGATAAGTTTGATCTTTTTGCAGTCCATGGGACTCTCAAGAGTCTCCTCCAGCACCATAATTCAAAAGCATCAATTCTTCAGCGATCAGTCTTCTTTATGGTCCAGCTCTCAGTAGGGGTAAAATGGTACTCAAATTTGAAATCACCTAAAGCCTTAGGCAAGATCATGTATTTGCTACCTTTGTCTTGAGGTGTGTCCCCCCCTTAAATGCCACATTGTCTGCCAGCTTCCAGATGTTATCAACAGGCTGAAGAATGAAAGAAAAAGGCCAGGCTGGGCCTCCAGCTGGGTGTCTCTTCTGATGCATGAGAGCAGCAATTGACTTTGGCATTCCAGGCCATGGACCGAAAAAGATGCTGCTTGGATCAATGAGGTACTACAGCACAATGCTTTTGCCGTCAGTCTCTGGAGCGTGTTACAAAAAGAAACCATTTTACTTCTGATGGTTGAAAACGAAGACCTGTCTGCAGTGGCAGATCTTGGGGTCTCAAATTGCCGCGGCACCCTGTGTGATGCCAAAAGTTTCACTCTATTGTAAATCATAGCTGTGGTGTCCCTGGTGGCACCCCCCCAGACACACACACACAAGGCTTTGTGCCCAGTGCTCCCAAACTTAATGTATTGGTCACTTTATGCCAACGCCTGTGGACAACATACAATAAAAATTAGCATCCAACATAGTTGAGTACAGTGAACAGATACGCAAAGCAAACTACCGCAACTAAACAAAACTAGAAAACGAAATGAAAAGTTTGTGAACATCTGCAGACATCATGTGTTTCCCCCCCAAATCAAAGTTAGTGTGAGCAACAATTTCTCAGTAGAAAGAGGACATCATGGGACACGCCCACATCATATCTCTGAAAGAGGCAGTATCATTCTTACATCACCATCATCTACTGGGTCTAGCTAATTCCTTTCAATAAAGGTGCTGTGCAGTCTTTTCCAAGATATGGCCTCTTCAAGGCAGCCTAACATCTTCTAGCTTTTAAAAAATGCAGCTGAGGAAAAACTGTGCATTGACAACACCCCTCGGCTACCATCCCAGGGGACAATGGAAGAAGCTGCAGGTTTCTCCCAGCTTCCACCAGCTGTGTGACAAATAGGCATGTTCAGCATGATGAAAACTCGAGGCACTGTCAAAGTTGTGAACCCGTTCATCCATGAGTGAAGCCAAAGGAGCAGCAGAGGGCAAAATAAGCTAACCTTCCAAATACAATTCTGTGTCTGCGCTGAACCACATTTGTTGAGGTGATATTATGAAAACAAATGGGTAAATCACACATTTGACATTCAAATTACTAAAAACTAGGCTGGTTTTTAGGAACACGAGAAGATCCCTACTGGATCAGGCCAAAGGTCAAGCTAGTCTAGCATTCTGTTTCACAGTGGCCAACCACATGCCCATGTAAAGTCCACAAGTAGGGCAAATGTGTGACAGGGGTCCCCAAGAGTTTCCCAACATGAATAAGGTAATAGGAAATTTGATCATGTTGGACAGGCTTCTATAACTACTTGGTTGTCGTTCACTCGTGTCCGACTCTTCGTGACCCCATGGACCAGAGCACGCCAGGCACGCCTATCCTTCACTGCCTCTCAGTTTGGCCAAACTCATGCTAGTCGCTTTGAGAACACTGTCCAACCATCTCATCCTCTGCCGTCCCCTTCTCCTTGTGCCCTCCATCTTTCCCAACATCAGGGTCTTTTCTAGGGAGTCTTCTCTTCTCATGAGGTGGCCAAAGTACTGGAGCCTCAACTTCAGGATCTGTCCTTCTAGTGAGCACTCAGGGCTGATTTCTTTAAGAATGGATAGGTTTGATCTTCTTGCAGTCCATGGGACTCTCAAGAGTCTCCTCCTATAACTACTTATGTAGTTCTAAAAGCTACGGGTATCAAGTGATCATCTACAGTTGTTTAAAAGAGCAGGGGATGCATTTTCTAAGACAGGCATAGGCAACCTTGGCCCTCCAGACGTTTTGGGACTACAACTCCCATCATCCCTAGCTAACAGGACCAGTGGTCGGGGATGATGGGAATTGTAGTCACCAAACATCTGGAGGGCCAAGTTTGCCTATACCTGTTCTAAGACAGTGTCTGCTGAGATTCAAATGTAACTGGTCTAAAAACAAATTATTTCCTCCTTAAACCTATTAGTTTTTCTCAGACCTGAATAGATAGGAGGGTTGTATTATTATTATTTAAACAAAAGTTAAATTCTATTGCACATGAAATTGTCTATGGAGGAATAATTCCAGATCACAACACCTGGACCAACATTACTTTTATGAATTCAAATATCTGTTGTATGTCATTGCCAAGGCACAGAAGAACATGACATACACCTGGAAGTTCTTGGTTCTTGGTTGAAGTCCTGATCTGCCATCCATCCCTAGATATTTGCCATCAGTTTTGACCCAATGGTTAACTCTTTCTGGATCAGTTCCTTCAACTCCTTGTTGAATTAGATTTATGAAAATGGAAAACAGGATGCAGATAGCTTGGTCACGGGTTAGAGGTCCAAAAGGAAGTTGATCAAAGCAACAGGGAGTGATGTTGGGTGTCATAATTAATCAAGTAATGGATTAGTCAACTTGCAACATGCATGGTTACTCAGAAGTAAACAGTAGTGATGTCAATGGCTTTTATTAGCAAATCTGTCTATCTTGTTTGCTCTCTCTGTCTCTCTCAATATATGTTATCCAATTAAAGACATTTTAATTGAATTTAAGCTGGATCAAAAATGTTTGTAGGCAGACAATCTTAAACCCAAGAATTCTGAAAATTAGTGTGCTCATCAAACATGGAGTTAATTCTCCTTTAAGCTTACACAACTCTAGAAATTCACAAGCATTCTTTACTAACTTAGATTTTTTTATTTTTTTGTAAATATCTTGTGCAAGTGGTGGTCACCGTGAACTAAGCTTTCCATTTCCACAGAGACTGACAAAAAGCACATGCAATGGTGGATAATGGAAATGAGGGATTCAGCAGCAACTAAATGGCCATTACTTATTCCTCAAGCGTTCATTATTGTTACATGAATCATGATGAACTTGTCTGACATTAATATGAGCGTAAAATGTAAATCCATGCAAATGTCCCGTGTTGTGCAGCACCATTTAATGTCTCGTTAAACTCCTTCATGAGCTTCCTGTATGACTGGAGATCTTTCATTAAAAAGCTTGACTATTACAGAAATATATGAAGAAGGGATAACTTGGCTATTGGGCACCTTATGGGATTGACAGAAGGTAGCAATTAGTCATTGTGAGAGACTATTAAATAAAGAGTTTTCTTCATTCAGGAATTAAAGCTCAAGTAATGAGGAGCTAACACATAATTTCGGCATCAATTAAGAGCCACTTATTTTTCCTTACTGTTCAGTTAAACTGTCAAATTTAATGGGGAGTTCATTTTATTCTTCTGCTTTTATCCTTTTGTGGCATTGACCTTAGACAGTTGACCTTACAAGCACATACTTATTGATGGACCCCAGTGGTCAATTTATTCAGAAGAACTGGGCTCAAACATTCTTCCCAGCCACCTGTTCTGGCCAGAGGAAATCCGACCTTGATCTCAACTGCTGTCACCATCTTTAGGTCCCTTCCATGGCTATAGAGAGTTAGGCATAGTGTGGAAGAAAATAAGGGCATTCTCCTGTTCTAAGTAGGGCTGGGGGAGAAATTAGATTCAGTTGTGATTTGAAGCTGAATTCCTTCAATTTGCACTCTCTGAAACCATATGAGAACTGAAAGACAGTCATTCTTCAAAATTAACACTTAGCAGTGCAGTTCCTCAGCCAAATACTGCTTTATATTTGGGAGGGTTGCCATATTTCATAAAGTGAAAATGCAGGCACAAAAGTCCTTTTTTGTTTTTGTTTGGCCAAAGTTGTTGACCTTTATTGTTTTGCAAAAATCTCCAAAGAAAATGATTATTTTTTACCTATTTTTAAGGGAAATCGCCAAAAAAAAAAATCAATACTTCTGATATGGGCTGCCATATACCAGGGTTTCCCTGGACATTTCAACGGCTTTTTGAAAATTCCACCAGGATGCCATTTTCAACGGACAAATCCTGGCTATGTCGGATGTATGGCAGTCCTATATTAAGGGTAAATGTAGATAAAAATGAATATATATTAGTCAAAAACGACATACTAAAATGTATTCTATTAGACTAAATTGCTTGCCAAAATGGGCATGTTAGTCAAAACTGCATACTAATGTGTTTATTGGGAGGAAATCTGTGCTAAAATGCTTCTGTATTGTCATGAGAATTTTTAAAAAGAAAATTTGCAAATACCTGCAGAGAACTGAATTTAGGATTGGAAAAATGAGAAACAGATAGAACCAAAATTGATCAATCCTTCTATTGCTAGTTCTGAACACTGGATACAGGGTCTAAACAACCAGTTAAAGTGGTGTCCCATCAATGGTTAGTAGTTGTGATGGGTAGGAGGAGGCAAAACAGATACCATTGGGTAAGGAGCAAATGGGGGGGGATTCAGTTTCGTTAGCCTTTTAATGAGAAACTGCTTAATATGCACTTTTCAAAGCAACACACAGCTATCCTTTGAAATTTACACCAAATTTTGTGATGTGTCGAAATATGCATATTATTAGGAGAAGGTTTGTGGAGAAGAGAACTTAAAATTGGGGAGGGGGTGAGCGAGAAACTGAACTGACAGATTCACTCACTCCTCCTCTACACCATACCTAATCTTAGAAATATCTACACATTATATGTATGATGGTTAAGCACAAAAATAAGGAACTCACTTTATACACCAGCCAGACAGTCAAGCTCTCCTCGGTGCCCCACACCAAGACAACACATTCAATGCCCGAGATTGATGCCACTGGCAGAGTCCTCCCGGATTAACAATGCCACCCTTCCCCCCGACCCACAGTCTGCGATTGGTGAAAGATGGAGAAACCCGGGGGTGCCATCTCACACAAGGCGACTGTTTCGTCTCCGTCACACAAGCCAGATCAACCCCCTGTGGGGTAAAGAAGTCTCTCTGGGTGGCTGTTTTATTGCCTATAGACCTGGTATTGCACAACACCAATGATGGAGGTGGGTAATTCCTGCTCACCCTACCTTCGTCCCTCAGGATGGGTCACAGATTGGAAGGGGTTCGAGCATATCCATATCTTAAACCCCTTTGCTTATATTATCTGCCCCCACCACCATAACTCCCTCACCCCTCAACGGTGGTGATCCCAAGCCCCATGCTGGCCTCCCTTGGTGTTCTGCCAAATGCAGCGGTTCTTTCCAAGGATACCAGGGCAAATAAACAAAGCAGGTGGAAGGGGAACCAAAACAGCTTTATTGAAGGAAACAAAACATACATACCCAAAATGTCCCCAATCTGCTCCCAGGAGCCCTTCAAATGGGTAGCGAGGACACACAAACAGACTCACGGCACCCTCACTCTGGGTCCATGATGAGGCTCTCTTTCCCATCCCACATGCCTGCTTTTTATAGAGAGCTTGATCTTAATTAGCAACATCTGTGGTCAAACATCCAAGCTCTCTTTCCTTAAAGAAACATCCACACAGAAGCTAAGTTTGGGGCACGGCTCGGATATGGGGATAATCGAAGACATTCCACTATCTCCTCGTAACAATATCTTCCGGATTGTTTCCCATACACTTGGTAACATCGATGTTCTCCTTTCCCAACCCACTAATACACTTACAATTTCGGCAACTCAGTACACTCCAATTAATCTAAACAAAACAAATCCAACCAAACATTAAATACCTATCTGACTAATTAACAATTATTACATTGCTTATCAACCTGCTACAATATTAACTAACTAACTAATCAAATTAGACAATCGATCTATGGGACATGCTATAAATTAAAACAATACTACCGCACGATATATATTCAGGGATGAAGAATTGCATACATTTAGCAGGAAGACAGTAATCAAGTACATACTACAGACAGGAAAACTTAAATATAATTGTAGAGTAATGAAACTAATCCAATAACTGCACATTCCTCCTACCATCAATTCCTGATTCAATAATCCCAGAAGAAGGTGTTTTGCTCTATCTTGGGTGCTGTGGCTCCTGGGGGGTTCAGAGTCAACCTCGTCTTCATCCCAGCTGTCACCTGGGGGACAGTTATCAGCTTCCCCTCGGGCAGAGGGCCCTCACCACAAAGCCCACCCCCCCTGGTGGGCCTTGGCCTCATATAAGTTCTACTGCCCTGCGGCGGTTGGCTGCTTCTCCTGCTGTAGCTTGGTGTTGGTTCCCAGCCCAGCCGCATTCCCCGTGACTCTGGCATCTTGAGAAGGGGGCTTTGGCTAAAAGTCTCCTTGGCTTTCCTACTTGTGATCTCATTCTTCTCCGGAACTTTCAGGTTCTACATGTCATGAAGTAGTGATCCTGTAAGCAGGTATCGCTGGGTGGGTACATGCAGTGCATGCGTGTACTTGCAGTACATGCAAGAGGTACTCCAGAATCATCAAAATAAGAACATTACAATTAATGATATGTTTTAATTATCTCTGATGCAAGGGAATTCTTGGGAGCGGCGGAGCAGCTGTAGCAAACAGGACTGGCCCCCGGTGATCCTAGTTTTGAAGAGAAACTCATTCAGCTGGCTATATAAAAGAAAATGGTAGCAACCCAGGCCAACAAGATAGTGTAAACTTTTTCCAGATCATGAGCAGGCTGATTCGCCCTGTGAAGTTAACAAAGTCCCACATCAGGTACAAGTAGAGCCAACTGCTGCATGCTGGCTAGCAGAGCACAGAGGAAGCCCACTAGTGGACATTTATGAGTAGAGATTGTGAAGCACTGAAGGTTTCTTAAAGAGGTACTACAAGAAACAGCCCAAATCCAAAAATGTATTCAACCCATGCAGCGTGATTGTATTAAGAAGACGAATAAACTTAATTTCTTAGCTCAAGGGTACCTTCTCAGTATTAATTCTGTTGTATGGGTAAGGCTTCAGTCGCCAAATGGCGAAAAATTGTATGTCAGCGTCACTGTGTTTTTTCCTGGAGATAATGTTCCACCAGAGGGGCACTTGTCACAGCATTCCTAATATGAGATCTATGTTCCCCGATCTTAGTCCTTAAAGATCTAGAACATTTGCCCACATGCAATAAATTACAAGGGCACCAGACCTCATAAATAATATTTTTGGTGGCACATTCAAAAAACTCTTTAATTGAAATCTATTTTTTAAAAAATAATTTTTATTTTTTTTATACTAAATTACTACAAAAAGTAAAATATACATTCACATACATTTTCCAATTTTGGCTAACCTAGCCATGACTTCCCTCAGACCTTCCACATGTCTTTCAGAATTATATCTTAATGTTATACTTCTTTAATCTACCATTGCTTACATTATCATAAATCTCATACTCACTCTAACTACCATACTTACAATAATATTTCTACACATTAACTACAAAGCTTCTTGAAGTCCTATTAGCGTATTCAACTGCAAACTGTTTTTCAAATAGTTCGTAAACTTTAACCAGTCTTTGATGAATTTCTGGTCCCGCTGTTCCCAGATTCTTCCCGTCATTTTGTCCAGTTCTGCATATTCCATCAATTTCACTTCCCAATCTTCTTTTGTCGGTATCTTTAATTGAAATATATCAGCCAGTGTTGCTGTCAGAAAACTCCTTCACAGGCATAGCAAAGGTGCAAGCCAAACAAGCTGAGCAGCGATAATGTCCCCATGGCTCCCAAGTACTCCCAGACCTAGAAACATGGTCAGTGTGTACCAAAAGGTCCCTGGTGGATCTAGTATGGTGCAGCCCTCAAATGGGTGGTTGTTGACACCCCAGCAACATGTCCATCAAATGCCAGTGTTGACGTATAAGCCACTTGATGTCCTCTGCCCTGTTAATGTAATCCAGGGAACAGATTAGCCTAGTATTGGGCTGTCTGACCTTGCCCTGAAGGAGTTCATTACAGGGTAGCCTATCACAATATGTGTGTGCCTGCCTGGTTACACTGGCCAGATAGCTCTGATGTTTCAACTGTAGCTGCAGCTGGTCGGCTGCCACGTTGTAGTCCTCAAGGAAAGAGGAATTGCGCTTCAGCCTAATAAATTGCCCATACGGCAGATTCCTGTGTAGCTGTCTGGGATGAAAGGAACCATAGTGTAAATAGGAATTATGATCGGTGTGCTCCTTAAAGGGCTGAACATGTAGGCAATGCTCATGATCAAAAAAGTCCATAGGGCCAAGAAAGGGTAAGCCAGACGTGCTCATGGCCCCATGGATGGTTAGTCATAAGAACATATGAAGAGCTTGACTTCTGGAGACCCATCTAGTCCAGCATCCCCTTTTCACACAGTGGTCAACCAGATGCCCGTGGGAACCCCCAAAGTAAGACCTGAGCACAACAGCTAGTTTCCCAGAAACTAGCACTCAGAGACACACCGACTCTCAACTGTAGAGGTAAAATATTGCCATCATGGCTGGTAGCCATCTCGCCTAATCCGGCAGAACTCTTCTTTAAGACATCAAAGGCTGTTGGTACAGTACACAATTCTCTCTTTATCTCTGAGACCAGCTCTCTGTTTGTTCCAAGAAAAAGAGAGTGAAAACGCTTTACATCCCATCAAAAAAGAAGACTGCCACAGGTTTGCATTTCCAGCAGCTTTCTTTCTGACTGCAGGGTTTTTGTTCAGCCCTGGATTGGAACTTCAGAGAAAAATGATCAGTTTGCATTGGTGTCGCTGGTATTGATCTTTCCAAGTGCAAATAAATGAAAGGGCTTTTTTTATTTTATTGCTTCAGACCCTGCTGTCTTCAAGAAAATGACCAAATCTGCTTGTGATTCTCCTAACACTTGCTATTTTACAGCAACAAATAACCAGTTTTTGAGTTCTGTGTCTTCCTTTGCTTTTAAGGTCTGTTTTTTTTTAAAGGCACAAATGATGAGAGAGAGAATGTACGGTATGTCTCTCTGTGTGTTCTGGAGTACAACCTAAACAGTTGATACGTTAATATAAACATTGTATAAAATAATATTGCAATTTAACAAATTATATAAGGGGGAAAGATCACAGTAGACTCCACTTTGCAAAAAATATCAGCATTTTGCCACTTGAGGTAAAAGAAGCAGTGGTTATAAGGTACACCTGGTCCCTCTCTGTCTTCCTCCACTTGGTAGAATTTTCTTCCCAAACAGCAATGGTTGGCACAAATTGGGGCTGGTAGGGTAGAAGGCAGAGAGGCCAACAGTAGGCAGAGCCAGGGCTAATGATAGCTGAGCCAATTTTAGTTTTGCCCCCATCTAACAGAGTTATAAAAATGGACAATACTGAGATTAAGGAAGAGAAAGCTAAACAGGGCCACCCCTTGAGATGGTCATGAAAAAAGAAGACAGGAAGGTGGAGGGTGCCTTAATCCAACAGATTTCCAGTGAAAAGTGAACACGCATTTTGCTCTTATTATTGTGGTATGATTTTAAATAATTACCCCCATCGAACACCCCCAAACTTATCCAGACGAGTCTTGCAAACACTCCCCATTCAAATTCAGCCCCACCCCACCCCCCACCCCCGATTTTAACTTTCCAAATGAAGAGATCTGATTTCTGGAGCAGTGCTGAAACGACCCATGATTCTTTGGGTGGTGGTGGGGTGTATAATGGCACTGTGCCTTGTTCTGTTTCGTTTTCTGCAGACTTTGTTCCAAATTTTGTGGGACACAGTTTTACAGTGTGGGATGTTGTGCTCTCCCTGTTTTTGAAGGGTGGTTTATGGAAGGTGGGGAATAAGAAATGCCATGATGAATATGTTCTATGGCCACTGCCAGAGACAGTAGGTTTTGGAATACCAGTGGGTTGGAGCCACAAGTGGGAAGAATGCTTTTGTGCTCCAGCCTTGCTTTTGGGCTTCCCATTTGGTTGGTCACTGTGTGAAGAGGATGCTGGGTTAGATGTGGCTGTTGTGTGACCCGGCAGGCTCTTCCTATGTTCTTAACAATCCCTGCAAAGTTTCCTCATGGGACTTGGTCTCTGGGTCTCTTTCCATCTTCTGCTTGGTCCATTGTTTTCACAAACTGCTGTGGTCACAATAGGACCCGGTGAGCTGTATCTAACCCTAGTTTTCTCCTCGTAGTGGGCCCATTCAAAATAATGGACATGGCTAACTTGGGTCTACTTTGAGTAAAATTTCATTGGCTACAATCCAGTAATTCAATCAATCAATTTATTTATTGCATTAGCCATATGGCCATAGCACATAGTAAAAGACCAGGCAGTGGCCTAGCACAATTATACAAGGAATACAACAGATACAGTTAAAACATTGGATGTAAAATCGTGCTGGATAATACAAATAAAATATAGAGCAATAGCAGAGCATGACGACAGTGTCCATGTCAGGAAGATACATATGACTAAGGCTAAGGCAAGTTAGCCAAAAAGGTGGTCCTGAGTTTCAGGGCCTGTAATGTATAGATGGCCACTCCACGTGAAATCAAGGGGTTGGCATCCGCCAGTAAGTATTTCATGCGGTCAACGTCCCTGGCAATAGTCGGCGGGATTAGAGGGGAAAGCCTAGGTCTTATTGAGGCATATAGTGGGCAGTAGAGGAAGAAATGAATGAAGTCCTCTATCTTTCCTTTGTTGCATGGGCAGAGACGAAGATCCAGAGGAGTATTGGAAAATACACCCTGTAAGAATGCTGTGGGGATGGCGTGGAATCGAGCTAGTGTAAAGGCCCTTCTTAGTGTAGGATTTATCAATCCAGTAATTGAAGTCTGGCCAAAGAAGAATACAGGGGTACCTAGTGGGATGGGGAAACTCAGGCCCAGAGGTCAAATGTTGGCCTCCAAGCCCCTCTATCTGGACCTCCAAAATCTCTTCAGGCCTCACCTTCACTGCTCCTACTTCACCCCCTCCCCTGTCTGTTTCTTTTCTTTTTTTTTAACAAAATTTATTAGCATTTTCATAATATAACACAAACCCAACCCCACACCTACAAATACAAAAACAAATACAATTACACATAATGTCAGGATTCTTCTTCTTATTTATATACCTTACAAAAAAAAATTTCTAGTTCTAAATCTTGACGTTTGACTTCCCCCGCCTATTCACCTTCGGTTTTAAATCAATATACTATTTCCTTAACAACTTTTCTCTATCAAAAAAATTTAACTTTACTTAACGAAAAAAAGAAAACATACTTATCTTAATCTTTGCATTATAACCTAAATCATAACCAAATATTCTTATAGCTAAACTTATTTCTTCTATCCTTTATCATGCTGCTTTTAACTTAAAATTCAATATCTCCTTACTTATTTAAAATAGACTTGTAATTAACAGACTTCACACTCCGATCTCGGATACCATGGCAGACCATTTAAATTATACATTTAATACTTCAACCCACTCCCCCTCTGTCCATTGTCTTTTTCTGTCTTTCTCCAGAACCAAATCTCCAATTGTCTTCCTCTGAGTGTCCACAGATCCAGGCAGCATCCACAACAAACCCCGCATCGAGCCTCAGGGTGCTCATCATCTCCATTCTGGGCTCCTCCATTTCTTTTTCTTCTTCTTCTTGTAAAAATCTTAATTCCATGTCCCTTGCCCCCGAGCTGCCACCTCGGAGTCTGGATATTGTAAATTTTCCCGTTTCAGGTTCCTTTTCCCGGATTTGCCCAGCCATTTCAGACCATCCTTGAAGCACCCCTCCCAGCTCTTTGTCAAGGCTTGATTCCATTGTGTAAAACTTTTGAAAAGCCTCCTCTGTGGAAAGTAAATCCTTTTTATGAATAATTCCACTCAAAACTTGTAGTTTCCGATTAAGCAATTCCATCTGCAAGACAGTGAGCATTTCCTCATCCTTTAAACTAGAGTTCGATGCCAGTGCGAGCACAAAGTCCAGCATTTTAGGAGAGAGGGTGAGTATCAGATTTCAGTTCCTGTCTCTTCCTTCCTTTGTTTCAATTTTTTCCCACGACAAACCAAGTCGCCGCCATTTCTCCGAAGCCGGAGTATAAAGACCAAAACTTCAAGTGGAGATATTTTTCCCCCAGTTAACCCCCGAAGGGAAATCTCAACAGACTCAGTTTTCAATTTCCAAGTACTTTCTATTGATTGTTGTAGCAGCAGTCACTTAAAGAGTTAATTTCTTTCACCACCCGAAGGGAGGGAGGCGGGCTGCCTTTCTTCTTTCCCCCAGATCGTTCCAGGAATACAAAGAGTCAATCAATTACTCACAGCCTCTGGGTTCTTATCAGCTCCTTGAAAACAGGTAGAACTTAGACGCTCATCACAGGCTTTGTCGCCGCATTTAAATCCCGGTTGGGGCATGTCCCCTATAGCCCGGCTCCGTCGTCCCTTCACCCCCACTCCCCCTTTACAGGGGGAGCGAGGGAAGGGTTCGGAGCCACAACGGGCACAGCCGGGGAGCCCAGGGTGCGGGACGCTCTTCCCGCACCCCAACCGGAGCCCCGCTATGCGGCTGCAGGGCTCCTGACCCCCGGGATGAACTGGGTGCTTCGCAGCCGAAGCATCCCACGACCACCCATAATGGCGTCAGCCGCCGGAAGTCCCTCCCCTGTCTGTTTCTGCCTGTCTGGAATGTGTCCTCAAGCTCTGATAATGCCTCTTCCTTATCTTGATGAGGGATAGACAGGGTTGTGTGAGTGTGCATAGAAATGTGCATAGTGTTGTACAGAGATAAAAATGTACATTTTGTTCTCCAATCACCTCTGACCCCACCCATCACTGGTACGTGGCCCTCAGAAAGTTGCACAGGAGGACATGTGACCCTTGGCCTTGAAAAGAATGAGGGATAGGGGTATGTTCCCCACATCATTTGCTAGAAAGAACTGCATCAGTTTCCCCTGGCTGAAAGCAGACATGGCAGCACAGCCGTGGCCAGATGCCTCCTGGGTCTTATTTTATATATATCTACAGGTTTTGTAGCAAGGGAAGAAGGCTGCAGCCTAGCCCCATGATTTGATTGCAATGAGTGATGACATCTGTTCTAGAGAAATCCCATTTGGTTATGAGGTTAGAGAGTGCCGAGGATGGCCGTGAGAGCATTAAAAGCAAGTACACCCCACAGGCTGCTGGGCAAGAAAGATTAGGATTTGATTTATATCATTAATAAAGTGTGAGTTCCCACAGTTTCCTGGTGTGCGCTATGCCGGGTGGATTTAGAAAGGTAGGTTTTCATCAGCACTGCACTTGTCTTCAGGCTGTATGGGAGCTGAGACTCATAATTCAGGAAACTGAAACATCAGCCTCCAACTGTACTTAATTTTATAGTGGCAAAAAAAAATATTGGGATATGTTGCTTTTTAATTTTGGTGAAGCTACTTCAGGTCATCCTGCCTTTAAACCTGTCTGAATGTGCAGCCTTACCAGTACCTTTGGATGATGCTTCCTCCACCAAGCTTGTCCATGAATATAATCTGACAGATGTGGTGGAGAGCCCAGCAAGCAGAATGGGACAGAGCTAAATGGCAGAGCATCTGTTTTGCATGCAGAAGGTCACAGGTTCAATCCCTGACATTTCTAGGTAAGGCTGGGAGAGATCCTTTGTCAACACCCCTGGAACACCACTGCCAGGTAACTGAGACAATACTAATTTCCTAATTTTGGTGGTTTGGGGTTGCGAGTGTCAGGAATTTTACTTTTTGAAACAGAAGACTTCTGTTTCAGTGTATCTGAAGAAGTGTGCATGCACACGAAAGCTCATACCAAGAACAAACTCAGTTGGTCTCTAAGGTGCTACTGGAAAGAATTTCCTATTTTGTTTCGACTATGGCAGACCAACACGGCTACCCACCTGTAACTTTACTTTTTGAGATATGGCAACCCTAGTTGTCTGCATATTTGTTGAGTATCCTCTCAATTGGTTCGTCCATGTTGTTTATAAAGATGCTGAACAGCAACAGCCCCAGGACAGAAGCCTGTGGCACCCCACTTGTCATTTTTCCCCCAGGATGATGAGGAACCATTATCGAGCATTCAGTCAACCAGCTGCAAATCCACCAAACAGTAACCTTGCCCACATTTTACCAGCTTCTTTGCAAAAAATATATGGGGGACTTTGTCAAAGGCCTTACTGAAATCAAGATACACACTACGTTCATAGCATTCCTTTGTTCCACCAAGCTTGTTACTCTGTCAAAAAAAAAGTTTGTATTTCCCAAAGCTATGTGAACCGAAGCACAAATGCCCTCGAAAAATTGCACTTCTCTGAATTTTGCAATGATGTTGTCCTGGCAAATGATGTGTTCAACAATGTATATACAGTAGTACCTCGGGTTACAGACGCTTCAGGTTACAGACTCCGCTAACCCAGAAATAGTACCTCAGGTTAAGAACTTTGTTTCAGGATGAGAACAGAAATCCTGCTATGGTGGCGCGGCGGCAACAGGAGGCCCCATTAGCTAAAGTGGTACTTCAGGTTAAGAACAGTTTCAGGTTAAGAACGGACCTCCAGAATGAATTAAATTCTTAACCGGAGGTACCACTGTACTTGGGGAAAGTGTCCCCTACATGTGAATATCAGTTTTTAAAGGGGAGGGGGGATGCAAACTAATATGGAAATGCGGAGAACTGAATTTGAAATTGGGAAAATATAGAACTTGAGAGAAACTGAAATTGGCAATTTTGCCCATTAGCCCATCACTAATCCAATGTGACATTTGACTGGAGCCAAACCCTTCCTGACAAAATCCAGCCAGGATCTTGCGAAGGAATCCTTGACATGCATGAGGCTGCTCTGTGACACAGATCACGTAATGTCAGTCATGCCGTGTTGTGTAATGTTTCCCTCTCCAGGCCTGCAATTATTGTGTAGCAATTAAGAAAGGGAGAAAGGAGAGAAATAGGGAAAGAAATCTGGGCAGCAAATGGCACAAGCTGAGTCATTTGGCATGTGTGTGTGTGAGAGAGAAAAACAGCAAGCTAGCAGCAGAGACAGGGATGAATGGGAAGGACAGTATCCTGTTTTTTATGTGCAAGGAGTAGGAAATTACATGCTTCCTAATGGCTAATTATGTTCGGGGGGAAATTGAGTAGCAAGCGGATTGTTCCTGTGCTGCTGCTGCTGCTTTTTACCATTCAGACAGCCTCTGCTTTCACCAAATTGCAAGTGGCTGCCTGAGATTTTGCAAAGTAGTCTAGAAAAATGTAGGTGTCTACATTCTGCTTTCTGTTCTCTCTCTTGAAAACAGCAACTTTTTTTAACAGCCACCTGATTTTTTTAAAAAAGCAGGCAAGCTGCAGCCTTTGAATTAGCGTTATGTGTTTCAGACCATTGGTCCATCTAGCTCAGTATTGTCTACTCTGACCGGCAGCAGCTTTCCTTGTTATAGGCAGGAGCTTATCACAATCCTACCAGGAGACACTGGGCTTGGAACTTGGGACCTTCTACCACTGAGCTATGGTCCTTCACCATGACTTTGCATAGGCCAGGTTCAGTGGCATTGATTCCCACACCATAGCTATGGGAATTATTGTCCCTGCCTTCCCACAGTTACTTAAGTCTCCTCCTCCCCTGGGTAATTGCTGTGCCTGTATTAGCTCCACCTTCTTCATACCTCTCCTGGTTCTGGGAGACCTGGGTGGAGGGGAGCTGCTCACAGCAGGAGTGAGAGACCCCTGGCTTCTTCAGCTGCCTGCCTCATGTCTGCCTCTTGGCCTCCTTCCTTTCCAGCCTCTGCTTCTCCATCCATTTCTGGACTGCTCTCTGCCACAGCCTTTTCCTGCTCACTAAACCCTTTCACCTCTTCAGCTTTTGACACCTGCTCCTCCCAGTCTGCTCCCTCTTCTTCCTCTGTCCACTTAACATCATCCAACCACCAATTTCCTGGCTCTGAGCCTTCTTCCCCTGGGGGTTCCCTTGGGGGTTCGTTAGCTGATACCTCCCACCCAGGGCTGGATTTAGTTTTTATGAAGCCCTAAGCTTCTGAAGGTAATGGGGCCCTTTATATGTCCAGCTGTCCTTCGTCAACAACAAATTGTCGCTGTTTTTTGTGTCGAATATATGCTATATGGTAATTTATGGACCTAATAGGTCCATACATAACACAAAACACGGCTGCTGTATGTAGGTTTTATTTGTTTTTTATCTTATATTTTGGAGATGTACATCCAGTTTTTTTTTATTTTACAATTTTTTTGGGGGGGCGAGCCCTAAGCTATAGCTTGTTTAGCTTATACAGTGGTACCTTGGGTTACAAACACCTCGGGCTACAAACACTTTAGCTTATACAGTGGTACCTCGGGTTACAGACTCCGCTAACCCGGAAGTAATACCTCAGGTTAAAAACTTTACCTCAGGATGAGAACAGAAATCGCGCAGCGGAGGCGGGAGGCCCCATTAGCTAAAGTGGTACCTCAGGTTAAGAACGGTTTCAGGTTAAGAACGGACCCATACAACAAATTAAGTTCGTAACCAGAGGTACCACTGTACATAAATCCGGCACTGCTTCCACCACTCATCTGCATTTAGCCAGTCCACGACACATTTGTGCGCATTCCTAATAATGTGTACATTGTTTAGGCTACCGAATAATCATTAGTGGAGGGTGCCCATTGGGACTGGATTGGGAGCCGAAAAGTAAGCAGAGGGAGAGCAAGTGATTCTAGCTTCTTCTCCATTCATCTTTCTGCTGAGCTCTACAGCAGGCAGCACTGAGGACCAAGGAGGGAGAAGCTGAAAGGCAGTGTCACAGCTGGGCTGCTTGTATTTAAGAAGGCAGGCTGTGGGCAGATTAAGATTGCTACGGCAGTCCCAGTGGGCTGGCCTCCACGGCAAATACTGACGTTTCCATTCATTTCCTTGGACAGAACAGTTGAATAAAATGCTTATTATATTTTTGTCTCCCTTCGGGTTAAATATAGATAAATGACGCCAGGCTTGTGTTAAAGAATGGAACTGATTTGCAAACCCATGGCAGGCCAATGTGACAGGTCCAGCTTTCAGAACTGTTCTTAAATGATGTAGCCACGATATCCATAGTGACAAAAGAAGCCACCCTGATTTATGTGCAGCAGAGACTTGGCCATAAAACAAGGAACACACCCCTGGAAGGTAAAAAGAGTTGTGGGGGAGGGGGGCAGGGGCTCTGACTTCTTGAAATAGGATTTATTCTGGGCCTGACACATTTTGGAACAAATCCTTTCTTTCTTTGTGTGCGTGATTTTAGCAGCAGTTCTAACCAAATGCAGGGAACACTTCAGTGAATGATGGGCACCTACAGAGTTCATTTTAAAAAAACAAGAGCTCATTTAAGAAGACAATGTGCCCCTCACCTGAGCCAATTCAACATTGCTCCTTAATAGGAAGATGAGATGCAGGAATTGAAAGCACGGGAATCTTATGTTTGCTTGCTTTTGGAATTTACTGGTTGAAAAATCAGTTGTTTCTGCACGCAAATTGACCCCCTAGCTCGCCCCAAACTTGTATTTTGCAAAAGTTCTGCAATTGACTTCAATATCAGTTGCTGTTCAGAGAGCTAATTGTGCAGCTAATTACACAACTTAAGCCTCCAGCCAATTGTTACTGACCATGGATGATAACAGTTGTAGTTCAACAACATTTGGAGAACCCCAGGTTCCCCACTTCTGTGCTATAGTATAAAAATACATCATAATAACGGGGGGGGGGGGGTTTCCTACCCGTTAATCTGATATTCTCAATTCTCTTTTGACATATCTAATTACCAACCTTCCTTTATTGAGCTCTTCAACATAATTATTCTTATTCTGCAACATAGACGGTAATTAAATTATGTTAAGCTGCTCCCATGATTTCCTAATTTATATCTTACTTGTTAGATTTAAATTTTCCGTGTGTTCCCTCCCCTCATCCCATTTCTGCATTAAATTGTGAAATCCTTAGGGGGGGGGGAATCACATTAAAACTTATGTATGGGGTTGTAGCCAACTACACAAAATGGACCCATTGAAATCAAAAGACTCAAATTAATCATGCCCATTCTTTTCAATGGGTCTCCTTTGAGTAGGAGTAACTCCAGATACAATCCACTTTTTTTGAGCCAAAAAGTCAAAGCTCCAAAGGATCAGGATTGGCATAGGGTGTGATTGTTCATTTGTGGTTGGCCGTGGTGATCTTTGGTTTCCTGTGTGAGTGGGGTGGGTGGGTGTTTTTGATCAGGTTAGCCATATTGATTTGTATGCTGTCAGTAGATTTTTGTCACTGTCTTGTTGGGCTGTGTGTTTGATGAAGGGGAACCAAGCCAGGTGACACCAAACCCTACATACATTAAGGAAAATAGAAACATCATCACCCCACCTCACCCATCCCCCCACCCCACCCACCTCTTTCCCCCTTCTCTCCCTAATGTCTCAACAACCAAAACTGATTTGTAAAAATGTTGCATGGGAAAAATACGAGAGAGACATTGCACACACTTTTGTAAATCAAGAAAATATTTAATAATAATAAAAAAGCTCCAAAGGATAATTTAATTCTAAATCATAGAATCATAGAGTTGGAAGAGACCACAAGGGCCATCTAGTCCAACCCCCTGCCAAGCAGGAAACACCATCAAAGCATTCCTGACAGATGGCTGTCAAGCCTCTGTTTAAAGACCTCCAAAGAAGGAGACTCCACCACAATCCTTGGTAGCAAATTCCACTGTCAAACAGCTCTCACTATTCCAACTATTCCATCCCAAGTCCAGGAGGTGCAAATTAGATCTGCATATTGACTGACTTGCTGTTGTTTAGTGGTTTAGTCGTGTCTGACTCTTCGTGACCCCATGGACCAGAGCACGCCAGGCACTCCTGTCTTCCACTGCCTCCCGCAGTTTGGTCAGATTCATGTTGGTAGCTTCAAGAACACTGTCCAACCATCTCGTCTTCTGCCCTCCCCTTCTTCTTGTGCCCTCCATCTTTCCCAACATCAGGGTCTTTTCCAGGGAGTCTTCTCTTCTCATGAGGTGCCCAAAGTATTGGAGCCTCAGCTTCAGAATCTGTCCTTCCAGTGAGCACTCAGGCCTGATTTCCTTAAGAATGGATAGGTTTGATCTTCTTGCAGGCCATGGGACTCTCAAGAGTCTCCTCCAGCACCATAATTCCAAAGCATCAATTCTTCGGTGATCAGTCTTCTTTATGGTCCAGCTCCTGCTTCCATACATTACTACTGGGAAAACCATAGCTTTAACTATATGGACCCTTGTCAGCAAGGTGATGTCTCTGATTTTTAAGATGCTGTCTAGGTTTGTCATTACTTTCCTCCCAAGAAGCAGGCAACTTCTAATTTCGTGACTACTGTCACCATCTGCAGTGATCATGGAGCCCAAGAAAGTAAAATCTCTCACTGCCTCCATTTCTTCCCCTTCTATTTGCCAGGAGGTGATGGGACCAGTGGCCATGATCTTAGTTGGTTTTTTTTTTTTTATGTTGAGCTCCAGACCATATTTTGCGCTCTCCTCTTTCACCCTGATTAAAAAGTTCTCCTCACTTTCTGCCATCAAGGTTGTGTCATCAGGATATCTGAGGTTGTTGATATTTCTTCCCGCAATCTTAATTCCGTTTTGGGATTCATCCAGTCCAGCCTTTTGCATGATGAATTCTGCATATAAGTTAAATAAGAAGGGAGACAATATACAGCCTTGTCATACTCCTTTCCCAATTTTGAAGCAATCAGTTATTCCATATCCAGTTCTAACTGTAGCTTCTTGTCCCACATAGAGATTTCTCAGGAGACAAATGAGGTGATCCGGCACTCCCATTTCTTTAAGAACTTGCCATAGTTTGCTGTGGACTGACTATCCAACCTTAAATGTGGTGGTGTTAATAATCTGGTTCACTATAGGAATGCTTGAGATGTTGGATCTTTGTGAATTACCATATAGAATGCCTCAATGTTCACTTCTGGTTTCAACGCACATACTGGAGCTTTGCAAAGTGAGTCAGAATTTAGATTTTTACAATTTTCTGAATGTTGCAGCATTGGTTTTTGCAGTTGAAACCATTCTTCACCAACTTGGGGGCCTTCCAGAAACTCTGGACCAACATCTCCCATCTGCCACAGCGAACACTGGTTTAAACATATTCAAAAACCATTTTAAATGCATTTTCAGTGAAAATGCATGTTTTTGATATATATTTAAATAATGCATATTAATGCAGGAACAGAACTAGGTTATGGGTTAAAAAAAAAAAAAAACATGTGAAAATTACACATCCCCAGTTTAACATTTCATTTACTGCTAATGAGACCAAGGTCTATGATGCTGTATAGAATATTAAATATCAAAAGCTGGCAATTGAATAATTGATGGTATCCAGGCTAGAATATCAGGGGCAGTTTTGAAGAAGCAGATTGACCAAGGTTTTAATTTGTGTTGCTTAATTGAAATGTCATATAGTTGACCAGCATAATATAGGAAGCTGAAATGGGTTTCCGCAGGAAACAACTGCTTTATAGCTATTGGTACTAATCTGCAAAGGTTGATACTCTTTGGGTTTTTTGTTTTGTTTTTAAATTATACTAATTATGTGGGATTCTGCTTGTTTATTTAATATGCTCTTTCAGTCTCTCTGCAGCCAGGAAAATGGTTTATGCTTGGCAATTTTGCTGTACGTCAATATCCTAGTCAGTTTCATGGTTCTCAACCCCCAACACAACTCCTCCTCGCCCTCACTCCCACACCATGAAGGATATTTTGTTCAGGTTTATGGAAGACTGAGAAATGAAATACATTGTTAAATAGGCGAAAATTATTCAGCGTTGTGATTTGCTTTTCATTGGCTGCATCAATTATAAGTAGCAAGAGTGTTTGGAAAATACATTTGCAACTTGTTAAGACTGCTTTTTGTAATAATTAAACCCTTGCTAAACAGTGCCTTATGGAGCATTTTAATCATTCTTTTCCTCTCTCTGCGTCAGGTTCTGACACTGCTTGTTTAGTATGATTGCTTGTTACCAGCTGAAGGTTTTAGAGGGCAGAGTGATAAAATATGGATACAGTATGTTGTTTCTTGGGTGGTCAGGCTAACAAGCATAGCTAAAAGAAGAGGCTGCATGAAGTTGCAGGAAAGGAGGGTTGGGTTTTTTTTTTACAGTTTACAGTATTTATCTTTCAAAAATTGCAGTCTCTTAATTTAAAAAAACAAAAACAAAAAATACACAAGCTAAAATGGAAAAGGGGAAGCCTGAAATTAAGAAGGCGTGGAGGGGAGTAAGAATCAGAGAAGTTTAAATTGCAGATTCATCCATCCCCAGCATGTGCTCCTTGCGGTTTAAGTTTTGAATCTTTACTAGTCCGTGCTGATAACTCTATAACCAGATTTGCCTTGACTGCATTTCTACTGAGTATGTCCAAAAAAAAAGCCGAAGGGAGTTATGGCTGGGTAGGATGGGGATGGTAGCCCAACAATGTCTAAACAAAGACAGGTTGTAATATTTGGGTGTAAATGCCACATGTTTGCAGTAAGAACCAAATACCTTACATGTTTCAACCCATGCGTGGGCACCCCTATAGCTTGAGGTGGCAGCTGGGAGAGCTCCCCCTGCATCCTTGTTCAATGTGTTGGATAGATCAGCTCACTGATCTGTGCTTTTCACCACCTGCTAACTGAAGGGCTAGCTGAGTGGCCACTTGACTGCTCAACCAGCATCCCTCCTGGCCAGAACTCAATGAGCCAAGGACTCCAGGGTCAAAAGCAGATCCATTCCTGGATCCCCTTGAGTTGTTCATCAATGTGATGTAGGTGGGGTAGCTGTTCCTTCCCTCTCTCACACACTCTTTCAGGGTCCTCACCAGGTAGGCATAGGTGGATCTGTTAGTTTATGCTTTTCTGTTTCACATTTTTGCAGTCAGTTCTTTGTGTGTTTATCACAGCCTTCACTAGTAGCTTCTGGGTCAAACTTCCAGTATGCAGCTTTTCCAGCAGTGCCTGCTAGCCTGGACTCCTGGCTTCAAAGAGCCTTGCGTAACTGTGAGTGCAAATGGGCTGTCCCAGCAGGTACTCGGTTCCGAGGTCCACGGGCCACATGCCACATGACTCCAGAGATGTTCTGATACCCAATATTAGGGCCAGTAGCTTCTGTGCACCAGCCAGCCAAGCCGCAGTCTTCCACCCCTGGTTGTCCCTAGATTCTCCTTGTGGTTCTCCCAGAGCTCCCCTTGCCTTCGCCTCTTCCCACCATCCATTGACACAACAGCTCTCCAACATGAGCCACGTGTTCCTCCATTGTTCAGACAGTGCTCTTTTTGCTTCCCTCCATCATCGTTGCCTCCGCCATTCTCCAATGTCCCTCCTCACTCTGAGCAAGTATCCACCATGGAAAGTTTTGGCAACCTCAAATTCCTGCTACATCTCTATTTATATAGCCTTTAGTTGATGGGCAGAGACCCACCAACTGGGTCTTGGCTTCATGCTGGTGCTCCTTTGTATTCATTCTATGCTGAATTCCTGCTCTCCCATTGGCCCCTTGTCACCCAGCCCGACAGGATGTCATGGACTGGTTGGATACAAGGGAGTGGTGGGAGGAACTGGTGGAGGAACCACCAAGGGAAGACGGTTCAGAATCCAGAGAATGGTGGTGGGGTGATGATGAGTGGTCAGAGGGAGAAGAGTGAGGAGACCAGGAAGAGGTGTCAGAAGCTGAGGGGGTAACAGGGCTTAGTGAGCTGGTGTCATGGACTGGTTGGATGCCAAGGAGTGGTGGGAGTCAAAATTAAAGTCTTTTTAAGTCTTCAAACTGTTTATTATTATAGTATTGAAACAAATTCCAGTTGCAATAAATTCCAGGACAAGGCCCTGTTTCGATAATTCTTCGTCAGCTGGAATATTAAGAAATCCTACTTTAGAATTAAATCTTACAGTATTTATAAATGCTTATATACATCATACCCTTTCGTAAAACCACTATATCCATAAATTACATAGTATATAGCTGACAAAGACAGCTTACCTAGATTTTCATGGTCAAGGTGTACCAATTCTCTTTTTTTTTTTTCAATAATGATTTTTATTTGCATACTTTAAGGTTTCCACACACAATTCCAACAACTCAAATACAACAAACAACGGTCAAAGAGAAAGAAGAAACGAAAAAAAAAGACCCCGACCCTTCAATAAAAATAAAGTTATTTTCAATGAAGTTATATTTGTCCATGTCTTATTTTTGCACTGTATCTTATTAGTATATCGCCTATTAAACACTACCAAAATCGTAAAGTAATACATAATCTGAGTTATAATAACAACAATATTAATAATAACAATATTAATATTGATATTGAAAGATAAGGAAAAAAAAAAAAGGAAAAGATTAATACAAAATTAAAAATTCCAAAAAAGCAAAAAAAAAAAAAAAACCTTAAAAAACTAAAAAACCTTCCAGACATGATTTCCGACTTCCTGACAAACCCTTTAGCTTAAACAAAGGTTAATATGAATGCTTACAAACCCTTACTATCCCTTATACCACTTCTCAACTACATTCTTAAATATATCCTTGCTCCTCATTCTTTCAGCGACCTCTTTCTGTACCCTTCATCCCTCGAATGCTGGCATGGTAGAAAGACTCTTATTATATTTCAGCATATATCTTTTGTAGACCTCCCATTTGCCTGCAAATTCCTGCTTGGTGTTATCTCTTAAGTTGTGTGTTAGTAGAGCCAACTCCGCAAATTCTTGTAGTTTGACCTGCCAGTCAGTGACTTTAGGTGCTTCTTGATCCTTCCAACCCCTTGCCACTACCATCCTGGCCGCTGCGATCGCATACAGAAAAACTTCTTTGTGCTTATTCGGTATCTCCTTGCCAACCATACTGAGTAGAAATATTTCTGGTTTTTTCACAAAAGAGACTGCCATCATCTTTTTAATTTCTTCATAAACCTGTCCCCAAAAGACTTTAATCTTTGCACACCTCCACCACATGTGCATCAGATCTCCATTCTCTACTCCACACCTCCAGCACACGTTTGCAAGACTTTTGTACATTTTAGAAAGTCTGGCCGGTGTGAGGTACCACCTATGGGCCATCTTTAACATATTCTCTCTGATGTTATAATTTACCGTGAATTTTAGAGTAACCTGCCATAGTTTTTCCCACTCTTCTATGTTAATTGGATACCCCAGATCCTGCGCCCATTTAGTCATGGAATCTGTTATCATTTCGTCCATCACTTCACAGTTCAACAATATCTTATACAAACTTGAAATCAACTTGTTCTTATTATTCAAGACTTCTTTTTCGAATCTAGAGCTTTCTTTACTAAACCCCGTGATCCTGTCTTGTTTGAACCTTTCTTTAATCTGGACGTAATCCAACCAAGTTGGGAGGTATGTTTTGATTTCCTCATAACTTTTCAACTCCAGGTTCCCTTCTCTCTCCTTTAGCAATATGTTATATGTAATCCACTGACCCATTTCGTTATTTTTCCTTTTGAATGCTATAGCCTCCAAGGGGGAAATCCATCTAGGAGTTTTCGCTTCGAAATATCTCTTATATTTGTTCCAGACGTTATAGATTGCATTCCTTATTATGTGATTGGTAAAGCCTCTGTGTACTTTAGTTTTGCCATAGTATAAATATGCATGCCAGCCGAAACGTAGGTCGTATCCTTCTAACTCTAAAGTTTCCCAATTGCGTAGCAAGCACCAATCTCTTAACCATAAACAGCAGGCGGCTTCATAATATAACTTAATATCCGGTAAACCAAAGCCACCTTCCTCTGTTGTTTTTATTAATATCTTATGTTTAATTCTAGGCCTTTTCCCTCCCCACACAAATTTTGATATCTCTTTTTGCCATTTATCGATATTACTGGTTTTACCCATAATTGGCATCGTCTGGAACAAGAACAGTAGCTTTGGCAAAACATTCATCTTTATGACCGCAATACGACCTAGGAAAGAAAGATTTAACCTGTTCCATGTCTCCATTTGTCTTTTGATTTCGTCCCAGCACTTGGAGTAATTATCCTTATATAAATTTATATTCTTTGGTGTTATATATAATCCTAAATATTTTATCCTAGGATAGATTTTAATTTGTGTTGACCTTTCCAATTCTTCTCTCTGAGTCTTAGATAAGTTTTTGACAAGTAATTTAGTTTTTTCCAGGTTTAGCCTGAAACCTGAAACCCTGCCATATTCTTGGATTATTTCCAAGGTTTTTCTTAGGCTTTCACATGGTTGCTCCGTAGTTATAATTAAGTC
This sequence comes from Lacerta agilis, assembly GCF_009819535.1. Classification (NCBI taxonomy): domain Eukaryota; kingdom Metazoa; phylum Chordata; class Lepidosauria; order Squamata; family Lacertidae; genus Lacerta; species Lacerta agilis. The sequence goes on from NC_046326.1 coordinate 34,502,841, forward strand.
ATCCGCGAAAGCCCTGAGCTTAAAGCTTCTCTTCCCCAGCATTATACCTTTTATATCCTTTTCTTCCCTTATTCTTTTAGACAGAATTTCTAGTGTTAAAATAAATAATAATGGGGATAGCGGGCAACCTTGCCTGACTCCCTTTTTAATCTCGCATTCTTGGGACGTATTGCCATTTATTATAATTTTTGCCCTCTGTTTGGAATATATTGCCTCAATCCCCTTTATATATCTTTCTCCAAAATCCATGTGATCTAACACTTCCAACATAAACCTCCACGACACCCTATCGAAAGCTTTTTCGGCATCAACAGCCACATCGCAAGGTGTACCAATTCTCTGTGTGCCTACCTTGCTCACAAGGAGTGGTAGGAGGCACCAGCTGGGGCCAAGAGAGGACAGCTCAGATCCCGGGGATTGATGGTGGGATGACAATGAGTGGTCAGAGAGAGAAGAGGGAGAAGACTGGGAGGTGTCAGAAGTTGCCGAGGTCACAGGGTTTAGTGAGCTGGAAGAGGCAGAGGGCAGTCCAGAATCAGGGGCAGAAGCGGAAGCTGGAGAAGAGGGGGAGCTAAGAGGCAGGGATGAGGCAGATTGGGGTGACAGGGTGGATGAGGGGTTGTGCACAGTCCTTATAAACGACCCCACATACCACCATGGTCACCATAACCCCCCTTTTCTAATGGCTGAATTATCCAATGGTTGAATTATTGCTGTTAGTAGTAAATTTATACAGCTCTAAATACCAAACAGGCCCCCAGTGGTTTGCAAAATGTGAAAACCAATTACAAAACTTTATATTTGGTTTACGATGTATTTTCCACAAACAGGCGTATTAAAATATTAACATCCATAGTTAAAATAAAACACTAGAGTAACCACATGAAAACACAGTGATTAAAACAAGAGTCTCAAGTCAAGGGAACCAATCATTTGAAGGTTTGATTCAGTGCTATTGCTGTAGTGTGTGCGTGTGCATGTGTGTGTGTGTGTGTATAATCAATTCTAGTATATATATTCTTCAGCAGGGGTAATTGGCAGAGTCTTTCAGGCAAGTCAGCAATAGTGCACAGACCACTTTTCCATGTCAAGGGTAATATTGTATGCTGCCTATTGGATGCAGAAGAATGCATTAAAGGCAGGATTGCTCCAGCACCATCAGTGAATAATGCAAGAGCCTTGGAAATGCAGAAAATGTGACACGGCTGATAAATCTACAGCAGCCAGCACTAAAATCAAAGCGAGAGAACAGCCCATGACATAATATATGATTTCAGCCTTTTTCACTGCGGAGATAAATAATTCCAAATAGGGGTCAGTTCAGAGCATAATTATAACTTCATTGAGCACCATTATAGCTTTACACCTGTGTGGGAATCTAACCAATAAATTTTGGGCATGGCGGGAACAAATCTTGGCTCAAGCTATTCTTGAAATAAACAAGATGGTTTATTATAGACGGGATTGACACTGTTTCAGTTTCCCATCTCTGAGTGCCAGGGATGTTCAGGCAGCCTTAGCACCGCCATTTCCCTTCTGTAAAAGAAGAGAGTTCCTTGTAATAATCTGCTTATTTATGGGTTGATTAGGTTAGAGCGACACACAAACAGCCCCTTGAAATTCTCCACCTTGTTTGCGAGCAGAGAAATTCAGGGGGACATTTCACAAAATGCCTACAGGAGGACGTGAAATCCTCCAAACGCCTCGGAAACAAATCAAGATGAATGGACATTGTCATATAACAGCCACATTTTTAAATAAATAAATAAATAAATAATAAAAACCAGAAGAAATGCTCAGTGGAGACCAGACATAGTATAACTACCACATCAGGTTTGTGCAAGCAAATCAGAATGAATGCTGAATAAATCAGGTTGTCTGGCGTAGCTCAGGATCATTGGTCCTAGGAAACAATACCCAGGAAATGCAATGTTGGGAAAGGGGAAGAGTGACAGAAACAGGTGCTAGGCAACTGCTGCTAGGGAGGAGAGGACCGTTGGAGATTTTTGTACATGTTATTTGGTTGCAGAAGTTCATTGTAAAATTTGGAGAAATGCCCGTTTTGCAAGATGGTTATGTTTTGCTTCACACTTCATTTCCCGATGTGCAGATAAACCTTTAAATGCGAACTGAATCGAATTTCTCCCCCTAAAGTTTGATGCAAGCATATCCAAGCCTGGAAGTGTGTGTGTGTGTGTGTGTGTGTGTGTGTGTGTGTGTGTGTGTGCTATCTCCATATCAGATGGCTAGGGCATGAAGCGGGTGCCAAATTAGAACTCTCCAAGTTCATGAGCGGTTTACTTTGCGTTGGCTTTGAAATTTGCATATCTTAACATTTGTTTCCTTTGGCTTTGGGGAGAGAAGCCCTTCTGCTGTGTGCAGAAGGAAACATTGTAGCATGCCTTCCCCTCCCCACATCAGAGAGAACAATGCCTTTGGATCAGCATCCTCGCCAAGACGCTAATCTCTACAAAATGAAAATTGCCATCTGTCTTTCACATCACTGACTGGAGCCTGCAGATTAGTATCTTGGGGACTTCTGAGTAAAATATTGGCTAATGTACATGGAGGGGGAGAAAATTGTTTCTCCTCGGGGCTAGCTAGGGACGTTGGAGAATTCTGAAGAGAACAAGAACGGAAATTATTGCGGTGTTCGCTTTTTTTTCGTCCCGGATTCAGAATGGAAATAAATCTGGCGAATGGGTTTGATATTCGCTGCTGCTTTCTTTCTGCAAATGACACATAATTTGAATGCAACTCCACTCCCCCCATTTGCATTGTGTTCCTTTTGCATTGAAAATGAGTGAGGTGGAATAACGTAATGACTATGTAATTTGTGTCATTTATGCAATTTGAGTAATCATGCAAATTACAGAAGTTACATATTTTCACCGCAGCGGGCAGCGAGATTTATAACATCGTTTTTGTTGGTAGCAGATATAGTGCAGTGGTAGGGAAGCCATGCTGCGTGTGACAAATGCACATACAATTCCCCATACAAATGGGAAATCGTGCCGCCTTCTACCAAGAAGCAGACCAAGACATTTTGCTGCCTGAGGCAAAGGGCAAGAATGGGCCTCCTCTTATTCCATGTACAGAAGTTGATCCAACTGGCAAATGAATTTTACTTCAGCACTTGGCGATGGGACAGTGTTCTCTGCAGGATTCATCGCCACCCTTTCCACCTGGGCAAGTGAGAAGTCTTAGGGATATGATCCTCAGGGAAGCACAATAGCTTAGTGATCGAGTGAATGCTGCGCACGTGGAAGGTCTCAGGTGCATTGCCTCCATGCCCAGAAAAGAGACCTTGAACACAAGACCATTGAACCTTCCTCGGTAGTAAATTGGAAACCAGTGTTGCTCCCTCAGCAGAAGAGTAGCATGCTGCCACTAGCTTGTGAGCAACCTGGCCACTGGATTCTGCACAAACTGAACATGAATAGCACATGAGTAAAACCACAGGCATCTTACTGTGAGCAGAATGAAGGTCAAACTGCATCATTTTACCCCTGTTATTGTGAAAAGTTCCGTTTACTAACTCAATTAAGACTCTGTTTAAAAAAAAATCAAGTGATCAAAAGTATAGGCTTAAACATATACTTCCCAAATGCATCTCACGAAAAGATGCAATCCAGCTTCACATTTCCGCCACTGGGAAGGGCAGATGAACATCACAGTCAGAACAAAATGTGAAACCATCACTTGTACTTGACATATTGCTTTCTATTTTTATTTTGTTTTTTTAGGACCTGGATTTTTATGTGCTCAGACTAAGGTAATACAATGTGAATAGCAGCAACATTTGCCTGAGCACCCTGGAGGCTGGTCCATCAGGATAAATGAGCCTCTGCCCCACCAACTTCATTCTGCCCACAGCCAGCCCCCAACTTTCTTCTTACTTAACGCCCTATCTAAGGGGTGACCCTGGATGCCAGCTCCTTCCTCCTTTGTCTCAATGTTACCCTTTTAGATCTCAACAAAGAGAGGATAGGGACAAAGCTAGAATTAGCTCTCCCTTGCATTGGTTCTGGCTCCACCTACTGTTGGCCGCCATGGCTTCCGCCCCACCAATCCCAGTGTGCACCAGCCACACTGCTTTTGTGTAAATTAGATGAATGGTATCTCTTGGTGGTCATACCTTGCAGGAAAGGTGGTGACAGTGAGAGCATAGCTGTCAACTTTTCCCTTTTCTTGCTAGGAATCCTATTCGTAATAAGGGAATTTCCCTTAAAAGGGGGGGGGGGGAGTTGACAGCTATGAGTGAGAGTAGCAATTTATTACAGAGTCGAGCTCGGGTGCTCAGGCTACACCTATTTTCCTTATACTTTTGGAGAAAAAGATACAGAAGTCTCAGAGGGAGTGATCAGTCTAACTAGAGCTGGCCAATCTTCCTTGAGTGAATATAAAGTCCCTGGTCTATGAGTCGTAATCTGCACTAATAAAATCACAATTTGTGGATGCTACTTGGCTCCCTCCCAAGATCTGTTCACAGGCAGTTACAGATGCGCAATGAATCTGATTTCTGGAGTGAGCTCCCCTTGCACATATTATCTACCCAGGGCTGCATTCTTCCTTTTGATGCTTATCATTGATTTTGCAATCCTTGCTGTAGGCTTTTAAAAGCTTTTCAAGGCCCTGCGCAGGCATTTATTTTACCCATCGTATTTCCCCCCTCCCAATAGACCCCCATCCTAGACAATATTGCTGTTAACAAAATTATAACAGAGGTAATTGCTATAAAGCAGGGGGAAATGGATTATTAAACATGGTGATGCAACCATGAGTTCCAAGGAAGAATACTGAAAAGCAATGAGAAAACCTTTTCAGTTTTAAGCTGCAATTCTGTGTACAAGTACTTGTGGATAAGCACCATTCAACACAGTGTGGCTTACTCCCAAGCAAATATGCACAGGATTGTGCTGTTAAATGCCACTGCGGCAAGGAAAGGTCGATTGTTCAGTGAAATTATTAATTAAAAGGATTTTTATCCTGTGCTTGAGCCAAAAGAGGCTGTAGGCAGTCCCTATCCACAAAGTTCCCATACTAGGATTCCAATATATTGTCCAATGCCCCATCTCCACACCCACTCTGGTAAATATAAATTACCACTCTGTAATTCGCTGTGACATGTTATTTGACCCTTAGTCTACACTCAGATAAATTAAGCAAGCAAAAATAAAATGTTCACTTCATTTTTTCTCTCAAAGGACTAGTCACGTGGCTTTTTTGTTAAATGCCTTGTAATGCCTTGCTTTCAATCACATCAGAAAGGTGGGTTAAATATATTATTATATTATTAAAATTTATATAAAGCCATTCATCTGACGATCACAGGGCAGTTTTCAACACAAAAATACAAAATGAGAACACACTAACAGCAGAGGATGACAAACTTTTAAATAGCTTTGGAGGGAGGGGTTGCTAAGAAATCAACACTTTTCATTATCTGAAGTAGTGTGCATGCACACGAAAGCTCATACCAAGAACAAACTTAGTTGGTCTCTAATGTTCTACTGGAAGGAATTTTTTATTTTTATTTTGTTTTGACTACGGCAGACCAACACGGCTACCTATCTGTAACTGGAACTTTTCAGTTTCAGTTGTTTCACTCAAAAGAATGGCCTTAACTCATATACCCGACACCCTGTCCTATGGCTATTGGTTTTAGAAGCTAAGACAGGAAGTCAATACTCCTGCTTAATGTCTGCAGATTGTGCTTGGCTAAGAAAGAATTGAGATCAGATTGGACTTGGCTTGAGAAGTCACATTTGATGATTGGTTTGCTGTTCTTGGTGTAATCTCTCAGTCTATTGAGAGGTAGGGGTGATTCAGAATCTCTTGCACATCCGAGGAGTTGTCTCACCATATTTGCATTAGGATACAAAACTAGGTTTGTCTTGAGTAGGAATGTAAGAAGGCAATATATTCTGTTCCTCCCTTTAATCTCCACGTGCAGCACTGTTTCCATACTGCTGCAGTTCGTCTTCGGCCAAAAATTGCATTGTTTTGTCTAAATCTTGTAATTTATGCAATACGTAACTAATTCAAATCACATTGTCATTGTTGTCTCACTCTGTTCATTTTGATACAAAGAAAACACCAAGCAAGTGTGGGAGGGTGTAATAAATGATGCACTGTTTGCAGACTGTGTATCTGAAGAAGTGTGCATGCACACGAAAGCTCATACCAAGAACAAACTCAGTTGGTCTCTAAGGTGCTACTGGAAAGAATTTCCTATTTTGTTTCCTATTTTGTTTCGACTATGGCAGACCAACACGGCTACCCACCTGTAACTGTTTGCAGACTGAAAACAAACAATGACTACTGATTGCATTCACTGGGCTGGTTCAGTTCCAAGCACAGGATGACCAAATCAACACCAACAATTTCCATCCCTATTTGTATTTTCATAGGAATTATCCAATATCCGTCCCACATCTTGAGTGGAAATATGTCTGTAGTACAAATTTAACCCAGTTAACAAGCATGTTGAACTGTCATGTTTCACGATAAAGTATTGCAGGGGGCATGACTTTCTAAAGAGAAATAGGAGCTGCCATATGTAAGGTCATACTATTTGTCTCTCTAGACTAGCATTGGGGAACCTCTGGCTCAACAGTTATTAGCCACAGTCCTGACAGCGGGAAGGGTCTCATTCTCTCTCTCTCTCTCTCTCTCTCTCTCTCTCTCTCTCTCCACCTGGTGGAATAACTGTAGCAATTCTGGGAGAGGAGGAACATGTTGGCAGTTGGTCCCAGTTCAGCCACTGGAGGGGAACTTACTGTCTAACCTCTCTTGGATGTAGCCAGGTGGAAAGACCACTAGAAATGCCAGAGAATTAATATATATATATATATATATATATATATATATATATATATATATATATATATATATATATATATACATATACACACACACACACACACACACACACCAAAGAAAATCCCCTGTGTTGCAAAACAGAACACTCTGGACAACAAGCAACAAGTCAGCTAATAATATGCTGACAATCTATATATATATAAAACGCAAGTGTCTCTGCGTCCAGTCCCTGTGTCTCTGGGTTTGTGCTACTGAGCATGTGCCCCACGGACACAGGGATTGGAGCAGAGAGACAATTGGGCCGGGAGCAGCGGCGGCAGTTGAAGCGGCAGTTGAAATGGAACGTCAGTGCTCCAGAGGAGGAGGGGAGGCCGAGAAGGGAGGCCACGCTGCCGCTCTCACCGCTGAAACAAGAGCTCCGAGGCATAGCGGCCTGGGAGCGGCGCAGAGCGCCGACGCTCCGGAGGACGAGGAGGGACGCCGCGCTCCTGCAGCTGCTGCAGCCGCCGTCTGACTCGGGGCCCCGAGGACTAGCGGCCCAGGAGTGGCGCAGCCGGCCAGAGGGCGGTTGAGGAGCTTGGGGGCGGGGAGCGGCGCAAGAGCAAAAAAAACCCAAACCGGGCCGTCTTCCCTTATCCCGCGAGCGGTACCTGCTCTTCCGGCTCCCGCAGCACTGGCACAGCCCCGCACCTATTCGGAGAAAGGGAGAATGATGAGGCCTCCACCATTCTAGCGCCCATTATTTTAATGGACTTAAACCACTAGTATTTTTATAATACTATACTGTTTCAAAGTTCATAAACAGAAAACATATAATATGTGCATGGAGTCACAAATTAATAAGAATCAAATAAATGTTCCATAAACAAGAATGGTAGGAGTGGTAAATTACTGTCCAAGATCACTGAAATGGAGGCAGAATGCATTTCCACGGTCAATATCCTACAAACGTGAGATGATGGGTGCTCCGAACGTCGCAATAGGGTGTTCTGAGCACAGCAGCAAACAGAACAGTTCTTCCAGGATAATGAACTGTTACAATGATAATTCTTCACCAGCAAATTAATTGTCCCCAAAGGTATATCATATAGCCCATGGATTAGCGATCACTAATAAAGTATAGTTGCATTCTTCTCTCCCCCATTTGCATTGTGTTTCCTTTGCATTGAAATGGATGGCGTAGAATGATGTAAAGGTGACATAAGTTACATACTTTCACCACAGTAGACACCAAGATGAATAACGGCAGAGGAATATAAACAGTGCTGCATGCAACCAGTCCAGGGTGGAATGTTAAAGCAGTGCCTTCTTCCATCACTAATGGATGCTGAGATAGATGTGGGGGGAGCATTAGCAAGTGACAGCAATAATTGCAGTTCAGTCCTTTCTGTTGATCAGTTCCTCTTCATACTTCTGGGAATCTCCACATTTACAGGAATTCAGAAAAAAAAAATATTATTCCTAGTGTTGGCAGTGACAAAGATAAAAGGAGCATCTGCAGCCTGTATTGAGATAAACTGCTAATAATAAATACCTGTTTTCATATCTCTTGTGGCTTTTAATATCATCAGGACTTTTAAAAACTAAGCAAATGATGCATGATAAGTTATGTTGGAAATGTAGACAAGAAGAAGGTAGTTTTTATCACATGTGGTGGACTTGCAATAAGGTCAAAGGTTTTTGGGAAGCAGTTTATAATGAGCTTAAGAAGATGTTTAAATATACTTTCCCAAAAAAACCTGAAGCCTTTCTGTTGGGGTTGATGGGAGATGAAATAGCTAAGAAGGACAAAAGACAGTTCATGTATGCGACAACTGCTGCAAGAATACTATTGGCCCAAAAGTGGAAATTACAGGAGTTGCCTACAATTGATGAGTGGCAGGCGAAGATGGTGGAATATGCTGAATTGGCAAAACTGACCGGCAGGGTCAGAAACCAGGATGACTCGAGGTTTCAAAGAGACTGGAGTAAATTTGTGGAGTATCTAAGATCGAACAGAGGAAGTTTAAAAACACTTGTAGGACTGGAATAAACCTTTGACAAAGACTAATAAGGATGTAATATGAACTGCGCGACAAAATTGGACTAGAAAACCTGTTGACGTGGAGGAGGGGAGTCAGTGCTCGGCAGAGCTATAGTATTGCATTGTCTATTAGATATGATTATTTGTTGTAATTTGTTATTTTTGGAAAAACAATAAAAAATTATTATAAAAAATAAAAATAAAAACTAAGCAAATGATGCATTTGCTAAGACTGATGGCACATTCATATATGCAAGGAGTTATTCATTTTCATGAGGAATCGTGCACATAGGAACTTGATCATGCAAAGAGACATGAGAATGTAATGCTTTCTAGGTTATTGGAATTTGCTCTCAAAACAGCTCCAACAGCTTTGTACAGAGTGCCATCAACATCTGTACACACAGTTTGGTTCAGCTGCACTCATTACTGTCAGGCTTCAGGAAGTGTCAGACTTCAGGAAAAGTTGAGTTTCAAGTAGGTATGGGGGAAATTTGCTTCAGTTCACATATAAATGCAAACTTACCTATGATGTACTTTCTGCAACAATGTTGTTGTTGTTGTTCAGTTGTTCAGTCGTGTCCAACTCTTCGTGACCCCATGGACCAGAGCACGCCAGGCACGCCTATCTTTCACTGCCTCCTGCAGTTTCGCCAAACAATGGGGAAATGCTAATTCACAGTTATCTGAATTTTGCAATGCTCTTCTCATTCCAAGCAACATGGACAAAAATGCACACACTGGAGTCAAGTGTACATAAGAATGCATATACTGGTGAGAATAAAATGAAAAGAAATACATTATATTAGGGAACGTTGTTTTTCCCAAATGGATATATCAGGCAAAGTTGCATAGAAATGTTTGCATATTAGTACAATTTTGCACTCAAATGCTGATGAATGTTTGTGAGGACTTTTAAAAAACAAACCTTCTCAAATTCATGTGGAAATTGAAAGAAATGAGCTTAAGATCAGAAAAATAAAGAACTGAGAGAAATTTAGATCGACGTATTTAACCACCCCTGGTTCTTGGGCTCAGAAGCAGCTGGTTCTGGTTCAAGGGGAGGGAAAAGAGCAGGTGTGTGGTCCAAAATAGACAGAGTTGACTTTGAGGTTTGAGGAAATCCTTGGCACAGTGTCACATCCAGGGCTGTCTTTAGCATATGCGGCGCTGGGGTGAAAAAAACTGCTTAGCGCCCCCAATTTTTTGGGGGGGGGGCAGGCCAAAGTTGTTGAGTTTTTTTTTTAGGGGCACACAACTCTCTCTCATGGACTCCAAATCTCGACGACAGATTCTCAGCCTTTTTATTATTAATAATAAAAAAGACTAAAAGGCTTGGTATTGTAAATTGGCCTAAATCAGCGTTGTGCCATGTTGTGTTGGCTAGGGGCAGTTTGTCTAATATATAGAGCTGACAGAGAAAGACAGGAAAAAGGGAGAAAGGGAGAAGGAAAGAGAGAGAGAAAGGAATTTCTGACATGGAACCACTTGTCATTTCTAGTGAGAACATCTTGTGACTATTTTTAAGAGTCAGTTTGAGAAACCTGGCAATTTCTGGCAATCTCAACAGGGACAGCCAAGCATGGAAAACAGGATGAGAGAACATGAGAAGGGGATGAGTCGATATATTTTGGTGCATGTGGAACTATCCTGATAATAAAAAATGCTTGGCATTGTCATATATAGCAGTTTGGGGTTGGGCATATGGGTTTTGTAATGAAATGAAATACAGGATCCAAGCTTGGGAGGGGGAGGGGTTCTTCTCTGATTTGAATGCCGCTAGATGGGAGCACACACTTGGGAGTCACATTCAGCTGAAATCGTATTTTGTTAGTATAGTCTTATGCTTTAGCTCTTCAGTGGCAGGATGCCTTTAAATCTTAATAAAGTATAAATCCTGTCAGCACCATCCATGCTTCAGAATGAATAATTTATCAGCGCCACTCCATCTCCCTGTACACTTAGAATGCAGTGGCACTTTGGTTTACAACCATAACCTGTTCCGGAGGTCCGTTTGTAAACCAAAACAGGTTGTAACCCAAGGCACGCTTTCGCCAATGGGGCCTCCAAAAATTTTTTGTTTGTAATTAAAAAAAATGGGTTGTAATCCAAAAAAAAAAAGGTTGCAAACTGGGACACGCACTTCCAGGTTTGACGTGTTTGTAATCCAAAATGTATGCAAACCAAGACATATGCAAACCAAGGTACCACTGTACTTGAAAGCCAGTGTGGTGTAGTGGTTAAGAGTGGTAGACTCATAATCTGGGGAACCGGGTTCGCGTCTCCACTCTTCCACACACAGCTGCTGGGTGACCTTGGACAAGTCACACTTCTTTGAATTCTCTCAGCCCCACTCACCTCACAGAGTGTTTGTTGTTGGGGAGGAAGGGAAAGGAGAATGTTAGCCGCTTTGAGACTCCTTCGGGTAGTGATAAAGCGGGATATCAAATCCAAACTCTACTACTTGCTTGGTGGTTAGAAGGAGTCACATACGGAACACTGAATACAAAGTACAAGGCCCTAACACATTGTCCTCCGATTTGATCCCCTTGGATTCTCTGTGCCAAAAGTGAAAATGATGGCACTGCTACGACAGTGGGCCCACTAGTCGAATCCAATGCACACCTCAGTTTTCAGAACCTTGAAACAAAAAAAAAGTATTTGCTGGAAAATGTAAATGTGACATCGAATCTAATGCGCACCTTAATTTTCACAACATAATTTGGCCGAAAAAAGAGAGGTGAGTATTATATTTGAGTAAATACGGTAGCTTGTTATCTCCTTGACATCTGAAGGGAGGGTGTTCCACAGGGAGGGTGCCACTACCGAGAAGGCCTTCTTCTTTCATTCATTTGTTATAAAGTGTCAACAGGAGAGAAGATTCACAATGAGATGAAGCAGTGAGAATACATGCAGACTCATGGCTTTAAGAGTAGTCAGGTTGCTTCCCCCCCCCCCCGCTTTGCTTACCATCGAGCCTGTTGAATTGTTTTGGAAAACCAAAAAGCTTGCACACTTATCTCGCAGTAGGTTGGCCTAATAAAGGTTTATTCTTTATCCAGAATGAAACTCATTTTTGAATGCTCCCCTCCTCGATGTAATTTCTTAAAATAAAATAAAAAATCACACTCTGCTGAACATCTTCTGAACACCTTTCACATCTGACAAACACAGAAGCCCAGTCAAGCAAATAGGCTTTTTTTAAAAAGGCAATTTGAGTTGCAGATCTGTTTCTCCACAATAGACTGTTTACTAAGCCCAATCAATCTGGGTTGCAGTAATTTGCACTCCAGTTAATTGCATGCTTTATTTAAAAGCAAGACCCATTGATTCCAGCAGCACTCTTCCAATAATTAAGGCGCTCACTGCAGAAGAACAGTTCACTCTGGCCAGTGGAAATCTTTTAGTTCCCACATGATCATGTAAAGGAGGGATGGGCATTCTGTGACCTTCCAGACATTTTTGAACTACAACTCTCATAATTCCTGACCATTGGCCATGCTGGCTGGGGCTGACAGGAGATGAAAGTCCTACAATATCAGCCATGCGTCCCATCAAAGTGTGACAAAGGGAGTGGCACCATCCTGAGGAAGACTGAGAGGAACTCAGAGAGCTGGAGCAGGAGAAGATCCTAACAGGATGGAGGAAGTGTTGGTGGACCCTTAAGAAATGTCAGAGTCCTTTGGAAGGTGCTGTCAGCTTGGAGGATGGGGAGCTAGATTCAAGATTCAAGAAAGGAACCATGTGTTTTCCACTGATGACACTGGGCAGCCCTAGTTATAGCCCTCCTACCTTGCTGACAAAGGTCCATATAGTTAAAGCTATGGTTCTCCCAGTAGTGATGTATGGAAGTGAGAGCTGGACCATAAAAAAGGATGATCGACAAAGAATTGATGCTTTTGAATTATGGTGCTGGAGGAGACTCTTGAGAGTCCCATGGACTGCAAGAAGATCAAACCTATCCATTCTGAAGGAAATCAGCCCTGAGTGCTTACTGGAAGGAAATATATTGAAGCTGAGACTCCAATACTTTGGCCACCTCATGAGAAGAGAAGACTCCCTGGAAAAGACCCTGATGTTGGGCAAGATTGAGGGCACAAGGAGAAGGGGATGACAGAGGACGAGATGGTTGGACAGTGTTTTCGAAGCTACTAACATGAATTTGACCAAACTGCGGGAGGCAGTGGAGGATAGGGGTGCCTGGCATGCTCTGGTCCATGGGGTCACAAAGAGTCAGACATGACTAAACAACTAAACAACAATAACAACAACAACCACCGCTGAGTACCTCTCCTTGTCAGTGAAGGGCCTCCAGAGAAGGAGGCTATTGAGAGTAAACTGGATGCTGTGCTAGCACTGCCTCTACCTCCTATCCTGGCCTTCTTGAGTGGAGCATGTATGTTTTAATCCAGCTTTTTAAAAACAGGACTGTCTTTTAGATTTTTTCCCTTGTTTTCTTTTATTCCAATGTTTGTGAATATTTTAAAAGTTTCACAAGGCAATTCAATTTATTGAATATAGCCAAAGGCCTTCACAATGAACCGCAGAGGGCAAAAGCAAGGCTTTCCTCTAAAATCACACAACCTAAGTCTACAGCGTAAAATTTTAAAATTCTAATGCATTAACATTGCTGGAACAAAGCCGCCAGAGCAAATTTGACTATCAGATGTTTAATATTTATCAGCTAAGAGTTCAACTATCACTTCCTGGGGTGATCGATCTGACAACCAATAAAGAATAGGAGGTGCAAAAAATTCTCTGGGCACTGTATACAAAGGGCAAATCAACTATTGGTGCATGATATCCTCAACCTGATTACATCCATAAATGCATTTCCATGCCATATGAGCTATTCCAAGGTATCTCCCTTCTGAGTATGCTGTTGAAACCTAAGTTCAACAAAGGCTCTACATAACTGTGGAGAAGTCAGTGTTTTAAAGTAGTGTTTATAAAGTAGTGAGGCCTTGAATGTTTGTCCTTAATTTCAGGGCACCAAACAGAGTAACGGCCTGCAATCATGGAAGCTCTGTCTTGGATGATGTCATGGTCAAAGATCTAATTTCTAAGTTCACATGAACTAAGGGATACCGTATTTTTCGCTCCATAAGACTCACCTTTTTCCTCCTGAAAAGTAAGGGGAAATACCTGTGCGTCTTATGGTGCGAATGGTGGTCCCTGGAGCTGAATTGCCCAGGGGCCAACAGCAGATTGTGCTTTTTATTTTACAAAGAGAAAAGGGGGTGTTGAAAGGACCCTGCTTAGCAGCTGATCAGCAAGAGATCGGGAGAGAGATAAGAGTCCCAGCTCCCTTTCAGCCCCGCCCTCCTTTGTTGAATGTGCTGCAGAGGGAGGTTGTTTGTTTCCTCAGCTACATGTGACTGGCTGATTAGATTATCTGTCTGGAAACTGTAGAAACTGGCTCCCTTTCCTTAAGATTTTTCAGAAATGTGAGTTAAACCCCATAAAAATGGGGCTTTTCCTCTTTGCTTTTCCCCCTTTGCAAAAAAAGCTGCAAAACTTTTAGCTGATCCTAAAAAAAAACACAGGGCTTTTAGAGGAGGAAAACCAGAAAAATATTTTTTTTCTTGTTTCCTCCTCTAAAAATGAGGTGCGCCCTATGGTCCTATGGAGCGAAAAATACGGTATTTTTTTTTCCTATTTGGAGATTATAAATCACCCAGAGTAGCTGGGGAAACCCAGCCAGATGGGTGGGGTATAAATAAATAAAAATTATTATTGAACAACCCCTAAGCTTGCCTTGACATTTTTGTCCACAATCTCTTGTCCTTAGTTGCCCCAACCAGCAGAGCTTGGTGGGAATATGGTCCTCAAAAGCATTTAGTCTACTCCAGTATCTAAGATAGCCTAGATCAGAGGTTTTCAACCTTTTTAAGTCAACAGCTCCCTTGACCAACTACATTCTTTCTGTGGCACCCCTTGCCTGCAGAGCTGGCAGCCCCTCACCCTTTTTCAAACACCCTCTCTGGTGGAGTGTTCCCTCATTGGGAGTCCTCTGGGCAGCCACAGCTGCCACCCCTAGTCTCTGAGCTGCCCCCCTGTCCTCCAAAGAAGTGCCTCCTCACGCTGCCCCACAGGGGCCTGGGAAGCACCCCCTGGCCAGCCCCAGAGGCACCATTCACCTGGGGAGCTTGTAGCCAGGGCCGCTGCAACAAACAGCTGTGTAAGTCTTTGGGAGGCAGAGACACAAGAGGGCATCAGAGGTGGAAGGGAAGGAAAGAGGGACAGAGGCCAGGTTTGCCTGCAGGACCTCTAACCATCATTGAAGGCACCCCACTGCCATAGGTAATTAAAACCCAAAGGCCTGGCAAAAAAAAAAAAAAGATTATTATTTTTTCCATCTGGAGTATAAGGATATATAACGATGGGGCAAAGTGAGCCTCCCACCACAGAAAAGGACATTCCTTGTCGACCCTCCAGACCTTCCATGGAGGAGGCACATGAAGAAGGGGGCCACAGGTGATGATTGCAGGATACAATTCAGTTCATATGGGGAAAGACGGTCAGTAAGGTTAAGGGGTCCTGAGCTGCATTAGACTTTAGAGGTCAAAAACAGATCTACTCTTATCTGTTTCCTTCTTGTCCAGCACCAAGGGCCTTCTGGCGGTTCCCTCGCTGCGAGAAGCCAAGTTACAGGGAACCAGGCAGAGGTCCTTCACAGTAGTGGCGCCTGCCCTGTGGAACGCCCTCCCATCAAATGTCAAAGAGAAAAACAACTACCAGACTTTTAGAAGGCATCTGAAGGCAGCCCTGTTTAGGGAGGCTTTTAATGTTTGATGGACTATTGTATTTTAATTTTTTGTTGGAAGCCGCCCAGAGTGGCTGGGGAAACCCAGCCAGATGGGTGGGAAATAAATAAATAAATATTATTGTTATTGTTATTGTTATTGTTATTGTTGTTATTATTATTATTATTATTATTATTATTATTATTATTATTATTATTATTATTCTCAGTGCCCCTCCCCTATTTCTTTCTCCTCTCTTCACTGCTCAATATTGATTTTGGGATCCACAAAGTTGGCTAGATTTGCAGTGCGATTCCATGCCCATTCACCCGCAAGCAAGTGCCATTGCATTTAATGGTGCTGAAGCCTGTGCCCTCCCATCGTCGTGGCTGATGATCAAGGATGATGGGAATTGTAGTTTAACAGTGTCAGGCTCAGCACAAGGTAAGTTATATCATGGAACACCTTTCTGCCAGCTTGAGAAACTCAAAACATCTCTCTCTCTCTGTGTGTGTGCATCCCATAATGATATGGATTTAATTTCCCAGACTTAGAAACACTTTAGAAGCTCTTCAGCCTGTCAGGTGTGATTTTCAACAGAGGCATTGGCTGCGTTTTATTGAATAATGATGCCCTTATAAGCTTTCAGCTCACATACATTCGAATCAGCTAATTTTTAGCCATAGATGCTGCAGATTTAAATGGCAAGGCACAGTTTTATCTTCTGGCCATAAATATGCAAGGGCCTTCTTATTCCTGCTCATTTGCTTTTCTTCCACATGTGCATCCACATTGCTTGCCTCCCTTTATTACATAGCTCTCTGGCATTGTTCAAAGCGCTTACCATTTTTATGAGACTTGTCGTAACTAGCACTGGATTTGGCCGAAGCCTGAATCCTGCACTGAATTGGGTTAAGACAGCTCCTGATCTCCCCAGGTCAGTTAAGCCCACCAGAAACAAACAGGGCTGTACAATGGCAGGGATGGGGATGGGGGGGGGGGGAGAGAGCCAGACAGCCCCTGCAAGGAGTACAATTTGGCTGTGCAAGAGTTTTCACAACAGGGGGGGGATGCATTTGTAGAAAAGGATTGAACTATGTGGTGAGCAAACATTTAATCGTGCTCTCTGCAGTGCAGTAGGGAGGGATGGGAGGAGAGGCAGTGTCTCCTTCCCTCCCCTCCCAACTGCATGTTTAATGTTTAAATCAATTCAGAACCCAGATCTAGATTAGGTCAACCTCAGATTGGTCTAGGTTTGAGCAAATCTGCAGTCCCAAATCAAGCCCTGACTTGGATGGTGGTGGATGGCTTCCCAGCCATATTAAACCATATTTGACACCTGGGTGCCCAGGAAAATGCCCAGAAGTATCATTTCCTTCTGGGATGCATGAGATCTGTGGCGTCCTAAGCCTCCCAATTCAATGAACTAGGCCAGGAGGCAGAGAAAAAGAAAATCCCATGCACCCTGGCAGGATGTTATGTCATGGAGCCTGTTTATTCGTGTTCAGTCCTTAGGGAAAGAACCTGAAAGACCTTCTCTGGGCTTTCAATATAAGGTTTCCATTGTTACTAAGGAACAGGTTTCTCTCAGGCAAGTTTCCTTGAGAAGGGGAGGAACTAGTAGAGATGGATGGCAAGGGGGGAGTCAGGCATGATTTCTGTTGTTATTGGGCATCAATTGTCGTGGTTTTTTGTTTTTGTTTTTTGTTTTGTTTTGTTTTTCGTTTTCAAGAGCAGAAAATACAGATTTTTTTCCCCTCTGTCTCTGCCTGAGAGATCTTGAGAAGCCCAAATTAGCTATGAATCAAGCCAGGTGAATTTACTGATCGCTGTTAAGAATCCATTGATAAGACATTTTCCTATCTCATTATACATGACAAAGCTATTTTTAGCCATCTCACCCCTTGCTTTTTCATGTAAGACCAATTGCAGTCGTTAACAGTCGTCAGCAGGTTTTCCACACCTATCAGCCAATCACCCATTCCCACCACCCTTCTGAGTAATACCCCTCCCCACTCTATAAGGGTCTGGTGACTTCTCTTTCAGTGTATCTGAAGAAGTGTGCATGCACACGAAAGCTCATACCAAGAACAAACTTAGTTGGTCTCTAAGGTGCTACTGGAAGGATTTTTTTTATTTTGTTTTGACTATGGCAGACCAACACGTCTACCTACCTGCAATGGATCTTACGTTTGTTTTTTGATTGGTTGGTTGGTGGATACATAAGCAAGTCATTAGCTATGGGCTACCCAAAGCACCAACCTTTCCATATAAGGAAGTGTGTGTCTTCTCCCATGTTCCCGTGCTCTATAGGTGTTTGGAGAAGCTTTGGATGGTACTAACATGACTTCTGTCCTTGTGAAAAGCTAGGATGTATAGAGTGAATCCTGCGAATAGTGAATAAAACTTTCAACACACCAGTTCATAGAATTAGATCAGATCACACCAGACCAAGTAAGGAACCACTGTATTTTCAATCTGTAGCAAATTCCCCAACAGCCACCAACACATGAAGTTCATATCCAAGATCTATTGGTCTGTAAGTGTAAGACAATGGAGATTGTGTCTCACTGCATCACATGGTGAAATCACTGAATTGCAGGTGGAAGCTTCTCAGTACGCTCAGATTCCAGCTACTCAAGTTGGCCATTGGCTTCCCCAAGAGCAACAAAGGGTATAAGGGGCTTCCTTTACCATCCAAACCTGCTTGAGCTGTGAGGTCTACCTGGACTCAAGTGCATTCCTGTATCCTTGAAAGGCTTTTATTCTTGACTTTTGGCTCGCTTCTTAACTTACTCTCCTTATTTGTTCTTTGGGTCTCACTTTCTATCCTGACATCTGGCTTTGAGCTTGGCTACCCGTTCTCAGCTCTTGGCTCACCATGGACTACTATCCAAAGTTCGGTCCTGATAGTGCCCTTTATTTGTACCCAATATTTATGCTCCCAACAGTTTTCATCCCAGCAATATATTTTCAAATGAGCACAAAGCGCTTCCACCGGCTTCTTAGAGCAACTGCTGTTGAATTTGCCGAAATATTCAATTAGTTCCATCCCAAGAACTTCTAATCAATATGGCATTGTTGCTGTGGAGTAACATAATCACAGCAATTATTAGGATAATTCTATCCTCAAGTTGTTGACATTCACAGCTGGCAGCATATATTTAATTAATACTTGAAATATTATTCCAATCCTTGATATTCTGCTTTCCTGTTTGTTTTATCTCTGTGTTGTTTCCATGGCATACATCAAGAAATAAACAGGTCTGACCAGTATTGCTTTGGATTTCATCAAAGCACACACCTGCATTGGTCACTCACACTGGTATCAGGGCTACAAAAAAAGAGGCAAATAAATGGAAGGAGGTGTAATCTGCTTCAGTCTACCTGTGCCTTAAATTCCAGGCATTATCTTTGTTCAACAAGGAATTCAGGAGGAAAGGAAGACAGTGCTAAGACCATGGAATGGGAAAGAAACAGAACTGGAAGAGTGAGCTCATATTTAATTGAAGCTCTGGAATTAAAACATTTTCTAGGTCTGAAGTGCGTTGACTTCAGGCTCAGATTAAGACGTAAACACATCCTTTTATGTGTGCCCTAGAATGCAACATCCTCTTCTTTCCCTTTCTTGTGAATTACATGGCCTTCCCTGTTTATGGATGCATATTAATTTTGCATCCCCCCCCCTTTCCATATAAGTTCAATGCCTTGTTTTTCAGAGGGGCTGTGCTGTTCAGATCTACAGCCAGGAGCCCTTAGGCCCTAATTAACATTGGAAACCTAACAAGCCAGCAATTATTAACTTGCTGTCTTGATTCCGATGTTGTGTGTCTTTGTGGATAGAAAACAGAGGCACTAAATTGGCACATCAGGACTCTAGAATGAGGGGTACGCTTTCACCTGGAATGGAGAACCTGGAGGTCTCCAATTGTTGTATGCTGCTGAGATCCTACTGTCATCAACTCCAGACAGCATGGGCGATAGTCTAGGTTGGTGGGAGCTATTGGCAAATGAAAACTGGGTGGTCCTTGTTCCTCGTCACTGATTTTTATATGATCCCAATAGCCACAAGTTTCTTGTAACTACATCTGGGGATATCAGAGATTTCTGACAAAAACAGAAACAGGAGGTCATTCATCTGTCTCCTGTCTGGAATGAAAATCAATCCAGCAAATGCAACTGGCAATCTCCGTTCTTGTTGATTTCAGTCCACAAACAATGTGTAAACGGTTACTTTCCCACACCTTTGTGCTGTGTTTCCTTTGCACTGAAATGAATGGGGTGGAATTGCGTTATGGCAATGCAATTTACATACTGAATTACGTAAAGGGCAGGACGGGGAGGTTAATAACATAGCTTTTTGGTGGAAGATTAACCACAGCAGAATGGAAACATTTCCACATGCGATGAACATAGGGCCGAATGGCAAGTAATTCCTGCTTGTATCCCATAATAATTATTCGGGTAATTGCAATGAAAATCCCTGAAAGGATATGGGGACAGGGACAGACCAGACACAGTTCTAGCAGGTCTGTAGAAAAATGCATTTTTTTTCACAGCTCTCTGTCCTTTTCCCTTACCCTTGTTCTCCCCTGAAGTGGCTCACCCCCACAACAGCCCAAATTTATATCCACCACCCCAGCTAGATGGTGCAATTCAGTTAGGGAGTGGAGTGGCAGGTGTTGCTGGGAGCACTGGTGGAGGAATGGGGGGCGGGGGGAGCACTCTGCCCCCGGCACCATCGGGGAGGGGTACCATCATGGCTGGACCCCCTGGACACGCGCTGTGCAAACCCCACCGCGCCAGGCACCATGCCCCCAGGATGTGCGCCACACCCCCGGGACGTGCGCCAGCCATGCCCCCACCTGCTTTCAGCCCCCCGGTGCCGGAGCATGCAGCTTCGCCACTGGCTGGGAGCTGCTGAATCCAGGCCTCAGGGCTTCTGTTCTGTGAGAAAGCATGCCAGCATAGGAGCCCCACTGTGAAGCAAGCAGCTGGTGGTCTTGGTCTGTTCCTGGCGTCCTCCCTCTCTCACACAGGGGTACCGTGCAATGAGACCTCACCAGTCCTTTCCCATGCCTGTTTGGGATGGGATTCCAAACAGGACCAAAGAGGAAGAGAGGCGCATGCTGGATTTTCAGACTCATGTGCAGGGCTTTTCAGAGGCTCTAAGCACTTAAAATGTTTTAGTGCCCCCATTATATATCTAATTCAAAGTATAAACAATAAGAAACCATATATCATCCATCTCTATTATTACTATTTTATTATTACTGTGTTATTAGTATTGAATGTATATCTATGTGATTTTTTTTTCATTTATTGTGGGAGCCTTTTTGTGGAACCTGGTTCAGCTGCACCATATGGTCCATGGTAAATCCAGCAATGGAAAATTTCTGTGTTCCTCCCCTTCCTTTAATGCACATACCTATTTTCTTAATGGTTAATCCAGCCATGGAAACTTGACCTGGGGTACTGTGAACCTCGACTTGAGAAATGGAGAGCATTATTTGCTTCTCTGCCTCAGACAACAAAAGTGGTGTTCCAGGGGGCTCTGATGAGCAGGTCTTTTTTGTTGAAGATGGCCAGACCTCCACCATTTATCAGTTTTAAAAAAATAAAAAATAAACATTGTTGCACATTATTCCTTTAATCGTCTACAGATGCACAGGAACACTTCAATAGGGATATTCCCTTTGCGCTTTTTGAATTTCTCTTTCAATAGCCCAATTAGCTCAAATGGGACTGAAGCTCATTCCAGCTGTGGCTCCTAGGAGGATGTTAGCAAATGCAGGCTAGATTTCAAGATGGAAATTGACAAATGCATCATGTGAAATGTTAACACAATCTTCTTGTAAACTCCTTGAGTAAGAAGATTATCTCCCGGAAACTCAGAAGGAGCCAGCCTCCCTGACGGCTGATGTTAAGACATGTATGCTGTTAAAAAAAATATAAGGAAAAAAAATGACTGCCTAGCTGGCAGGAAAAAATAATGTTGTTGCCATGGTGTTCAGCACTGTCGTCATTCCATAAGGTTTCCCAGCTGCATATTTGGGAACGTGTGAAGTGGAACACATATTGAGAAAGGGCCATAACTCAGAGGAAGAGCATCTGTCTTGCATACAGAAGGTCCCAAGTTCAATCCTTGGCCTCTTGAGGTAGGGCTAGGAAAATCTCCTGCCTGAAATCCCACAGAGCTGCTGCCAGTCAGTGTAGACAATACTGAACTAGATGCACCAATTGTTTGACTCAGTATAATAATAATATAATAATAATAATATTTATTATTTGTACTCCACCCATCTGGCTGGATCTCCCCAGCCACTCTGGGCGGCTTCCAACAAAAATCAAATACATTAAAATATCACACATTAAAAGCTTCCCTAAACAGGGATGCCTTCAGATGTCCTCTAAATGTCTGGTAGTTGTCTATCTCTTTGACATCTGAAGGGAGGGAGTTCCACAGGGCGGGCGCCACTACCGAGAAGGCCCTCTGCCTGGTTCCCTGTGGCTTTGCTTCTCGCAGTGAGGGAACCGCCAGAAGGCCCTCGGTGCTGGATCTCAGTGGCTGAATGATGGGGGTGGAGACGCTCCTTCAGGTATACAGGACCGAGGCCGTTTAGGGCTTTAAAGGTCAGCACCAACACTTTGAATTGTGCTTGGAAACGTACTGGGAGCCAATGTAGATCTCTCAGGACCGGTGTTATGTGGTCCCGGCGGACACTCCCAGTCACCAGTCTAGCTGCCGCATTCTGGATTAATTGCAGTTTCCGGGTCATCTTCAAAGGTAGCCCCACGTAGAGCGCATTGCAGTAGTCCAAGTGGGAGATAACCAGAGCATGCACCACTCTGGTGAGACAGTCCGCAGGCAGGTAGGGTCTCAGCCTGCATACTAGATGGAGCTGGTAGACAGCTGCCCTGGACACAGAATTAACCTGCGCCTCCATGGACAGCTGTGAGTCCAAAATGACTCCCAGGCTGCGCACCTGGTCCTTCAGGGGCACAGTTACCCCATTCAGGACCAGGGAATCCTCCACACCAGTATAAGGTAGCTTCCAATAGTGAATAGGATTGGGCTGCTCACTCTGTCACACACTGCACACAGAACCTGTGTGAATATTACTTCTGTGTAGTGCCTTAACATCAGGGCTTTTTTTCAGCTGGAAGTCACTGAAACTCAGTTCTGGCATGTCTCAGAACTAGAGATATTTGACTTGATCTGAGACATTCTGCATGCCAATGATGTGTTCTACCACTAATCTACTGGCCTTCCCTATGGAAAACCAACATGCACGGCCTTTTCAGAGAGTGTGTTACCACACATTGTAAACTACTGTAAATGTTCAAAAGACTGCTTGTGATGCTGGACCACTCGCCTAGATGCCAACCACCTGAGCAATGGAACTCTTCAATAGGAGGCATTTGAACTTGAGACCTACTTTTTCTTGCAATTGTTCCAAGCCTTCATATTTAAACCTGACCATTCTGTACCGCTTTATTAATTTTCCATTAAATTCGTTTCCATTGGAATCTATTAGTCACTGTTAAGTCCAAGCTACTGCACTCCTATAGGCACATTAACCTCCACAAAATAATTAAGGGCTGGATTTTCAGCTGGAGACCTTCTGTGTCACCTCTCAGGAACCTAATATGTCTTTCAATGGCATGGGATATAATGAGATGTTCAAATATAGAAAATTGAGTTACTGCTTGTTTCAGTTATGACATTTATCCAGTCAGTGCCGTCCAACTTCTTGACTGCATTACTTATAATTTACTTTTGACCTTGGGTAGCCAAGATCAATCTTTAAGGGAGCTATCCTTTTAATCTGCTTTATTTTATTAGTCTTTAATGACTGCAGCACATTTTCAGATGTGCAAATTATATATTAGGTTTGTAATCCCCCAATTTTTTTTTGTCCTTCTCTGTGAAGTTACAAAGGAGGAGAATATGTTTGAAACAGATCTCAAAAGAATTTGCTTCAAACGGACAAAGGAAACCTCTTCTACAACCTTTCAGGGGAATATTCTCCAAACAAGTAGAGTCTCACCATTGGGCAAAGTAGTGGTCTCAGACAGCAGGTGTTGAAGGAACATAAGAGCCCAGCTAGATTAGTCTAGTGGCCCAGCTAATCCAACAACCTGCTCTCACAGTGGACAATGAGATGCCTGTTAGGACACCAACAAGTTGGCGTGCTGAAGTGCAGCAGTCAGTCAGATAAGCCGAGGTTGAACAGTCCGAGTCAGAAGCCAGCTGAAGTCAGGTATCAGCACGGGGTCAGGAGAAGCCGAAGTCAGGAACAGTCCAAGTCAGGAACCAGCCAAATCAGTCAGGAACAAGCCAGGAGCCAGGAACAAGCCAAGGGTCAGGAACAAGCCAGGAGTCAGGAACAAGTCAGGAACAGAACGAGCAAGAGCAACCACGCACTCAGCATAGCAGTTGCAGGTGCTAGCGAAGGGAGCAGCCGGACTTTCTTAAGTAGCTGGCCTGTAACCACCTCTCTTATGAGTTGCAGCTGCCTCCAATTGTTCCCTGCATCTCTCAGCTCTACACTCTACAGCTGAGAAGGGAGGAGGGGATGGGCCCTGCCAGTTTCTCTCCTCACAAGGGCCTGATTCTGGCTCGACTTCCTCCTCCTCCTGTTCTGGTCTTTCCCCCTCTCCATCTGACTCTTCCTCTTCTGAGGAGTGCCACCACCAGTCTTCGCCAGGTACGAACTCCTCCATTTCCCCAGGTTATTTTGTGGGTGCAGCCTCGCCGGGGGGGGGGGCTTGCCACCACTCCTCCTCATCTGGCTCAACCCTGACAATGCCTGTGGGAACAGGGGCTGGGACCTTTTAGGGCCCTCCTATATTTTGGGGGGGAGGCCCCCAATGTCCCAAAAGCATAGAGCCAAAGCACGGAGACTAGTGTGGCATGGCTCCGGTGGCTGGCTCCTTCTCCTCCTGCTGCAGAGGGGAAGGAGGGCCAAAGCAGTCTCCTGCTGGTGGCAGTGGCAAGAGGAGGAGGAGCTGCCAGCCATTGAGTCACATGGCCGCCACATTTGGCTCCACCCCGAGGCTCTTCCCAACGCCCAAATGTCATGTGTATTACGTTGTGACATCATGTGCGGGATGTCCTGACATCATGCGTTTGATGCCCTTGCAAGCTGGCGCCTCTTTGGGGGAATGCTACAAGCAGGACCTGAGTACAACAGCACTCACCCCTCCTGTGGTTTCCAGCAATGGGTATTGAGAAGCTTGCTGCCTCTCTGACTGTGGAGGTAGAACATGGCCATCTGGGTTAGTAGCCTTATCCTCCATGAATTTATGTAATGCTCTGTTGAGGTGGGTTGGTGGCCATCACTGCCTCTTATGAAAGCGAATGTCATAGTTTAACTATGCACTGTTCAAAGAAGTGCTTTCTTTTGAATCTTCCAACATTCAGCTTCCAGTATTCAGTTCTAGTGTTATAAGAGAAGGCAAAAAACTTCCCTCCACTTGCTTTCTCCACACCACATATAGAAAATGGGGTGGCACGTCCCACCTCCTGGGTTGTTTCCTTCTGCATGCACCATGTGGCCTGTCCTATGCCTTCTAAACTAGCCTGCTGTTGTCACATGCAACGATGCTGCCCAGTCTTCACTGTTGAAGAAATATTCAGCAACCAGACCAGTTGAATTCTCTACATGGAATGGGGAGTGCTGCCAACTTGCCCTTTGAGTTAGGTAACAAAATGGCCTTTCTTCAGCTGTGATGGAAATTCATGAATATTTGTTGGATATAACATATTATTTCATATTCCCAATGTAGCCCCCAAAGCAGCTCACAGCATAAATTGAAACAAATATAACTAACGACACACAATAAATATGAATCTTTAAAAAAATGGCGCTGAAATAGCATGGAAAACGCTTAAAAGGACATACAAAAAGCCTTACCACGTCAATCAGTTAGTGATCAAATACCTGTTGGAACAAAATTATTTGCCTGCTGGTGAGAGGAAAGCAAGAAGGGGACCACTCTGACCATCCATGGAAGGGAGTTTCACAGTCTGGGAGCAGCCACCAGGAAGGTCTTCTGTCATGACCTCACCCAATGTCCCTGTGAAGGTCCAAGAGAATGGCTCCTCAGAAGATTTCAAAGCCCAGTCCAGCTCATGTAAGGAGATAGAGTTGTATAGGCCTTTGTAGGTCATAACCAATGCTTTGAATTGTGCCCTGTAATTTCCCTGTTACATATATATGGTGGATATGCAAGGAGGTGGTCATTTTTCCTCCCCTTCCCATTTTGTCTGTGCTTGTTTTTAAGATGTGATGATTCTACCGTAACTAAGATGAAGTTTGGTGCTAATGTAAATCTGATCCCATTTTGCTAATCAAGCAGATTTCACTATACATCTGTTGGAAAGCAAGAGAATCACATTAGGAATTATTTCATTTCCAGTCATGCTTCTTAATGGGTGCTTAGTTTTGGCCAAGTCCTATTACATCTATCCTAATGAGAGGGAGAGCTAAACTCCTTCACATAAATGATGTCAAGCTATCACTGTAACAATATATACAATGAAAGTGCATTATTAAAATGAAATGTTTTATGCAACACGTAAAGACTCTGTTACAGACCCAAGGTGTTTAGGTTTTGTGGGGCTGGGTTTTTTATACCATACATTCAGCACCTCTGGGTACTGCTATGAGTTTGTGTGGGCCAGATCTTTTTAACCCCTGGACCCAGCAAATGTTAAAATATAAGGCAGGCTAGCTCTCTGATAAGGTAACTGCCTGGAGTGATGGACCATTAAGTGATGGACCATTAAGAGGTGGGCCCCCTCCTCCAACTCTCAAATACAGTCATACCTTGGTTTGAGAATGACTTAGTTGTCAAACAAATCAACTCCCAAATGCTGAAAACCCAGAAGTGTTCCAATTTCAGAACGTTTTTCAGAAGCCAAACATCTGGTGCGGTTTCCACTAGAGTGCAGGAAGTTCTTGCAGCCAATCGGAAGCCCT
The DNA here is from genome assembly GCF_009819535.1 of Lacerta agilis. Classification (NCBI taxonomy): domain Eukaryota; kingdom Metazoa; phylum Chordata; class Lepidosauria; order Squamata; family Lacertidae; genus Lacerta; species Lacerta agilis. The sequence goes on from NC_046326.1 coordinate 34,529,423, forward strand.
ACCTTGGTTTTTGAACATTTTGGAAGTCGAACAGACTCTGGAATGAATTAAGTTCGAGAACCAATGTACCACTGTAGGTAGAAAGATAAAGCCTGAGTTTGAAGTGTAGAGTTTTCTGAGCTAGAAGCCAAACAGCAAGCAGAGGGTCAGAGAGCAATGTTTGATATCTGTTTGAATTCAAGGCTGGGCTATGGGAGAAGCAAGACCCCATCCACCGTAGGCTCAGGTTGTATATATGTGTAAATAAACCATATATCATAAAGATACCACACAAACACGGACACTGGCTAAGTGCCTGGAACCTCTGTAATCTCACACTACTCAAAGATTGGAACATGAATAACATGGATCATAAATAAAATGGATTTACGTGGCTTGACATGTCAACTGCCAGGTTAGCAAAGAGTGAGATGGTGAGTTGATACAAGTTACTGTACAGGCTACCCACACTCACATTGACTGGGCCAGTAGCTTAAACCCTTCCAATGGTAGTGCCAGGAAGAGATGGAGGGTGGAGAGTTTACTGTATGTGGAGTGTGTGGGTGCTAGGGAAGCAGAAGGGCTACAATGGAAACCTTGATGTACTAGGGAGAAGCTTGAATGGAAATGGCATTGTGAGGCTACAAAGACAGTGAGATTGGGGAAATAGAAAAGGTAGACATTGTGGTGAGAGATAAGACAGTAGCCGCCTGTCCTGAGGAAAGCAGAATAGAAGGAAATGGTTCTCTGAGTTTCCCTATGAACTGCAAGGGCAAGGTAGCAGGTGTTTGGTGGGGCTTTGATGACTGGTCTGTTCCATGCCACAGAGGCATCCAACAAGCTTGCATTCTGTTAGCCAATATGCTTCCTTAAAAAAAAAAAATGCTTGCTTGTGGCTTCCCACAAGAGCCATGACTAACCCAAAACAAAATAACAAGCATGGCTGAGAGACAGGGAGATGTGACAAGGAGAAGAGACCTAGGGAAGAGTAGAGGAAATGCGCTGAGTTTTTCAGCTTTCAAAAACGAGGGGTTCTAAAATGTTGTAAAATGACTTGGGAATTCAAAATACTTCACCCCCTGAAATGACATGCCCTGATGTAGCATCCTCCTGGGGTATCCAAAAAAGCTGGATTTTTTAAATTATTATTATTAATTTTATTTTTTGAGTCTGAGGGATGCCCATTTATAGGAAAGAGAGTTCACAATGTGTGGTGTGCCATAAGCAAAGGGTGATTATATTTAGGAGTTTATTGGACAGAGAGGAGATTAAAAAGTAATTAACTCAAGTACGGGATCAAGACTATGCAGAACAATGTAGGTTTCCCACTGCAGGGTTTACAGGCTAGCCATGACAGGTCTTGGGCCAATCAGAGGCAACAACCAATTCACAAAGGTGTCCCTCTTAGGGAAAGGCAATGGTCCTTTCACAGGAAATGCAAATTAAGATTCCATCTAATTACTTTGCTTGCTGAAAGGAAACCTTCAGGATATATTAATGACCAAAAATGGAGATGCGCCTTCATTAGATATGGAGAAGTTTCTGGGAACAAATTAGGTTTCTTCATATATTGTCAACAAAGCTATTGCTCAAACTAGCCTAGAGACATCAGCCAGCTTAAGCCAGCGTTTGCTGTCTCTGTTCCTTTGCAATGGCATCACACTCCTTGCACAGAGAAAAGCCAAATCGCCAGCTGATCTGAGCTTCCCAGCAATAAATACAGTGGTACCTCTGGTTACGTACTTAATTCGTTCCGGAGGTCCATTCTTAACCTGAAACTGTTCTTAACCTGAAGTACCACTTTAGCTAATGGGACCTGCCACTGCGCCACCAGAGCACAATTTCTGTTCTTATCCTGAAGCGTTATTTCTGTGTTAGCGGAGTCTGTAACCTGAAGCGCTTGTGACCCGAGGTACCACTGTAGGCTTTTGGTCTAATCCAACAGGGCTCTTCTCACATTCTTAGTCTTAGTCATATGTCTCAGAGTTTATCAGGTGTATAACTGGTTCCATCCATCATATTTGAATAGCATTTGGTATAATCCAATCCTTCCTTCCTTCCTTCCTTCAAAATATTTGCAGCCTATATCCTAAAAGTTCACAGCACATTCCTTCTTTCTCAGAGCATTATTCCTCTCCTAGAAATCACCTGTTTCTCACCTTCCTTGTCTCGTTGGTTCTTTGCAACAAATTGCAAAAGCTATCTTAATTGGTGCTGCCAATAAAGGCAGAGCCATAAGATGTTTTCCAGAAACTTCATCTGAGTCTCTGTTGTGTCTGAAATGCAGCTCAGCTTCCTCCACCTATCTCTAATTTTACACAAATGTATGAATTTGTTGATTTTCGTTTAATCACTTGACACGTATTATCAGTAATCAACTAAACTCTGCATCAGAAATAAATATGGGCGGACATAAGATTGAAATGTATGGATTTACAAACACCTATTCGGGACTGCAAGGAGAAATGCACAACCTAGCAGTCAGTTTCTTAATGGAATCGATGTGTACATACCTGTTCATATTTTGGATTAATTAATGATACTTTTCTCAGCATTCTTCAGTAAAGAGACTAATTCTCTGCTGACCTTTTCAAAACAATGCTTATAGTTCCACGACACCACCAGTCAGTATGATGACTAAAGCACACATTTAGGATCTAAGGTTGCTTTCAAAGTCAGAACCTGGATGTCAAACACGACATAAATGACAGGCGAAGCTGTTCCTTTCTGCTGTTCTCTTTGGGTTGCAGGAAATGGTTTCAGATGTTATGTGCTATTGATATTTCTTTTCGAAATCCAGAACTTAATTTAGTACTGATAGGAATGAAAAAGAACCATAAAACAGGCACAGTGGAACCCATTTAAATGAATGGGAAGGGAAGGAAATGTCTAAGGAAACAAACGCTCTCCACAGCAGAGTGTTAAGGCAGCGGGGACTTAACTGTCTCTAAAATGTAAGTGATATTATCATTTATTCCGATCTTTATAGAACAAAGAATTCTGAAGAATAGACCTGCACAATATTCCAGCTAGAGTGGAAAGAATAAAGCAGTTGTAATCCTATCAAATCATTCACTGGTTTGATTGTATGGACTGAATGGTTTTATTGTGGTGTCATTGTGATGAAGACCTGTGAGTCTACTGTGTTACTGTTACATAATGGGTGAAAAGGAGAAGGAGGTTTTATTGTACAAGTTTGCAAGGATTCTAGCATTATAAACACAATGGAGCTGAAATCCAGATGTCTCCCTCGTTATCAAAGCATAGAGACCTTCTGTACTTGTTGACTCCCCAGTAAAGGTGTCAGAGAAAGAAAACGAAAACAGGAGCAGAAATTGCCAGTGTTTATTCATTCATATCTGAAACTGAAATCAGTTCAGTGAATGTGATTGGTTTCAGTCTGCAAATGATAGCTAATTGATTATGTCCCCCCTCCCACACACACATATCACATTGCAACGAACAGTGTGGAATAATGTAATGGCAATATCATTACACAACTTATGTAATTTTGCCACAGTGTTACAAATAATGTAGCTTTGGGGACAGGCAGACTGCAGCAGCATGGAAACAGTGCTGCGTGTGATTGATATAGAAAACAGTGCCTTCTTACATCCCTGCTCTCCAGGCATCTTTGAAGGATTGTGCTAATACAAAGTTCTGCTGGCCAAAGAACCTCATACCTTTCAATGGGAGGAAGGCATGCTATCATGAGCCAACAACTGTAACCAATTGTATGATGAAGTAAGCTTTCATAAGCCATTTTCTAACTGGGGTATGTTCTGATTAGGATGTTAGGAGAATACGGTGAGTGTTGGTTTCTCCAGGATTATGAGGACTTTGATACTGCAGCCATTTGCTCAAGTTCTGAAGACCTTGTTCATTATCTCACTGGGCATAGGCAGCTATGTGGATATTCTCTCTATGGCCACATTCACACCTTACTACTTCTTGTTACACTTTTGCCTTCTGCCTCTCTCAGAAGATCGCTGCTAGGACCATACATTTAAAGCACTCACACCACTTGGACAGTCATGGCTTTCCCCAAAACATAAGGGGAACTGTAGCGCTGGGAGATGTTAGGGGACCCAATATTCCCTTCACAGAGCTGAAGTTTCCAGAGTTCCCTGGAAAGAGGGGTTACTTGTCAAACCGCTCTGGGAATTGTAGGTCTGAGAGGGAAATAAGGGACTCCCAAAAACTCCCTGACTCTTCAAATCTTTGCGGTGATGGTGGAATTGAGTATGGAAGTGCCTCAAAAAAAAGCCCTGTTTGGATGTAGTATTCTCATTGACCATGGGATGCTGACTGATTGTTGTGGGAGAAGATGGAAATGGGTTACAAAGGGGGAATAGATAGGCTATCCTGGCCAGGACCCTGCGCAGGAGCATTCCGCATTGCGATTTTCTTTGCAGGAGGTAGGTCCCACTTATAACATTCTGCTATGCAACATCTCCTGGCAGTCTTGCTGTGATATGCCTACTAGCAATGGTGGTCAATTAATGGGAAACTTCAGAACTGAAAATCACTTCAGACTAATTTGGATGATTTGTCATCCAGAATAAGTCATGCCCACCCAAGTGTGTTTGTGTATACATATATGCGTGTGTACAAAGTGAAAATGGTCTGTTTATTTGGACAGAGGTCAAGCCAAGCTTCTAGCCCTCCTGGGGGGCTTCCTGGAGGCATCTGGTCGGCCCTCCTGGGCAACAGGATTTCCAACTTGATGGACCCTTGAAAGTCTACTGACATGAGAGATGTGTCCCTGGGTAACAAACCTGCCAAATTACAGACAAATAGGCTCAGATGAATTTTCTGTAATGCTCTTATTAATCTGATGTGGGTGAGACAAAAAGGCATCCATATTCCTCCATGTGGTTTTTGCTTGTATTTATTTATCCCTCCTCCAAACCACTGTGGTTGAAAGTCATGTCAGTCTTCCACTCACCCCCCATGTTACCCTTATGTATTTTTTTTTCACTTGTGATGGAAAACTCCATGCTGGCATTTCCCTCTTGGTTAGCAAGTAAGACAATATTGTATGCACTTTAAGCAGTGTCACAAGGCACACTGTGTGGTCCCTGATCTGTCCTGTCATAGGAGCTCCATTTCACTCTTTTGATGCCCCACCACTGGATGAACAGTGGCATAACAATATTGTTGTTGTTGGAATCATAGTGTGGGAAAGAAGCTCAAAGATAATGCAGGGAATCCATTGCACTGGTTACCTAGATGGGCAGCCACCCAATCTCTGCTTTGAAACCTTTGGCTGAATGAGAGTCCACCCTGTTCTGATTGCATAGTTGCCTCTTGTTTCATGCCAGAGCTCATCAAAGGCATGCTGGTAAGAGATTGCCAGGGCTGGTGCAAGCTGGAGTTATAGTCAAGATTTCCACAAATCTGACGAAACTGAATTAAAGAGACACCCCGCCCAAGTTAAAAAAAAATTAATGCAACATCACTATTGCCAAATTCTAGAATTCCACGCCTTTCCCCTCTAAAATCCCTAAACCCAACAAGATGCATAATTTGAAATTCAAATGAATCCTCGTTTAAAGAATATGGGTTGCATCCAATGACTGAGTCTTATTCCAAGTAGACCCACTGATTATTATTTTTTAATGACTAACTTAGGCCCATTAACACCAATGGGTTTCCTCTGAGTAGAATTTTGTTGGAGATAGATATCCATTCAGCCATCTCCAGTAGGAAAGCAAGAGGAATAATTGCTCCCAATTTGATTTCATTAGAAATCTTGAGGAGGTAATGTCCCCACTTGAGATTGCCTAGATTACAACCCTCTAGACGTGTCCTTTTCATGGAGGACAAAGACCCAGTTTTTAAAATTCATAAATAAAGGAAGAAGGCAGAGGAAACAACTCTCTCCCCCCCCCCAAAAAAAAACTACTTAGCTAAAAATATTTATCAGGGTGAGTTTAAAACAAAGAAAGTAAGGGGGTAACTTGCACATTTGAATTTCCAAAACTGTTATAAAAGTTATAGTTACTCTTGAGAAATACTGATAGTAGGCAGTTGGGGGGATACAAAGGAAATGTCTGCCTCCCCCACACCACCACCCCCACACATTTCCCATAATTAGCAGTGCACACAAGTGTTAAAATTTGTAGCCATTTATAGAGAAAAGGACACACAGAGGCAGAGACGCTAATGTCTTTTGCCTTGGTTTATAACCCAATTTCCATCCTTCATTGCTTGCCTTTTGTAGCACTTAGTACCCCTGAAGAGCGTCCAAGTCTCAAGAATTTGCATTCATCAGCAGACCCTGTGCAAATCTTCCCTTTTTACTGCTATAAAATTCTGGCCTTTAAAAAAATTTCATTATTAGGATCTTTTTTTTTAATGGAGCTAGCTGGTCATATGACATCATCTGGGCAAATACTCTTTTGGAAGCCCGATAAAGTTTCTCTCTCTCAGGGCTTTGTCCACCATCATAATGTATTTATTGATCATGTTTTTCATCTCCTCTGTGAATGGGTCAAATCCCTTCTGCTTGGCTCCTGACCGCTTGAAGTTCCCATCTCGGTTGTTCTCAACACAGAGCAACCGGTCCTCCGTCACTGTGATGTTCAGGAATCTGACCATTTCTTTCAGATTAGGGAGCAGGGCCTGCTTCAAGTCTTCGTAGTGGATGACGAGGAGACGTTTGCCATATTTGAGCCAGTCCAACACGTGGGAAGCCCACCAGGAAGCATAGCTGTTTACAAAATCTGGCCACTCTGTAAAGTGAAAGACAAAATAAAGGATATTGACTTATCTGTCTTCAAACCAGTTTTAAGATGAATATGGTAAAGACAAAACTTATGGTTAAAAATATGCAGGAACAAGAACAAAAAGAATTCCAGGAGAAGATTGGTCTGCAAATAGTTAAAGAGGCAAAATATTTAGGCGTAGAATTAACAATGAAAAATATTAATTTGTTTGAAAATAGCTATGAAAAAGTGTGGAAAGAAATTAGGAAAGATATTGAAACCTGGAGCAGGTGAAGAGTGTCATTATGGGGAAGAATCTCCATAATTAAGAAGAATGTTCTACCAAAAATGTTATATTTGTTTCAAATGATACCAATAATAAATAAAGAAATCTGCTTTGAAGAATGGAGGAAAGAGACAATGAGGTTTATATGGCAAGGCAAGAAGCCTCGTATAAATATAAACTGTCAAGAGATAAAAATGAGAGGGGGGACTAGCATTGCCAAATTTAAAATTATATTATGAGGCGGCATGCTTAGTATGGGTGAAAGATTGGATTACACTGAAAAAAACTAACATCCTAGATCTCAAAAGTTTTAACAACAGATATTAATGGCATGCCTATCTCGCTTACAAGAAGGTAATGTTTCCTTAAATCCCTCTTTGACATGAAGTTAGAAAGCAATGGCTTAGAGTTCACTTACCTTTGCTTTTCCAGTTGCGATCTGTGGCATACCCGAGATGGCCTGCACACTTCCGGTTGAATTCTGCCACCAGCGACTTGTATGGATTCCGTATCAATAAGATGGCCGAGTCAAACATTTCAATTTCTTTTTGGCCACTCTCGTGAGTTTTGACACAAATAGTTCTCCTGCTTCTCCAGTGATCCTTTTCCCCTTTAAAACCTGTGTGTATGTATATAAAGTGTGTGTTTGTGTGGATAGATAGATAGATGATAGATATAGATAGATATGATCTAAACACAATAATATATATCTCAAACACTTTAAGCAGGCCAACCACGACAATTTTGTCATGGCCCTACCAGTAATTCCCTCTTTGGTACACTTCCACCATTTCCTTGTTTGGGACCATTCTCTCCCCAACTTGCCCATGAGCCCCTGTCTGTCTTTTTGTATCCTTGGTACACTCCCCCTTTCCCTCCCCCCTTCTCCCTCACCTTTTGGTAACCTCTACTTCCTAACCACCCCTATCATGAATCCTACTAATACATTGTTCTAATCTAATGTGGCACACACCCCTTTCCTCCCCGTATTCAGTGAGCCCACTTTTTGACAAAAACACTCAGGGCCCAAAGCTGGCAGTGTGTTCTTAAAAACAAACAGACAGAAAGACAGACAGACAGGACAGGACAGACACAGCTCAATAGCCTACCTTTATTATATAGGGTTCCATCAAAATAGTAGCTCCCTGTGTAGAATCCTGTAGCGTGTTCTATCAAATGACGAGCCCAGGTGTTGCCAGCTCCAGGGAAGCTCGACAATGCCACAAATGCTTTGGATTTGGTGGGGAGAAACATCCGGTCTGTGCAGCGGGTGTCTACAACCAGACACAGATGGCATTTCATTGTTAGCAAAGTAATCCCCCCCCCAACAAATACACACACAAAATGAGAGAATTGTTGAGATTTACAACAATTATTTTTCACATGGTTGTACTTTGATAAATTCAAGATTAAAATTCTAAAAAAGCAAGCTATATACTCTAAGATCAACTGTTGTGGCCACTGATATCTCATACCTGACCCTTCTTTTGTTTGATTCTTGCAGATGTAGATGCCAATTTAAGTATGTGTATCAGCAACAATAATCCACCCTGAAGAAACCACAATTTTTCCCCTCTGTGGGTGGGAAAGCAATTAATCGCCCCATAAGTTGAGCATAATAGCAATAACCAAGCACACACACATACTTTACTTCCCTAAACACATACACACCAGGAGGCTGGATAACATTTCAGTTTTTCCATTCCACTGTTACATCCTTGCAATTTTAGAGTAAAGATGGCAAAAATAAAAATGAACACCTGTAAGTTAGAGACACCTTCCAAGGAACATGGACCCCTTTCTTTAGCTATGTTGATGGCCCAAATCAAGACCTTGCTATATCAACAACTCAATATTCTCAGTGGAGGGGTTACGCCAAGTAATATGTTTGAATGTTGAAAGTATGTGTATGTCTAGAGACAGTGGATATAACAAACATCTGTACGGCTGGATAAGTGTTTTATTGTTGCATTTGCATTTGTTTAAAAAACCAATAAAAATTGTGATGTGTGTGTGTTTGTGTTTGTGTGTGTGTGTGTGTGTGTAATACAGCACTCATGGGAAAAGGGAAATGATGAGTCACTAAGGAAAACACACCCACACACCCACACACACACGGCCAGGAAGGTAGGCATCTCACTCCCTCCATGCTTTGATAGCTGCATTCAACGCCTGGTATTTTACAGCAAAACACAAATAAAAACCAAAACAAAATAAAAAATAAAAAAATCTTTCCAGTAGCACCTTAGAGACCAACTAAGTTTGTTCTTGGTATGAACTTTTGTGTGCATGCACACTTCCAAGAACAAACTTAGTTGGTCTCTAAGGTGCTACTGGAAGGATTTTTTATTTATTTATTTATTTTTGTTTTGACTATGACAGACCAACACGGCTACCTACATGTAAATAAAAACCTGTTAGCTAAGCTTGATAAACAACAACAGATACCCTAAGCAAATGTAGTTTCACAGAAGCAGGAATAGAAGTTGCACTGAAGGAGAGGGGGGAGAACAGCAGCTATTTAGGACCAAAGGGATTCTTATCACCCAGCATCCAAAGAACTCATTTTTGAATTACAGCTCTGGCTTCACTCATTGGCTTAAAACAATGAAAGGTCGGAGTAGCAGGTTGGTTTCACCTCCGAAAAGTTGCATAGGAGGGTGCCTGCATATTTGGCTTCATATGTTTTCTTCTAGGAAGACTAGAAACTTACTCGTTTGAGAAAGAAAGAAAGAAAGAAAGAAAGAAAGAAAGAAAGAAAGAAAGAAAGAAAGAAAGATTTCAGAGTACCTTTTGTACTCATCTTTTGACAACCCTGGTCAGACTGGCTTGTCACTTTTGTTAGTTTTACCTTACACTACAGTAGATGGCTATTGGATTAACATATTTGCCCTGCAAGCCTTTTATTAAACAACCACAACAATATATGTGGCTTGGCTCTTTTGAATTAAGTATTTGCTCTGTGAGGTTTTTTGTGTTTTGTGTTTTTTTAACAAAGGACCAACTCTCTGCTTGGGGTGCATTGTGGTTAAGACTGCACAGCTTGATCTATTGAGGCTGGTGGTCTTGCTTTTGGAACAGGGGGTTGGATGGCATAATAATTTCATCCCCTCCAGCCCTAGAATTCCAGCTAAGCTTTTCTATCACCATAAAACAAAGGATTTTCTGCCTACCAGCAAGATAGATTTGGACACGCTTAATGTTTGTCTCTTAATTATCTACTTAAGACTTGTCTGTGCTAGCGGTTTCTCCAGGAAGAGATCCAAATCAGACATGTTTGAATATATACTCCCTGACTCTTATTTCTCAATGCTAGACTTGCCTATCTGTATTGCATTTTTTCTCTCCCTTAAGGACAGATCAATATTGCAAGTGCAGTGGATATATTCTGCATTACCACAAGATGAGAGAGAGAGAGAGAGAGAGAGAGATGGATTTCCCTGTGCCATATCATCCCAGTCAAAATCAATGTCAGTTCATTGTGAATAGTTAAGGGAAGTGTAGAACAGCTTTAATACATTTCAGTAGTTGTATTGACTCTCTTTTGGTCTCCCTTGAAATTCTCCCAATATTTCTCCTCAAGATGAGCTCCTGAGGTTCATCTACCCATATGTCTCCCGATTTCTTGTTATGGTTTATAAGTACAACCCTCCTCAAAGGATGATCCATGGATTTTGAGGGCCTGGCTCCCAAACCAGCCTCCAGAACCTCTGGAACAGCAACAGCCAGCACTTTCTGGCTTGGAGAGGTTGCCTCCAGCTCTGAGGACTCCAACCCAGAAGATCTAGGAGAACCACAGTCTCCCTCATGCTGTTGTTGAAGCAGACAATGAACCCAGGTTGTATGCAATGCTAGTCCTCCTCAGGGTAGAACCATTGAAATGAATGCACACGACTGACTTAGATCCATGACATTAATGGATCTAAGCTAGATACGAGGCTTCTCCTCTATTGAAGGTAGACTGCCTAAGGTCCAGTCTGGGCTGATAGTTGTTTAATGCACACTTTACACCAGTTTGCGCATTTTTTAAAGAATTTTTTTATTGGTTTTGTATATATAGAAAAACAGATACAAACAAAAAGACCACTACTCAAAAACAAAGGGACGTTGGAGATTTCAGTGTGCAGGAGAAAATGTAATAATACAGATGAGCCAGTGTGTGTGTGTGTGTGTGTGTGTGTGTGTGGTGTTATTCACAAGTTCCATACAGAAAGGGAGGTAGTAAGTAAGTGCTGCTGCAAGTGGTTTTCATTAATACAGGATATAAGATCCTACCATATTGCCTGGGATTTGTCTGTCTTTGATACGCTATTGATGACTGTGACCTTCCCTGTAAATGTCAGTCCAGCATGAGGCCAGCTGAACGTTTGATAATAATTTTGAATTTGGTCTCTGCATTTTTGTATACATTACTTAGTTGGAGAATGGCATTGAAAAATCTGGAGAAGAGCAAATTTCAAAAGATGAGTGCATTTCAGAGAGTTCGTGTGCCGTTTCAGAAAGTGAGAATTGGGTAAGTTTACCTTTAAATGCAAACTGAATTGAATTTCTTCACCTTCCTTAAAAGCTAAGTGGAATCTACACACATATAAAAAAAAATGCTGTGAAAATGATTTTTAAAAAGGTTTTGAAAAATATATTGAATTTTGCATAGCTCACTGTCGCCATCTAGTGTCCTACTTACATATTGCACTTTGCAACACATTTAAAACGTTTTATTTGCAGCTGCGTAGCTGAGTCCGTAGACTCAGGGCACTGTCAGACACACTATCCTAGGCAATGGTGGGCGGTTGCAAGGCTGCTCACCCTTATCCATTGCCCTGGAACAGCTTGCAGTATTCACTGCAGATTTCTCCTGTTATGCATTAATAAAATTATGGCACTACTTAACCCAATAGCAAATGTCTTGCCTCAGTGATTGGGGTGTAAGATGCACAGCACCTCTTTGCACATAGTTATTGATATATATATATATATATATATATATATATATATTCAACCTCTCTCTTACCTTGGACAGGAGTTTGATAGACAAAGAGATAGTCCCCCCTCTTTGGGTCTTCAGCCGTGCTGCTGCAGTTTTGCAACCTGCTACAGAATGAGCTGTCCAAGCTGTTGTGTAATGGGAAATGAATTGTTGGGAAGCCACAACGGCAATGGGGTCCTCTGATGGCTGCCAAAGGGAATTCCTAGAAAATAAAATAAAAGGCTGGAATAAAAACAGGCTAGCAAACATTAGGAAGCATCACCTGGAACTGAAATGAATGTGAAGGGAAATCCTAAAGTTCTATTTTCCTCTTCTGAATTGTCCTGTCTCAGATAAATATTCTCCTTTTCCAAACCATTTCTTGTTCACATTTCCTATGGTGGATGCTGTCAGGATTTAGAGGGTTAATCAGGCTAACTTCTTAGGCAATGAATTGTGTGAGTTCGACTGGATTGATTGATGTAAACAATGCACAGTAAGAAAACAGTGAGTTGTGTTCAAGTAGGTTCTACTCCAAATAGATCCACTGAAGGCAAGGAATCTAAGTTATTCAGGTCTATTAACCTCAATAGGTCTGCTCTGAGTAGGACTAGCATTGGATGCAACTCAGTTGTTCTAAAACAGGGGTCAACAACCTTTTTCAACCATGGGCTGGTCCACTGTCCATCAGACCTTGTGGGGGGCCAAACTATATTTTGAAAAAAAAATGAACAAATTCCTATGCCCCACAAATAACCCAGAGATGCATTTTAAATAAAAGCATACATTCTACTCATGTAAAAACACCAGGCAGGCCCCACAAATAACCCAGAGATGCATTTTAAATAAAAGGACACATTCTATTCATGTAAAAACACACTGATTCCCAGACCGTCCGCAGGTTGGATTAAGAAGGCGATTGGGCCGGATCTGGCCCCCCGGGCATTAGTTTACCTACCCATGCTATACATTGTAGGGTTTGGGGTTTTTGCTTTCTTTGCCAGTTTTGTATCACCCTGGCCACACCAGCATCCACAGCAACCCAGGTCTTAGGTTGCCTACCCTTGTTCTAAAACAAGAAGCCATACACCCATGACAGTGTAACGCACTATACCCTGGTATATGCATCTTGGTACATATCATTTCCTGAACGCATTGCAAAATTCAGAGAAGTCTGGGTTCCCAAAAACATGTGCATTTAAATTTGTTTTTCAATTGTTTCAGGAAGAATGAATTGGCTATATTCTTCTTTGAATGTGTACTGAATCAAATTTCTCCTCCGTTCTCTTTCTTAACTGAACCATTTCTGTCAAATTCCTATACCAACCTTCCCCCAGATATAGTTTGGGTGGGCATGGGTTGGCACAGGTCATCCCAGGAGTGGGGGCCCAGAACAGATTTAGGGAGGAGGCCTTCAGCAGCCCTTTTAAATAGCCTCAGATTCCACCCCTCCTCATAGCATCATCACAGCATGCAGGCTAATGCTGCAGCTGCCCGGCCTCCATTCTCTGCGTGGTCACAAAGCACTGCATCCTAGCCACTTTGTGCCACATGACAGAGTAGGCAACACAGTCAATGAAATGAAATAAACAGTGCTTTTCGACATGAATCCCAGCTCCATCTGATTCTGCAAAGGTGACAAAATGCCTTTTCCCAAATTCTGGTCATGCTCAAAGGCCACACCACGATCAGGCCCATGTGCCTGTTGAAGCCTAGGTAAAGGAATTCCCACCAGCAAAAGAGATGCAAACTCTGTACGTGGAAAAATGAGGCCCAATTAAACCATGTTACATAACTAACCATGTTCACGGGCATGCACACACCCCTCCATTAAATCTGCTCATCTTTACAGTGGGGGTGGGATAATTGTGGTAGGTCTTTCCCCAAGCAATGCATAAAAAGTGTCTGATCAAAGCAGCAGGACACCTAGATGTGTCCTATGCAAAATTTCCCTGTGTTGTTCTCATGCAGCGAACACAGGCTCTGTTGGACAAATGTAATGATCCACTCCTAATGAGGTAATTTATGGAGAGTCCCTAAGGCTCTCTTCCAGTGTTCTGGCGGCATGACGAGGCATTAAATAGTTGTCAACATAATTGGGTTCAAACCATCCCATTCTGACTTCCCCTTCAGGTTAAACATGGCAGAGAGAGAGAAAAACACAGTAGCTCTTTTAAAACTATTTTTATGAATTCTACAAGGAGATTCAGCTTGTTCGGATTTAAAACTCCATATATATATATATATATATATATATATATATATATATATATATATATAGGAACAGGTGGTGATCAAAATTGTAGACTGCAGTTACCAGGGAGGAAGACCCATTGCTGACAGTGGGGCTTCCTTCTGAGTAAATTTGTAGGGGATAGGCTGTGAGTCATTCTTTAAAAAATGGAACTTGTTACAGGTGTGTGGTGTAGAGAGGGAGACTTTGTGCCATGTCCCCATATAGGGTACGAACTGGTAGGGGACTATGAACCTTGGAGTCATGGTGGATAGCTTGATGAAGATGCTGACTCAGTGTGTGGCAGCTCTGGGGGGGGGGAGATGAATTCTGTTTCAGGGTTCATTAGAACAGGGATTGAAAAGAAAACTGCCAGTATCACAATGCTGCTATACAAATCTATGTTGACACAGCTCTTGAAATATTGTGCATGATTCTGGTCACCTCACCTCAAAAATAATGTTGCAGAGCTGTGAAAGCTTCAGAAAAGGGCAGCCAAAATGATCGAGGGGTGTGGGAGCTCCTGTCTGAAGAAAGGTTCACCATCTGGAGCTTTTTTTAGTTTAGAAAAGAAAAGGCAAATAAGAACGGACAGGATATAGGTTGGGACAGATAAACCTCAGGGTCCCTTCCAACTCTATGATTCTATGGTTCTGTGAGGAAGTGGATAGAGAGATGGGTTTTTTCCCTCCTCCCTTTCACATAACACTAGAAGTTGGGCTCCTCCAAAGAAGCAGAGTGTTGGAAGATTCAGGACAGACAAAAGGAAGCCTTCTTCATGCAACACAAGAGTCAAACTGGGTGTTTTGTCCAGCAAGACGGAACGGTGACCATTAGCTTGGATATGCCGCCTTGAGTCCTTGTCAGGTGAAAAGGTGGGGTAGAAATGGTGGTGGTGGTGGAAGTAGCTTTTTTTCAGTAGGAACTCACTGGAACTCGGTTCCAGCACCTCTCAGGTGTGTGTGTCATTGCCATTATAAGAGAACAAGGGAGTTGTTCATTTTCCAAGAAAATTAGCATTGAGTATGGAGCTTGTTCCCTGGTTCTCCAGGGGCATTGGCAGTCTAGTTTTCAATGTGTAGGGCAGGAACATGTTCAGGCAGCTATTACCTGTTTTTGTTTGTTTGTTTTTAAGAGGGGGAGCACCTTAAATATTTTTTTTGCACATGTGTATTCTGAAGACAACCATATTTCAATTTGCATATGAATCCAAGAGGTGTAGATCAGGCATGTTCAAGCATTCCAACCTAGGGCTGGTCCACAATGAGGCACTGCTACAGAAAAGGCCCTGATCCCGGAAGGCAATAACACCTAGAGAAGAGCCTCTGAAGATGCAAAAAGACAAGGCAGGTCCATAGGGCATTAGGGCATTTATTAGATACCCAGGTGCTTTATACTTATAGCCCAGGTCACAAATGTAAAAAGCTGCACTGGTCAACAGAAGCACCTTGAATGGTGGAAGCCAAGTGTCATGCCTCCTTCATCCTATTATGCTACTGATGAGGATTTGGTTTAGGGTGAATCACAACACACTTCACTCAGGCAGAAAACCACAGCAATCCCTTCTATCCCCTGGCAGCCTGGGAATGCAGCTCAGACACGAGAGCTTAACCTGCTCCACATGTAAACAGAGAAACAAGTGACTACAGAACCAGATACAGGTCATTTAAGGATTGTAGACAGAGATGCAGGCCCGCCTTTTGAAGATTCAGGTGAGACTTCCTTTGCTGAGACAACATATTTCTGTCCACTTGGAGCTATCCGTGGTCCTGATTGCTGCTCACCAGCACCGCCATGAACTGAACCGAATTCCCTTAACAATAATTGTCCTATCTGGGCTTACTTTGAGTGGATCTGACTTACTTCCACCTGAATTAGGCAGTTAGGCTTTCGTGGCATTTAAATGCAAGGAAAATAAATAAATCCAAATGAGTATACAGATTGAGATTTCAGTCATCAAATTAGAGAATAAAACATCTCAGACACCAATTTAGAGAATGAAACATAACAAAAGCATACTTTCTCTGCCTGGAATGCCATTGACTTTAATTTGTTGGCATTTGCAATAATCAAAAGAAGCATGCTCACTCAACTTACTGTAATGTTTTCTTTCTTTAAGCATATTAAACTGTCACATCTCTGCACATTTTACTCAATGATTTGAGAAATTTTTGATGATAATGCTGCTTTATTTACAATATTATGATTTGAGCAGCCTGGCTTTGCTTTGGAAAATGCAGAGCAATTTTCAGCTCCGGAGAGGATTTCTAGCAGCTCATTTCCACAAAACAAATAACACCAAGTATATTCTTCTGATTTGTAAGTAAAGGCATTGAAGGAGAATGTTGGAGAAATTATGATCAAATGGGAACATTTGTGGGGAACTAGGATAACATCTGAAGCATACCATGCTGGCTATCTTTGCTCTATTTTATTGTCTGTCAGAATACAGCCCTCTGTTCAATGGAGTCCTCTAGTTGAAGGGCTCTCCTGGCCACATCTGAATTAAATAGGCGTCCCAAGAAAGGAGAAAATGGGGGCTGGGCTTGAAAAACTAAAACTCTGGATAACCCCACTCATTGGTTTCATCAACATGAGGGATGAAACTGTGCCCTGAGGGATCCTGCATTGTAGCCTCTATGGGGCCAAAGAACACTCCCCAAGCATCCAGCTTTGGAAACAGCAGTCCAAGTAGGACCAGAACAATGGCAAAGTGGTGTCACCCACTCCTAATTCAGACAGCCACTCCATAAGAATACCATAGTTGATGATACTGAAAGCCACTGAGAGGTCAGGGAGAATTAAAAAGGACACTTTCTCCCTTTTCTCTTCCAAAAAAAGTCATCATACAGGGGAACCAAAACATTTTCAGTGCCAGGCCCGGGCCTTGACTTAAATGGATCTAGAAAATCAGTTTCCCCAAAGAGTGCCTGGATCTGGTTCTGCAACCACCTGCTCAAGAAATTTGCCCAAGAAGGGAAGATTAGCAACTGGCTGGTAGTTGCTTAGATTTCCCAAATATTGTGAGGGCTTCTTCAGGAGTGGTTTTAACACTGCCTCCTTCTAGCAGGCAGGGGCCACCATCTCTCGCAGGGAGGTATTAATCACCTCCCTGGCCCAGCCAGCTGTCCCCCCCTGTTAGTTTTTATCAGCCAAGGGGAGCAAGGGTCCAGAGCACAAGTGGTTACTCTGACCAATCTAAAAACCTTGTCCACTTCCTCCAGTCTTACTAACTGAAGCACATCCAACACAACAGGACTAGGCAGCGCTCTGGAAACCTCTCAATATTCATCTGCTGTAACAGTGGAGTCAATGTCCCAGCAGATGCAAGTGGTTTCTTTCCCTCAAAATGCTTTGAAAACTATTGGCTGGCCATGTCAAAGATTGAAAATGGTGTTCCCAAAATGGGTAAACACACAACAGAGTTCCACCTATAGCAGTGTTTTCCATCTTTACCCACGGTGCGCACTCATTTTCTACAATGAGAGAAGCCATCTGCCCAAGCTGGCAAGCAAGCATCATAATAGTATTCAAGGCTTGGGATCCCCCCCCCCACATTCTCCAGTAAGCATCTATATAATACTCCCCCCCCCCCACAGCATGGGACAGGTTGATATAAAAATGAAACAGCTCAGCTTCCATTGCCAAAGAGCAAGGTGGCCTGCGGGAAAGCAATGCTTGGAAAAGATCCATCACTTTCAACCCCTTCTCTGCACTCACGAGGTCTAGGAACTTGTACTGGAAATATGAGCCGAACTACCTCTGGATGCTGAAACTTATGAAAGCTGCCTGAATTCAAAGTTGTTAGGTGACACCGAGGGAAAGCAGCATAGCAATCTGATTTGCTTTGAAATGTGCATCATCAGCTATAGTTCTAAAATGCAATTATACACGCATTTCCCACCCCAGAACCTCAGAGCTCTCTCTCTCTCTCCCTCTCCCTCTCCCTCTCTCTCTCTCTCTCTCTCTCTCTCTCTCTCTCTTCCTAGTATCAGGCTCCAGAGGCACTAGGAAACTGATCAAAATCAGATGAAGGGATGGGGAGAAGAAAAGAAAGGGAACTGTCCTTACTTTCTTGGAGCAAAATTCGGAGCACATCTCCACTGTCAAATTGGCGTGTATCAAAGAGACCGGCAAGGTGTTTGTTAAATTCTCTGGTGCTCTGAAACACCCTCGATAGATAATATTCTGCCCTGCAGGAATAAGAAATAGTTATCTAGTTATCTCTCAAGAAACAACAACCATAGCAGCCTCTTACTATCACAGGGAAGAATATTAGTTCGTATATATATATTCTCATTCACTATTTGGATGCAATAATTGGCATTGAGAAGGAAAGTGAGAAAATTTGCTCTGCTGAAATGAACACACAGCTTCTAGTGGAGTCCTGGCTGTTAAAGTGTGCCTTAGCACAGAAAAGTTGAAATTAAATCCCCCCCAGAGGAGGCCTCTGCTATTGTTTTCATGCCTTGGTTTTCTTTTGAAGATTCCCTCCCACCCCTCCTGACTTTCCCCTGCAAGGCTTTGAAAGCTCTGATAAAAATCTACAAAGCTTTTCATGAGCTGCACCAGGAACAAAATGGAATTTCAATGAGTTGTTGAAACACCTTCAGGGAGCCCCATTCCGGGGCTGTGCGGGTGTGTTTGGTTACTACTCCATCCACAGCACCTTCTCATATTCATTCTTTTCCAAGACAGAGAGATTATATGCAACCTTCAGGAGCTAAAATAGATTTCTGCTGCGCCAGCCAAAGAGACAGGAACATGTGGGCCGAATCATGGATTCATGGGGTTGTAAAGAACTGGAAGTGACTCAGAGGTCATCTGACCAAACCAACCCTTCCTTTTAAATTTAAATGCCACATTCATGTAGTTTGCATGGTTACGTTATGTTAATTTTGCTATTCATGCACGGCAGCCGCAGAACCCTGCATGTGCCAAAATAAACTCAGAGATAACATAAATAATAATGAGGTCCCTCACAGAGCCATGGGTTCTGCGGCATCCCCATAACAGATAATGGGAAGATGGGCAGCCAACTCGTGGGGATTATCTCATCCCGAGACATCGATGAGCAACCTTATACTTCTGTAAGGGATGTAAGAAGGCATAGCTTTGCATTCATAGATCAACAGATCATAGAATTGTAGAGCTGGAAGGGACCACAAGGGTCATCTAGTCCAACCCCTGCATTGCAGGAATCTTTTGCCCAACATGGGGCTCAAACCCATGACCTTGAGATTAAGAGTCTCATACTCTACTGACTGAGGTATCATAGAATTATAGAATCATGGAGTTGGAAGAGACCACAAGGGCCATCCAGTCCAACCCCCTGCCAAGCAGGAAACACCATCAAAGCATTCCTGACAGATGGCTGTCAAGCTTCTGCTTAAAGACCTCCAAAGAAGGAGACTCCACCACACTCCTTGATAGCAAATTCCACTGCTGAACAGCTCTCGCTGATGACCATAATCCCACACTGTGTCTGTCACATGCAGCACTGCTTCCATCCTGCTACAGTTCATATTCTGTCCAAAACTATGTTATTTACCTGGCTGCCCACTGTAGCAAATTTATGTAATTTATGAAATTTACATAAGTAATTATGTAACTTACAAAAATTGCATGGTCAATACATCATTCGACCCCATTCATTTCAATGCAAAGGAAACACAGTGATAATCAATGACACATTGTATGAGGACTGAAAGCAACAACAACAAGCAAGAATACTGATCATATTTGTTAGATGGACTATAGTTAAACTATGGGATTCGCTCCCACAGGAGGCAGTGATGGCCACTGACTTGGGTGGCTTTAAAAGAGGATTAAAGAAACTCATGGATGAGAGAGATATCAATGGCTACTAGCCAAAAATGGATACGTTCTGCCTCCACAGCAATGCTTCTGAATACAAGTTGCTGGAAACCACAGGAGGGGATAGAGTTCGTGTGCTTGAATCCTGCTTGCTGGTTTCCCACAGGCAATTGTTCAGCTACTGTTGATGGCAAGATGGGCCATTGATCTGATCCAGAGGGCAGTGGTGTAGCATGGGTTGCCAGCACCTGGGGCCACGCAGAGAAGGTGGGTGGGAGGGAGGAAAGAAAATGGACGGAGAATGCATGCACATTCAACTGCCTAATGGTGTCTGCATCATCCAGGAAATGGCAGCCGCAGAGATAAAAAAAGAAGAAGAGTCGTTCTGTTGTCTGGAGAGGTCACTTCCTGCTTTGCATGGAGAAACCGTTTTCAATGGACAGAACCACAGAAGCACGCAGCTGTACTAAGGCAGCACCAGGTGTTGAAATTTTGCACCCCCTAAACAATTTTGCGTCTGGGGCAACCTCCCCTGTGCCTCGCATGCTGCACCACTGCCAGAGGGCTCCTCTTATGTTCTTATGGGTAGATTTGTGTTTCTGACATGGTCCCAACCCAGGTCCCAAGATATTTAGGGCTTTATATGCAGTGCTTTCAGGACCACTGGCACCTGCTCCCATCAGGCTGCCCCATTTAACAGACTATCAGTTGCATTCTGGAACACCTTCAAGGGCAGCCCCATATTATAGCAGTCCAAAGGAGAAGTTGCCAGAACATGGACAACTTAGGCTTGGGCAGTTAAAATGGATTATTAAGCAGTGCTGTCACCCTAGCGCAACAAATTAGTTTTTTTAAAAGAAGAAGAAAGAAAGAAAGAAATTGTCTTTTGTGGTTAGGAAAGTAATGGGGCAATGCATTGGGATTAACAAATGAGTAACAGGGAAATATGGAAGCACCGTGCAAGCAAATAGGGATGACTACTGGACACATAACAAATCACATAAAGAAATCAGAATGAATGCTCCATAAAGGCTGGATGCAATTTTATCTCCCATGTCAACTTTGGGCAAATAAACAAGGATGAATGTTCAATAAACAAGCCATATGGAGGGGCCTCTAGTCTCGTCTCACAGATACGATGTCTGAGGCCCTGGCCAACTTTCTGACCACATTCTGAACCATGCCTTGACCTGCCAATTCTCCACCTTTGTCCCTGGACCTCAAGAACAAAGGTGGCTGTGGACCACCCCCAAACTGATATGTGTTGGGTTGCCAGCAAACTTGATTTCTGGGAGTTTTCTTGGGAGAAAAGGTACGACCTTCCTTCCACCTCTCCTCCCTCAGGAGGAGGAATACATCAGATGATGCTCAGCTGTGATCCAGCAAGTGACCAGGTAAAGAAGAGGATGGCAGTGAGGATAGAAATCTCAATCCATCCTGGGCACTTGCTCAGATAATCATTGGCAGCACCTTGGTCAAAATCGCCATCTCTTAACTGAAACAGTTAAAAAGATTTGGTTTCAGAGGAGAAAGTGGGGGAGTTCTAGTCCGCAATTAAAGAAATCTTAGTCAAGCGATTGTATGCATTTAAATTGATTAATTCAATTAAGTTGTTGATTAGATCTGCATAGGAGTGAAACAGTCGTCCAGATGGGGGAGGGAAGGAACATTATTTGCTTGTTCTTAGGTGATGTCTGCATGTGCACAGTAAATGCTGTCCTGGAAAAGGGGTTCCCTGCTGTACAAGAGAGAAAGAATAATAAAATCAAAGAATTGTAGAGCTGGAAGGGACCCGGAGGGTCATCTACTCCAACCCCTGCAATGTAGAAATCTCAATTAAAGCATCCATGACAGATGACAATCCAACCTCTGCTTAAAAGCTTCCAATGAAGGAGAGTCTACCATCTTCCAAGGAAGAAGAAGAAGAAGAAGAAGAAGAAGAAGAAGAAGAAGAAGAAGAAGAAGAAGAAGAATTTGGATTTGATATCCCACTTTATTACTACCCAAAGGAGTCTCAAAGCGGCTAACATTCTCCTTTCCCTTCCTCCCCCACAACAAACACTCTGTGAGGTGAGTGAGGCTGAGAGACTTCAAAGAAGTGTGACTAGCCCAAGGTCACCCAGCAGCTGCATGTGGAGGAGCGGGGACGCGAACCCGGTTCACCAGATTACAAGTCTACCGCTCTTAACCACTACACCACACTGGTCCATTCCACAGTCAAACAGCTCTCACCACCAGAAAGCTCTTCTTGATGTTTAGTCAGAATCTCCTTTATTGTAACCTGAATCAGGTCCTACCGTCCAGAGCAGCAGAAGACAAGCTTGCTCCATCTTCCATGTGACATTCCTTGAGATATATGAAGATGGCTTTCATATCTCCTCCCAGTCTCCTCTTTTCCAGGCTAAACATACCCAACTTCCTCAACCATTTCTCATAAGGCTTGGTTTCCAGACCCTTTATCATATTGATCACCCTCCTCTCAACACATTCTAGCTTCTCAACATCCTTCTTAACTTGTGGCATGCAGAACTGGACACAGCTGTGGCCTTACCAAGGCAGAACAGAGTCGGACTATGACTTCCCTTGATCTGTACACTATACTTCTGTTACAGTCTAGAATTGCATGAGCTTTTTTTGGGGGGGGGGCTGCTGCACGACACCATTGACTCATGTTAAGCTTGTGGCCTACTAAGACCCCTAGATCCCTTTTCACACGTACTACTGGCAGGCCAGCTATGCCCCATTTTAAATTCATGCACCTGCCTAAGGGGGAGGGGGAGGGGCTTATTGAGGGTGGGCATTTAGAGGTGGTATTGTTATCCCCCCCTATGTGAGAAGAAAGGAGAGTTTTGAATTATGGTTTTAACTCTGAGTGAGAATTCCGAGGTATAATATGCCAGCCTCTGAAGTGCGGTGAATTTTGATATGTTGATATGTTGTTATTTATCTTCTATTGTCATCACTTGAGCCTGATGCTTCTGCTGTCTGATGGAATATATGGTTATATTAAGCACCTGCTGAATGAACATTGTACATTGCAGTTGAAATATTGATCGGGTGGTTTAGCTGGCTATGGTATTACAATACGTATCATTGCTGCTCCTTGAGCTGGTGGATTTACTGGGTTTTGCCAGCCAGGTGTTGGGCCTCCTTTTCTTTGCCTCAAGATATGCATAAGGGCAGTGGGATACAGGCATCCCTATAACAGTGATAATCTAGATTCTTGCCAGGGACACAGCCCTCGATCTAGAACTATCCAACGCGGCCAGACTCTCCGCGTGGTTCCCTCGCGTGAAGGCAGTTAGATCTCTGGCCCACTACTTGAGTGACTTGATAAATCCTACGCTAAGAAGGGCCTTCACACTAGCTCGATTCCACGCCATCCCCACAGCTTTCTTACAGGGTGTATTTTCCAATATTCCTCTGGTCCTTCGACTCTGCCCATGCAACAAGGGAAAGATAGAGGACTTCATTCATTTTTTCTTTTACTGCCCACTATATGTCTCAGTTACAGGTGGGTAGCCGTGTTGGTCTGCCATAGTTGAAACAAAATAGAAAATTCTTTCCAGTAGCACCTTAGAGACCAACTGAGTTTGTTCTTGGTATGAGCTTTCGTGTATCTGAAGAAGTGTGTCTGCACATGAAAGCTCATACCAAGAACAAACTCAGGTGCTACAGGAAAGAATTTTCTATATGTCTCAGTAAGACCCAGGTTTTTCCTCTTAATCCTGCCGATCATCGTCCAGGACGACGACCGCATGAAATACTTATTGGTGGATGCCAACCCCCTGATCTCAAGTGGCGTGGCCATCTACATATTACAGGCCCTGAAACTCAGGGCCACCTTCTTGACTAACTTGCCTCAGCCCTAGTCCTATGTATCTTCCTGACATAGACACAGTCGACATGCCCTGTTATTGCTCCTTATTTTATCTGTATTACTCAGCATGATTTTACACTTAATGTTTTAACTGTATATGTAGTATTCTATGTATAATCGCGACAGGTCACTGCCTGGTCTCTCACTATGTGCTATGGCCATATGGCTAATGCAATAAATAAATTGATGATAATAGTGATAATGGAGAGAGAAGTCTGTGATGGTAAAGGTAGGGTGAGCTAGGTAAGAGGAACGGGTGAGATTTCTTATTTCTATTCCATCTTCTCATCTCAACGATTTCTAGGTAATGCTTGTCACCAGCCACCCAACATGGTGGCATTTATTTTTAAATCCATATTGGTCCATAAGAAGATAGCACTCATTCATAGAACAACCCCACCCCCGGAAAAAAATACTTCAAATGGTTTATTTAAATATCTAACCAGATAGCACTGAGTTCAACAATGATGCAAATTCCAGGAATCTTTCCAAGATTTGTGTGAGTCTCTGCAGAGTGCGTAATAGTATTTTTTTAAAAAAAATAATAATTAATAAACAACCTGTGGTTTTTTTTAAGGCAATGAAACACCATCTTTGGTAGTAGGAGTTAAAATTCTAATGTTTCTTTCCCACAGATAGCATCCATGGGGAGTTATAAGTTTGAGAAGAGTCTATATGACTCAGTGGCTGAGATGTGCTGTACAAATCAAAGGCGTTTTTATTCCCAATTGCATCTCACATGCAGTTTAAAGGAATGTAAGAAAAGAGAGTAAGGGAACCTTTCAAAAATGGGTTGAATTCCAAGTTCTCATCCAAGAAGCAGTGTCCGTGCTGGGTGGCAGCTGGGAAATGAGAACTAGTCATAGTCAGGATGAGATCCATTCTAGTGTGGAAGCTTCTCAGGATGTGCCAATCACCAACTCGAGCTGGAAGACTTACTTGGAACGCTTAACCACCCAGACAAAACAATCCCATACGGATTGTGAAGCTAGGGTTGGGGAAGAAGTTAAATTCAGTTCACATTTAAAGGTGAGTTTACCTAATTTGCCCTTTCCAATGTAGCTCAATTGGCAGAGCATGTGGCATTTAAGCCCATGGTTGTGGGTTTAAGCCCCAAGTTGAGCTGCAGTGCTGCATTGCCAAATTTGGAGAAGTGCAGATTACTAAGGACAGGGGTGTGGTGTGTGTGTGTGTGTGTGTGTGTGTTGATTTGAGCAGTGCAAATCAGGTGGTTTCAGATTAAAATGCAAGCAAGATTGATTTTCTCCCCAAACCCTTTGGTATTCCTTTGTCCTGTTTGGTGATGGTATCCATGTAAGGCAAAGAACATGTAAAAAGGTAAAAGTATATTGGGAAATGATTTATAATGAATTGAGAGAAAAGAAAATGTTTAAAACTACTCCCCCCCCCCAAAAAAAAAACCAACAACAACCCAGAGTCGTTTTTTTGGGGGGAATAACTCACACTGAAACTCCTAGGTGTCAGAAAAGGATATTTATGTATGCAGCAACTGCAGTTTGTGTTTTGTTAGCCCCCAAATGGAAAGTGAGCGAGGTCCCGAGTAAAGAGGATTGGCAACTTAAGTTGACAGAATATGCAGAACTTGCAGATTTAACACATAGAATAAGAGAGCAAGAAGAACATACCTTTAAAGAAGATTGGGAAACATTTATTGAATATATGGAAAATAACTGTATACACAGCTGAAAATGCTGGCAGCACTAAGATAAATTGAACAAATAATTTTTGATGGATGTAAAAATAGAAAACAGATTTGAATAGTTATAGCAAAAGATGATGTATGATATGTAAAATGAACCATGGAAGGAGAAGAATGGAAGTCATTGGGTATATTAAAGTTTGTAAAATGTTTATTTGGAAATGTAAAATTGAAAACTTAATGAAATTATTATTTTTTAAAAGAAGAAGAAGATCATGAGAACTAGGGATGGCTTCTGACCCCACTCAATGTGAATCAGCACCCCCCCCACCCCCCCAAAATTGTTCCCTCTACTCCTGTTATGGTCTTTTCATTCAGCTCCGCTGACTTGCTTTGCTTCACTCTTGCTGCTTATAAAGAGTCCCTGTAAC
Organism: Lacerta agilis; assembly: GCF_009819535.1. NCBI lineage: Eukaryota > Metazoa > Chordata > Lepidosauria > Squamata > Lacertidae > Lacerta > Lacerta agilis. Next base: position 34,555,385 of record NC_046326.1, read on the forward strand.
CATGGGAACCAAAGAAATGAAGCGCTGGATTACTGACACTCCAGCAAGATTCGATCTACAAACAAAGTCCACCTCTTGCATTTGAGGCAGAGGCAGTAATACGAGAATGAAAGCTCACAAGAAGGCATGCCAGCAATACGGCCAACTCCTGCTTTGATCTTAAGCTGAGACCCAATTCCTTCAGCAGTGGGAAGAGGTGGGAAAATGCAGAGGTTCCCTCAAAAATCAGCATGAACTTATCATGAACCGGTTTTGCAAGGGCAGTGACATTTTGCAAATGAGCGGGCAGTAAGATTGCAGTTCCACATCTCCTGGAATTCCTTTCAAATGCATATGAGCTGGGGCCTCTACATTCGGAAAGAATATCACTTTTGTTACCAAATGCAAAGGACGGGGGCCAGCAGCAGGGAGTGCCTGTTTCTATCTCAGCATCCAACTGTGATTTTGAGGATGCTCATTTCTGCACATCATATCATCGTACTTTAAGTTATGTGCACACAGGGCAAGTCACAGACTATGGACACAGGCCTAGTTCTCAGAAAGAACTGCATAGGTGTGTTGTAAGAATTTTAAGGTATTTTATTTATATATAATAATTGTTATTAATGTACCAAAACAAATAAGGCCACATGTCTGAAAACCAGCACAGGAAGACAGGCCTCACTCCCAACTGACCAAGTATTTCTTTGTCTCAGGAACAAAGGGGGGGGGTTGCCCCTCCAGCTACTTAGCAGACCTCTGAGTGATAATCTCTGGCATCCTGATATCTAAGTGTCAGACAAAAAGGTGTGATTAACTTGGCTGGGATATAGGGAAATGTAAATATCTTTTGTTTCACTTGATGGGTTTTTTGGTGGAGGGCAGGAGGCATGGGGGCAGGGTCCAAGATGCTCAGACCACTGCCACCAGACCCTCCCAATTTGTGATGTAATTCTAATGTATGGAGGGGTGGTCTTGAGCTGGAGGGGGGAATTTCAAAAAGTCTATATAGGAGCTTGCGTACCTTTGTTTGGGGTCTTTGCTTGCAAACACCCTGCTGCAGCAGTAATAAAATACAGGGCAACCGCCTTGCTTTGGGAGATTCTGTATCGTCTCTATTTTATTCATAAGTGCTCTTGAGAAGAGGGGAGCCCTATTAAGGCTCTCCCCCGGGTTCATGGACTCCCTTCTGGGGTTGAACCTAATTTTTATAACAGGTGTCAACTATTGCTTTTTAACCAGAGACCAGAAATGTTTTCTGGTCTGTCTCATGTAGATTGTTGTCCTGGTTCACTATCCTGACGTTGTCCCTGTTTTTGTTTTTCCATGGTGTCATCTTCAAAAGATAGTTTGAAATCTTCATACTATTTCTAGATGTAATAAGAACCAGCTGGATCAGGCCAGTGGTCCATTGTCCAGCATTGTGTTCTCATGATGGCCAACCAGGTGCCTGCTGGAAACCCACAAGCAGGACCTGAGCACAAGAGCACTCTCTGCTCTGCAGGTAGAACATGGCCTTCATGGATGGTAGCCACCGATAGCCTTATTTTCCTCCATGAATTTGTCCAACCCTCTTTTAAAGCCATCCAAACACTGAATCTCTCCGAACTTGGTACATTCTACCACAAAGCAAAGGGGATTCTCTGCAGAGCAACTATCTGGCCCCACCTGAGTCTGCCAGTCTCATATAGGTACACAGTACACAGATAGCAAAACAACCCCGGGGAAGAAAACGGTTATATCTCCCCTTTCATATCACTGCTTGTGTGCTCAGAGAGGGTAGGAAAATGAGCAGCGATGGTAGGAGATTGAAACGCAGGGCCAGGGGTTTCCAGAGATTGGCTGTGGACGTGTAAGTGTGTGGATCCTGAACAGCGCTGAATTCTTCCTTCCTCTAATGCTGGACCTGCCACCAGACTCATGAAAATTGTCAGCTCACTGGTGGAAGAAGGTCCATGGAACATGGAACAAATATACAGTGGTACCTCTGGTTATGAACTTAATTTGTTCCGGAGGTCCACTCTTAACCTGAAACCGTTCTTAATCTGAGGTACCACTTTAGCTAATGGGGCTCCTGTTGCCACCGTGCCACCACCGTACAATTTCTGTTCTCTCCAATCAGTGGAGGCTGATCCATTATGGCAAGTGGGGCACTGCCTTAGCCAGCCTCCACCTGCCTGCCTTTTTACTTGCAGCCAGACCAGCGGGTGGCACTCGCTGTCACCCTCCTCTTCCTCCTCCTGAGCACCAGTGATGCCCCTGTAGGACTTGGCAGGGAGGAGGATGGAGCTAAACTAGAATTACTCATCTCTGCCCATAGCTGTCAACGTTCCCCTTTTTAAAAGCGAAATTCCCTTATTCCGAATAGGATTCCTCGCAAGAAAAGGGAAAGGTTGACACCTATGGCTCTGCCTGCCATTGGCTCTGTCTCCCCCTGCTGTTGGTCTCCCTGCCTTCTGGGGACCAGTCACTACTGCCTGCGATGGAAGGAGAATCCCCATGTCATCCCTGATCCATGCTGTCATTGTAATGGAAGACATGAGGGGAGCAGGCATTCTGTTGCCCAGCCCTGCTAGTAGCAAATACTCACTTAAGAGCCTTACATCACTTACGTCGTTTTGGTCCAGCCCATGGCTGCTCCTCCACACGATAAACAGATAGCCTGTTGATGCCTCCACAGATTGTTCCTTTCTCTCCTTTGCATTCATTGTTGCACTCCTCCTGCTTTGCCAAAGTCGTGGGCAACTTGTTTCCACAATAGCATTCTGCTCCATACTCCAAGCCAGCATAGGTGTAAGCCCTAGATGGGACAAAACGAACCCCCTCACTGTAAAATCCAGCAGTTTTGTAGCAAACTTCAACTCAGCACATCATGACATTTAATTTATATCAGAGCTGTACATGCAGATGCTCTAGATAGCTCAGTTGGTTAGAACTTGTTACAGGTGGGTAGCCGTGTTGGTCTGCCAGATATCTGAAGAAGTGTGCATGCACACAAAAGCTCATACCAAGAACAAACACAGTTGGTCTCTAAGGTGCTACTGAAAAGAATTTTCTATTTTGTTTTTGGTTAGAACTTGGTGCTGATAACACCAAGGTTGCAGGTTTGAACCCTGTGTGGGACAGCTGCATATTCTGGAATTGCATAGAGAAGATTGGACTATGATGATCCTCAGGGTGCTTTCCAGCTCTACAATTCTATGATTTTTTTATGGTTTGGAAGCTTCAACTGACACAGAATGCGGCTGAAAGTGTCTTAATTGGTTCACCCAGCTGGAACTTTGTAGCATTTGTTTCGAAGAGTCTGCATGCTATGGAGGATAGTTCAGTGTTATAGTAAGGTAAAGGTAAAGGGACCCCTGACCATTAGGTCCAGTCATGTCCGACTCTGGGGTTGCGGCGCTCATCTCGCATTACTGGCCGAGGGAGTCAGCGTACAGCTTCCAGGTCATGTGGCCAGCATGACAAAGCCGCTTCTGGCGAACCAGAGCAGCGCACAGAAATGCCGTTTACCTTCCCACTGGACTGGTACCTGTTTATCTACTTGCACTTTGACGTGCTTTCGAATTCTAGGTGGGCAGGAGCTGGGACCGAGCAACGGGAGCTCACCCCGTTGCGGGGATTCGAACCGCCGACCTTCTGATCAGCAACCCCTAGGCTCTGTGGTTTAACCCACAGCGCCACTTGCGTCCCCTCAGTTTTATAGTGATGACCTCTAAACAGGGGCGTCGCAGGGGAGGGGAGGGGGGGCGGGGGGCCCCGGGCAGCACCACTGCTGGGGCGACACACCGGGGGCTTAAAAAAAATTTTTTACTTTTTTTTTAAAAAAATTAGGCCGTGCCGTGCAGAGCAAGGATCATTTGCTCGGCTGGCGATTTGTTATTCCTGCTGCAGGAATAACAAATCGATGGCCGAGCAAGCGATCCTCACATCCCTTTCACTTTCCCCTGAGCCTTCCAGCAGCCGAAGACTGTGGAGGTAATGTGTGCCTGCCTGGTTGGACTTGGACCATGGTGCTGATAACGCCAAGGTTGCAGGTTCCATCCCTGTATGGCATAGTTGCCTATTCCTGCATTGCAGGGGGTTGGACTATATGATCCTCGGGGTCCCTTCCAACTCTGTGATTCTAAGGCCTGACCAGATGCTTAGAAAGCCAATGTCTTAATCTTTTTTTTAGTTTATTGCTGGCTTTATTCTTTGATTGTTCTGATGAGTTGCTTTTACCAATAGATTTATTGACTGACTCTCTTCACCAATTGCTATCAGGTTTGTTTGGTTTTGTGCATGTTTGTGTGTGTGTGCAATAAATAAAACTCCACAGGGGTGCTGCAGGTTCCCACCTAGGGCCAAAAGTGGGGTTCCCCATGGGGCAGGCCCAGGGAACCAAAAAATATGCTTTGAGCCACAGAATTGTAGTGTTGTGTGGGACCCCCAAGGGTCATCCAGCCCAACCCTCTGCAGTGCAGGAGTCCAGTGCCAACATTTGGGGGAAACACCCATATCCCTCTAGAGTAATTCATTGCAGGGGTCACCAAATAGCACTCTTCCCCTACCACCTTCAGGTGCCTTCCCCTGCCAGAGAAGCGAGGCAGGGTTTGAGGAATCTCCCTTGCCTGCCTTCATTCCCCCTGCTCACAATGTAAATAAACCAATGTAGGTAAATAAACCAGAAAATAACATTTTTAACTGTATATTATTGTTCCTTCTTTTAATAATTTCAATGGGGGGGTGACAAAAATTTCTTTGCCCCCGGGTACCAAATTCCCTAGCTACGCCCCTGCCTCTAAAGCCCTACAAGACTTAAAACCCAGTTACCTGAATGAATACCTCTACCAGGATTGTCCTGCTGAGGCTTGAAGACATTCTTGTTGCTCCATAAGAGCAAAATATGAGCTCTGCTCATCAGACCAGTGGGCCATCTAGTGCAGCATTCTGTTCTCAGTCACCAACCACAGAAGTCCATGAGCACAACAATGCTCTCCCCACCTGCTTTTCAGAGGCACATTGACTAGCTCCCATCTCTGAGTGATGCTCATGGCCAAAAACTCAAGAAAGAGTCTTGGTCATGGCGGTACCACCACCACCCCTTCCACCTCCCAGTTGCAGAAAGCCTTTCTCTTTACGACATGGCACTGCTTAGTTTTCGTGCCAGCTAAAAGCTTGCCATTTCCTCCAGGCTACTGACAGAGAGGGGTGTTGATTTTGGAGGCCAGGGGTGTCGATATTAAGAAGGAGATTTCATCCCATTTTAATGTTTTGTCCATCTATTCTTGTGTTTCGATGTTTGATTTTGTGGTACTTCATAACCTGCCCTGGGATCACTTGTCCATGAAAGGTGGGAGGAACAACAATGAAACAAACCAACAGATGAATAAACGAAATGAAATAATATATGTAAGTTCCTTTCTGAAGCAAATGGAATTTGAAGTTCCTTTGGATTCTGGAAAAGAGATGTAAAAGCACGAAGGACACAAATATACAGTATTTATATAGAGAAAGATGTGCATATATTTTACCTCTCAGAGCATGCTTCCTGGCAGTGAGAAATAGTCATTTTTCTCAAGTCATAAAACACAGCACCTTTCAGAGTCCTCTCCCTGGAATCATCACCGAAGCATCCAATGTAAGTGCCTTGAGTAGATGAAAATAGCAGTGTTTGAAATAATATTGTAGATTGGAACATTTGATTGCAAATGCAAGGGTTTCCCCCACCCTCATTGCCAGATATGTATATCCTGCCCCGGCTCCTATTGTCTTAGTTCCCCGAGATGATGGGATGACTCTTTGGTGCTGGAATATAGTCCACCACTCTGTTTTCACAGATGTTGACCAGATGCCCAAATGGGATGCCTACAAGCAGAACCTGAGTATGACCTGGACCTATGAATCCCAGTAACTAGGATTCAAGGGCATATGGCATCTGACAGTGGGGGTAGAACATAGCAGTCATGGCTACTGGCCATTTAATTGGTCTAATCCCTTTTAAAATTGGTCTAATCCCCTTTAAATGCCATCCAAGTTGGTGGCCATCATCACATCTTGTTGTAGCGAAGGCAAAGGCCTGGAAACAATGCCTTATGAGGAACAGCTTAGGGAGCTGGGTATGTTTAGCCTGGAGAAGAGAAGGTTATGGGGAGATATGATAGCCATGTTCAAATATATAAAAGGATGTCATATAGAGGAGGGAGAAAGGTTGTTTTCTGCTGCTCCAGAGAAGCGGACACGGGGCAATGGATTCAAACTACAAAAAAGAAGATTCCACCTAAACATTAGGAAGAACTTCCTGACAGTGAGACCTGTTCGGCAGTGGAATTTGCTACCAAGGAGTGTGGTGGAGTCTCCTTCTTTGGAGGTCTTTAAGCAGAGGCTTGACAGCCATCTGTCAGGAATGCTTTGATGGTGTTTCCTGCTTGGCAGGGGGTTGGACTGGATGGCCCTTGTGGTCTCTTCCAACTCTAGGATTCTATGATTCTATGATTACATAGTGCTTCATGAAGTCTTTTTGTCTGTGCTGAATTGGTTGTCCACTAGTATTATGAGAACTCTTCCGATCCACTTTCTCCACATCGTGCCTAATTTTTATGCACCTTTGTCTCCTCTTCCTCACCTTTGTCTTTAAACCTTTTAAATTGGGGGTGGGGTGGGGGGGGGTTTCCTGGAGCCATGAAGCTAAGAGTAATTGAAGGGTTGGGTTGAGGAGTAGTGACTTTTGTCCTGTTCAGACAACATATTCCTGATGACTGAATGTGTGTTATTTGGGATGGTGTAAACCATTCAATTTTTTTTTTTTGCTCCCTAGCCAAATGTGCTCATTCACATTCTAAGCAGGATCTACTCACTAAGAAATAACACAAAGATAGGCTCTCTCCTTATGGTTGGGGGACCAGATTTGCACAGGTGTCCCTAGTATACAATTCAGCCAATATATTGAATGATGGTGTTCCACAGATTGATTCAGAATAAGCAGATAATTGTATGGTTCCAGGTTTGTGCGCACACATGCGCGAACATGCACGCACGCACACATTATATATACACGAGGAAAAAGCAGAACTCTGGAAATAAGATGTTGAGACAAGGAGCAATTTGCAAATGTGCAATTAGGAAGTTCGTACAGCATGAACAGACGCCCACAATAACCCAGTTACTGTAGAAGGTGCAGGCAAGAGCAAGCTATAGACAGCTTCTCTATGTTTCTTTGGGTTGTGTTTCACAGGACTAATTTTTCCTCTTTGCAGATAAACTGAGCCTCCCCCAGTATCCCCCTCAAGGAGCTACAATTCCCAGAGTTCTCTGGGATGAGGGATTGTAGGCCTGTTATGGAAACAAAGGTCACCTGACAACTTTCAACACCTTTAGCAAGCTACGCTTCCTAGAATGATCTCAGGGGAAGCCATGACTGTTCCATGTGGTACAATACTGCTTTAAACGTATAGTGCTGTTGGGTCCTGAGACTGTGGAGCAAAGGCACCAACTTGCACCGAAGATTGAGGGGGGCCTGGTCATGTATGCGATTTCACGCCCGTCACACAGGCCGGGCATGCTGCATGATGTCATACATGTGTCACATGATGTTTTGGGAGGAGCCAGGAGACAGAGTCATAAGCACAGGGCACAGCGGATCCTTCTCCAATCTCTCTCTCTCTCTCTCTCTCTCTCTCTCTCTCTCTCTCTCTCGGCAGCCTATAGTGACAGGAAGAGGAGGAGCCTGCCACGGGAGCCTTGCTTGGCTTCCCCCGCCCCCTGATGGTAGGAAACATTGTGGGGGCCTGCCCCACAAAAAAAATATTTGGAGGGGGGCAAAAATGCTCAGCCCCACTGGAGTTGACACCTCTGTAGCAATCTCATCTGATATGAAGAGAGGCTTGTCCATTAGGGTGAATGGGGCACTGCCCACCAATCTCAGTCTGCCCTCAGCCAACCCTCACCTGCCTGGCAGTTTTAATAGCAACCAATCACAAGGTGGCTCTGCTTGGCGATTGGCCATGCTGGCTAGGGTTGATGGGAGTTGGAGTTCTAGCAGGGCAAAAGGATCACCACCTATGATTTAGATAATGCATTTCCCAATTTCTGCTTCTCTATTATTCACTGGTGGTTAGTCAGTTACTGCACTCACCAACCTCCGCTTGTCCTAAGCCAATCTCCACCTTCCTACCTTCTTACTTGTAACCATGACAAGGGGTAGCATTGCCTTCCAGCTTCTTCTTCCTCAATCCCAGTGTTGCCTTCATAGAATTCAACAGTGAGGAGGCTGGGGGCAAAACTGGAGTTAGAGGTCTCTGCCTGTCGTTGGCTTTTGCTTCACCTCTTATTAGTGGCATAGCGTAGGTTGCCAGTGGCTGGGGCCATATGGAGGTGGGGTTGGAGGGAAGGAAACAGACAGAGTATACATGCACATTCAACTGCCTAACGTTGTCTGTGTTACCCAGGAGATCGCAGCCACAGAGATAAGAAGAGTCATTCTGTTGTCTGGAGAGGTCACTTGCTGGTTTGCATGGACACACCATTTTCAATAGAGCCCAGCAACAGAAGTGCACAGCTGTACTAAGGCAGCACCAGGTGTGGAAATTTTGCACCCCCTAACAACCACCCTTCTATCTCCTATTTGGGTGCCCTGACTTTTGCCCCACCAGTCCAAATGAGCATCAGCCACCACTGCCATCGTGAACTTTAGAAAGCCACTTACCTTTGCTTTCGGATGCATGTTTCAGCCTCTTCGTTCCCACAGCTTGCATTGGCTCTTGCTCATTTACAAACCGGAGAAACCATCTCCTTCGTAACTGCCTCAGTTCAGAGTTTCTGGACATCAGCCACCGCGGCCCATACTTCTGGTCCGGTGTTGGTCCATGGAATGTATCCATGTTCACTAGAAGTTTAGGAGTCAAATGAGTGTTTTGCACAGGTCTCGTATCTGCGCTCCCAGCACCCACCAAAGCGTCCACAACTGGCAGGGCCTGGTTCCCAGAGGCCCCACGGAAACCTTGCTGGAGGACAAAGCGGGATCGCTGCAGTAGCAGGAGGCTACCAGCCATCAGATAAGCTGCAGTGAGGAAGAAAAGCAGAAACTGGGTCCTCCGAAGAAACTTCTGTGGTCTGAAGAAAGGTTTGGCCATACCCTTGCTGTGAACCTGGGCTCCTCACGCCTTTAGCACACTGCTAGGCTACTCACTCATTCCTCCCATAGGTCCACCTCATTATCTTGGAACCTTTCCTCTCTCAAAAATGTTTTCTTCCACTATCACGGTTGGATGGATATCCATATTCCTCTGTATTCAGGATGCTTTGGTGGATCCTTGAACTATTTCTGCTGACCATCACTAGAAACACGTCACATGTCACAGCCCTTGTTGAAGCGCTTCACATTTCAGAGTCCCCCAGATCTGCAATATTAAAGCAAAATCTGTTCAGTTTGTAGCGCGGTGATTTGTTCTCATGGCGTGCGCCCTTCCTTTGAGCGAAACACTCCCCCATCTGTTGTTTATCATTCTACACTTTAAAGACAATAATCCCACAAGAATGGCTGATTGGGGGTTGCAAAGCAGCGGAACACAGATCTTCAGCTGCACCAACACACTGTTTCTCTTTTGCTTCAAATGAAAAGGGAGGTTCTAATTTGGAAAGTTTTGGGAATATACGAAATGTACACTCCTAGAAACACACCTGGGACTCTTTAATTGCAGTTGCCAGGGATCAAACCAAGGCCCTGAAGCAGATGTAGTCAATGGGGTGCCCTCCAGGTGTTGAACTTCAATTCCTACCAGTCCCAGACAGCATGGCTAATGGCCATGAAGGAGGGGAACAGCTACTTCTCAGGGTTACCATATTGGCTATCCCCGCTGTTAACATGTGAAAGCATGTTCTCTACCATTGGCAAACTAGTCCAATTCCCTGCTCATTGCAGGATGCAACAACACAATGTGCTTAAATCCGTCTAGCAAAGGAGAACCTACTGCCTTCTGAGGCAGCCAGCTCAACTGTCACTCAAGTTTTACCATTGGAGGTTTCTCCTAATATTTAGCCAAAATCTAAAGGTAAAAGTAAAGGTACCCCTGACCGTTAGGTCCAGTCGCGGACGACTCTGGGGTTGCAACGCTCATCTCGCTTTATTGGCCAAGGGAGCCGGCGTACAGCTTCTGGCTCATGTGCCCAGCATGACTAAGCCACTTCTGGTGAACCAGAGCAGTGCACAGAAATGCCATTTACCTTCCCGCTGGAGCGGTACCTATTTATCTACTTGCACATTGACGCGCTTTCGAACTGCTAGGTTGGCAGGAGCTGGGACTGAACAACGGGAGCTCACCCCGTCATGGGTATTTGAACCGCCGACCTTCTGATCGGCAAGCCCTAGGCTCTGTGGTTTAGACCACTGCGCCACCCGCGTCCCGGGTACCCAAAATCTGCTTACCTGCTATTTCTATCCAAAGGTCTGAGGTCCTACATTGGTAAGGCCACAAAGGGTGCATGCTGGTAGTGGTTTGAGGCTGGACCAGGGAAGGCTTGGATCTGAAGGACGCAATGCCTTCCCAGACCTCAAACATGCCTGCAAACCAGGCAGGGAATCATGCCAGCTCCGGAGCTGGCATAGTTCCATCCCATTAATTTCTCTCCCGTTGGGAATAATGGGAAGAAACTGTAAAAGTAAAGAAAAAAAGGAGGAAGGAAGACTCACTTTCACCCTGTTGGTGCAAGCAGATTGGAGGAGGCAGTTTAATCATCATTAATCCCCTCACACAAACAAATGCACATCCTCAGGGCTGCATCCTAAATCTCCCTTCCAAAATAGCTGAGAAGACAGCACTGAAGTGAATTAATGTAAATGGCAGACCGAGCGCTGCATGGTACCTTAGTGGTCATGTGCATGCATGCATTTCTATTAGGGGTGGCAAAGAATTCCAGTAAAAATGCAAAAGGGAGTAGAAATTGAAGCAGTCTGTGTTCTCTGGAACGGAAATCAGTCAAGCGAATATGATTACTATTCACTGGCATCTTTGCTTTTAAGTCTGCAAACAATGCATGATTACTGACTGTTTTTTTACATTGTTTTGACGTTTCCTTTACATCGAATTGTATGCAATTTACATAAGTTGTGTGAGTAAGCTACCTTAAGTTAGGAGACTTAGCTTAAATAGTGGGCCGCAAAATTAATAACGTAGCATTTGGCAGAAACTGAACTCCAGTGAAATGGAAAACGGGACTGGTTGCGATGAATACAGGTAGGAATGGAAATCACGGGCTTCTCACACCCCAAATTTCTATGCACACACATTGGAGACAAGATGAACCCAGGGCCGGCGCGTCCATTTCGGCGAACTAGGCAATTGCCTAGGGTGCCAAAATGGAGGGGGCACTGGCCAGGCTTGGGCGGGGGGGGGGGGCGGGATGGGCTAGCAGCAGCTTCTCCGCTGTGGCGGAGAGGTGCTGCTTGCCCCCTACACCACCCCCCGGCTCCCGCTAAAGCAGGCTTTGGCAGGGGGCGGGGCGGGCGAGCAGCAGCTTCTCCGCTACAGCGGAAAAACTGCTGCTTGCCAGAAGGTGGTTCGCCTAGGGCGCAAGAAGCCCTAGCACCGGTCCTGGATGAACCCACCCATATATTGACATTGTGGAGGCTTGAGAGAAAGCTGAACCCGGAAAAATGACAGTGCTAGCATCTGACGCTAGCAGCGGTTGAATATGTCATTCTCAAATAGCAAGAAAAAATGGGGGGGGGTCAAAATCTGGACAGTAATTTCCCCAAGACAGGAAATCAGGATGGCCTTTAATCAATGAAAAAAGCTGGAGAATATGGAGACATAACAAGGGCCTTTTAGAGCAGGTGTGGGGAATCTGGAGGGCCAAGGGTTCCCCACATCTTTCTTTCTTTTTTAATAGGAGGGATTGTGTAATGTTTCGTCCTTACGCATAAGAGCAGCTCCTCTTGGTCAGTCGATGATGGGAAAGTGGGTGTTAAGAGGAAAACATCACTACTTAAACCAGGGGTGGCTAATCCATTGGCCCCCCCCCCCTGATGTTGGTGATCTTTAATTCCCATCTTTCCTAGGCAGCATGGCCAGTGGTCAGGGATGAGGGGACCTGCAATCCAACATCAGGAGGATCAGGGGTCAGCCCCTAAAGGAAAGTGGAATGCTTGCTAATCTAGGATACTGCTCGAGGTTTGAGCAAATAGCTCTCTGCATATATTCGAGCAGGTGGAAATTTTGAACAGGCATCCACGCAGTGTAATTAGAAACACCCCAACCCCCCCCTCAAGTCTGAGGTTTGTCAGACATCTCTAGTCAGCACTAAGACCTCACTGGGCTCTTTGTTATCGTGAGTCACACAGTGGCAGGATTGTTCTTGAAAGAGAAAAACACTTTTTGTGCTCCTGGTAACCTTTAACCTCTTTTATAACAAACGAAAGCTGTCTCCTGGCCAAGCGTCTGCTCTGGTGTTTCCAAGGAGCGCTGCTTGAGCAAAAGCAGAGCAGAGCAAAGAGAAAACCGGACCGTTCTTGTTTCATTTTCATGATGGTCATTTCCTTGGCTGGACAAGTTGCTTTAGACTGAGTTTTTTCAGTCGCTGCCCAGCCTTGACTACTCCAGCAATTGCTGTCTCTAAGTACTTTGCCTGAAGGCATGGGGCAAGGGGGTCCTTGCTGCTGGAATCATAGAGCTGTAGAGTTGGAAGGGACCCCCAAGGGTCATCTAGTCCAACCCCCTGCAATGCAGAAGTGGAGTTGCCACTTCTCTTGGTGTGGGCTCAAAGACAAAAACCCCCAGTGAAGTAACAGACAGGTCAGCTTCACCAGCTGCTTTTTGGACTACAGTTCCCAGTATCCCTGACCACTGGTCCTGCTAGCTAGGGATAATGGGAGTTGTAGTTCAAAAACAGATGGAGCCCCAAATCTGGAAAACCCTGATATAATGCATCTTATAAAATAGATGTGGGGAACCACTGGTTCTCCAGATGTTGCCAAACTACAACTCCTATCAGCCCAGAAAGTGTGACCGGTGGCCAGTGCTTTTTTCTGATAATACTCACCGTTATGCAGTACCGGCGCGCACACACACACACACACACACACACACACCGCATGGGGAGTCATGGCATGAGCAAAGCCCTGCACTCTGCTGCTATCCATGTGCACCCTGGTTAACTCACTGGCAGTGCTCACGTTGGTGATGGTGGGATGGGTGCGGGAGCCACTGGAGGTGTCAAAATCATGAGTTAGTGCAGCAAGAGCCCCAGGTAATGGATGAGAGGGAGGGAAGTCATCTGGCTTTGGGGAACTGCAAAAATTGGAAGGGACCCAAAATGCCATCTAGTCCAACCCCCTGCAATGCGGCCGGGGAGGTTGGTGTCGTGGCCAATGACAAAACAAGCCCTTACTGTCACAACTGCATGGCGAGTACTGTAAACTTTTTTTTCCAAGAAAAAAGGCACTGCCAATGGCCAGGGATGATGGGAGTTGCAGTTCAGCAACATCTGCAATGTCAAAAGTTCCCTATACCTGCCTTACAACATCTCCGAAAAGGGTGTAGGAACGCTGCCCAGGAGCACTTCTGAATATACTGGAACATTTTGTTGCAGATACCCCTAGCAGAGGATCTATTGCACGGACCCAGAGTATCTCCTAACATGGTAATCCTTGTCATTAAAATAAATGAAAACCTTAAGGCTAATATATTAAAACATTTTCAGCAATTTATTTGGGAGAGGGGTGTAACAACCCTATGGACCCATTTATTTTTGCTTTTCTACTTTGTCAGTTCTCTTTGAGAACAAATGTATTCAAGCTTGGAAATAATTTCAGGGCCTAACCAAAATAGATTTTGGCTTCCAGCCTGCCTTCTGGATATAGACATCCATTTTCCCCCTGCAGCTTTATTAGGGGAGGAAAGTCAGAATTAATATAATAACTTGTACATGCAGATCACTCAGCATGAAGCCAAAGCAAACTGGAGGAAACATGCTCACATACAAATCCGAGCATTTTGTTTGTTTATCTAGATGCTTTGGCTTACCCTTTCTTCAGGAGAATGTGTAGCCGTCACAACATGATAAAGCTATGATTGCTTAGCCGTGGCTCCTGCACTGCCGGGGGTGGGACTAGATGATCTTTGTGGTCCCTCCCACCGTTACATCATCACCATAATTGTGAAGGGCCACCAGGGACAGTCCCACGTCCCTCTGTACATCCCTCCATCTGGATGCAGGATTAGAGCCCCGGCTAGCAGGGCTTCCTGGTGGGTAAATGCTGAGAGGGAAGCTTGCAGCCAGACAAGACCTGCCATTTCTTAAACTCCAAGACCAGAGGGAAGAAACGGTGAAGGAGGGTTGGAAGAAATTTAAAGACTATTTGAAACGGCGTGAAAAGATAGACATTTGAAATTAAAATCAGAGGACATATAAGGCTAGAGTAATGCTAGAAGTTAGATTAAGATAGGATATAAGAAGTAGTAAGAATTATGTTAAGTTTATTTTTATTAGGATTAAGACTGGAGTTAAATGATGATTAATGTTTATAAAGATTAAGATTAGATGAGAAGGAAGATTTTACAATGTTATAAAGTTACTAAAGAAGATTAGAAATGAACGCAGAAGAGAGGATGTGAGGAAGTCCCAATAGGAATAGGATAAGGATAGTTTGATAAGTGTTTGTAAAGTTTTTTTGTATTTTTGTGTTTAATTCTGTTATTTTTTGTAGTTTTTGTAGTTTTGTAGTGTTACGTATTGTTTTGTTGTATTTTGTGCTTGTTGTTTAAAAAATTTAATAAATTCGTATAAAAAAAACACACCTGCCATTTCTCTTTCCTGCAGTGGGGCTTGATAAAGCAGAGGAGAAACTGCGGGGCAGAGACACAGCAGTTGGCAGTGAGGCTTCAGAGTTTCTTATACCTGAGGAGGAAGGGAGGCAAAGCAAAGAGGCAGTGACAGCCTGGCTGGAGTTCTAGCTGAGATGAAGCCCAGGAGGAGGCAGGGAATAGGAAGGCCCAGGGGCGGAGCAAGGGGGTGGGGAGCAGTTCGCCCTGGGTTCCAGGAGAGGGGGGTGACACTTCAGCTGGCCCCGCCCCACCCCGCCCCGCCGGTGGGCCCGGGACGGGCCGCAGGGCGGAGCAGCCTCGCCCCACAGCCTGCTCGCAAACCTGCTCGGCGGCATGCAAGCAGGCTGCGGGGCGAGGCCGCTCCACCCCGCGGCTTGTTTGGGGCCCACCCGGTGGCACTGCTATGGCACGGCACGCCTGCACAGTGCATTGTACGCACTGCGCATGCGCCGCTGCGTATGATGCACGGTGCACGGCGCGTGTGTCAGACGCAGCGACACTGCGCACGCGCGCCGCCGCTGGGTCCCCGGGTTTGCCACCCCGGGTGACCGAGTGGCTCGGTAAGCGCCCAGGAAGACCTCACTCCTCCTGACCCACCTTGGAGCCACTGCCGGCCAGAGTAGACAGTGCTTGACTTGATGAACAACTGCCAATGTTAAAATGATATCAGGTGGAAAGACAGGAAATGACAAGTGTGCAGTGACCCTGAGTCAAATCAAAGTGCCTCAGGGTTTGTGTGTGCGTGTGTTTACATTTCTGAGTTGAAACACTGTAGGAACAAGGCACCCGGAGTCAGAGAGGCAATGCTATACCCCAAAAGTCTCAGATCCCAGGCCTACTGCCTAGGCCCGCCAAAAAAAGAGGCATGAGAAAAACTGCTGCAGACGTCCTTTGTTCTAAAAGTGAAACCAAACTGACTACAGCGGTACCTCGGTTTACAAACTTAATCCGTTCCGGAAGTCTGTTCTTAAACCAAAGCCATTCTTAAACGGAGGCGCACTTTCCCTAGTGAGGCCTCCCGCTGCCGGTGCCTTTCCACCATTTGGCCTCCGTTCCTAGACCAAGATAAAGTTCGCTAACCAGAACACTACTTCCGGTTTTGTGGAGTTCTTATACCGAATAGTTTGCAATCAGGGCTGTTCTTAAACCGAGGTAACACTGTATAAGGGGAACACTCTGGAGTAGCTTATGGGAAATGTGGGGAAGGCAGTTTGCTTTGAAGAACAGGCCTGGCTTTTAAGATTTTACCTGGGCTTCCCAATCACAGTGCTTTGGGTGAGGACTGTTGAGTGAAATATTTTTTTGTTTCATGCAATTGTTGCTCCATTGCAAGTTCTGTCTTTCTGGAACAGGGTGTCTAGAAGGGTTCTGGTGGACTGGGTGACATTCCTTCCTCCTACCCCTCACCCTTTCCAATAATTTCCTGTTTAAATTAACCACCCAATCCCATTTCAAGCAACAAGAAGCAAACAAAAGAATTAAAGACTCTCTACTTGTCTGTGCTTTGGCAGATTTCTGACCCAGGGGCACCTCTCTCATGTCAGCAGTTTTCATACTGACTGCCCACCAAACAATGGGAGAGGCCAAGTGATCTGCCCTGGAAAGGTCAAGTCTATAGCTTTGTGAGGAAAGCATTGCAATTGTCATTCTGGAAGTTGGCAGGCTCCATCCCTGAGAAGCGTCAACCGTGCATGCAAATTGCATTCAGTTCCTACAGAAAATGGAAAAGTTAAGACTTTTTTTAAAATTGTATAAAAATAAAAGCTCAAGGTGCCTCCACACTCACACAAAACCCTAAAGCTATCTCCCAGTAATTGTGGCATGTTCCATCCATTCTGGAGGGGCTCCTGTGCCTGCAAATTTCATCCACTTCTGTCAAGAGGAAAACAAGGTAGATGTTTTTAGATTCCCCCTCATAGTGAACGGAGGGATGCAGATATCATATTTGTTTTTCACTAAGGTGAATTTGGACCTGAATCATGAGTCAAGTCAGAAAGATCACAGATTTGGAACAAATCTGTCTGCTTCACAAAAGCTACGGCTACAGATCTGAACCAAATCTTGAGGCTGGTGTGTACTGCTGCTTAAACAAACAAACAAACAAAAAAAAACCTCTGCCTGAGACTGTGGAGATTTTCTGCTAGTTGGAATAAGATCAAAGGTAGCCAGAAGTTTGAGCAGAATCCACTAATAGATTTCTGGGGGATTTGTAGTAGATCATCAATATTTCCTGGCTCCCAATTGTCTAATAATAGGAATATCTAAAAACACGGGGTTGTATCCAATGTTTTAGGCCTAATTTCATGTGGGTGACAAGGAGGGTACATGTTCACACAAACTGTCATCGCTATTGCTATGCTGCAAAGAGGTATTGTAGGGCACTTGAACATCATGAGGACAGTCTGAGAAAAAGTCATGCTTGTACTTAGGTGTTAGATATGCTAGTACATGTGCATGTGTGTCCATGTGCATCTCTGCAAACAATAATAAGAACCGAAGAAGAGCCCTGCTGGATTAGGCCAAAGGCCCACCTAGTACAGCATCCTGTTCTCACCATAGCCAACCAGAAACCCCAATTGGAAACCCACAAGCAGGACCTATGTGCAACAGCAACGCTCTCCAATGTGATTCCCAGCAACTAGAACATAGAACATAGCCGTCATTCTAGTAACCACTGATAGCCTTCTCTTCCATTAATTAGTCTATTACTCTTTTAATGCCATGAATTATTCTAATGCTCTTTTAATGCCATCAGTGTTGGTGGGCATTGCTATATCTTGTGGGCATTACTAACCCTTTGTTCTCCTGGTGGGAATACTTCACATAATCCTATCAGGGTTTCTCATCAAGTCTGTTTGGGTCTTCAAATCTACAGCGACAAAGAGATGTCTTCCAACATTTCAGATACTCCTAAAGTCCATGTGTGGCTGTATGCATGCATTTATTAAAGTCTAATTATATATTTATCTTGCCTGTTCACAGTGAAGGCAATTAAGGTGGATGATGTCAACATACGTTAAAAAGAGAGGAAAGAGAGTGCAGTGTTATCACATAAGGAGCCGCTGCGGCCTGATCCTGAAGACAAGCTGTGCGCAAGTTGATGCCTTGGTTCGCATTTCTATGGATGCACACTAGTCTACTGCCAAGCTGCATTCACCTCCCGCTTAGAGATGGAACATGAAGATGGCAATGTTTGCATTCCTTTGAGTCCGTTTGTAGGCAGAACATCCACTTTGCACACAGAACGTCTTGGGTCCAATCAATGGCATCTCCAGGAGAGACTCCCTATCCGAAACCTTGGGAAGTCACTGCCAGTCAATGTGGGCAATACTGAGACAGCTCAGTATAAGGAAGCTTACTGTGTATCTCAAATAAGCTATTGTAGCACCGGAAAAGGTGCAGAAAGGGCAACCAAAGCAACTGTCCAAAAATAAATTGTACATTTCTTGCCCCGCCCACTTTTTCCTGCAGCCCCACCCACCAATGGGAAAAGGGAACGTGGCCCTTGGACAAAGAGAGGTTTTCCACCTCTGTCTTATTCCATTCCCCTGACCTAAATTCCTCACCGCTCCAGCGAAAAGTGTTATTAGACCTACATAGGAGAAAAAGACAAGAGTCCTGATTTGGGGGTTCCCCCCCCCTTTTCCAGGTCTAATAACAGAGTGGGAGGAAAGATCCCAGAGTAATATACTTTTCCTCACTGCTCTGATCAAAACTGGAGCCTCCTGTGGTGCCTCTGAAGTTGAAAGGAAAGCCTAGACTAGAGGTCTCATCATAGCATTGGAAGAGATCTTAGAGAACATGTAGTCAAACCCCTTTCCTCAGTGCAAGTTCCATAACGCAGGTTGCATCTAAGACATCCCTGATAGGTTGCCATGCATCCAATGAAGGGAAGCCCACTACCCCTTGAGGCATTCTGTTCCAGTGCTGAGTTGAAAAAGAAAGCTACTTTGAAGAATTTTCTTCATTTGCCCCCAACCATGCCTTGGAGCAAGGCTAAAAGTCCGGGACACTGCAGACAATACAAAATATTGGCCAGGTTGCTGGTACAGTAGCCGCTGCTGCTTGGAGTGGTCACCAAAGGAGTATTTGGGAAGACTTCAGGTACTCAAAAGAACCTGTGCTACTTCTGCCTTTGGTACTGGTGAGCCCCTTCCCCTCACCCCAAACAAACTGTTAGAAAAAATTCTCCTCCACCTGGAGAAATTTGTGATATGGTGTCCTCCAGTTTCTCTGTCCACAGATCAGGAGAATATCAAGAGGCCAGCTGTGTATGGCTTAGGTCTGTTCTGATGGTCTTGTTCTGGGAAACTTTTCTTCTCTTTCAACTTTTAAAAGCATGCTGAAAACTTTCCTGTTTCACTAGGCTTAGGCAGGCAATTAAAAATCTTTCTGCAATGGTCTGTTTTAACTTTTTAAATATGATTTTTACAGTACGGTTTTAGGTATTTTTTTTGTTTTTGTAAACGGTTGTGATATTTTTTTAAAATGAAATAGCAGTCTATACATAAATAGCATTTTGCTGAAATTTGCAATTTCCACTAATTACCGTCTTATTAATTATGTTTGTTTGTTGCTTACTGCATGATATGTCTCAGTGTGACTTACAACTGTAAAAATATATCCATGCAAACGCTCAAAGAAAACACCAGTAAGAATAAAGCAATGGTACTTCTTAAAAGTTACTATCCTGCCATATTATAAGAAGGATAAATCCCACCCAAACCTATCAAGATTCCCTCCACACACGTGATGTTTTTTCTACCAACATACAAAAACAGTACGTGGACTGTGTTAAAAAGAAACACAATTCAAAAGTAATTTAGAGAATATCCTATGCACAATGAAATCAAAATGATTTGTTGTTGTTTTAAGCAGTGTTTTATCCATGAGTAGGGATGGGGAATAATTTCAATTCGGTTTGCATTTTAAAGCCAAATCTATCAAATTTCCACCTTCTGAAACAGCATGAAAACCGAAACATAGCCATCCTTTGAGATTCATACTTTTCTGAATGCTGTGATGCAGTTTTCCAGCTTAACAATGTTTACAAAAATGCATATCTTAGAGGGAGAAGGATACTAGTAGAAATAGCATACATGAATTCATATTAAGGAAAACTGCTTGCAAAAATGTGTACATTAATCAAAACTGTACACACACCCCAAAAGTGTTTGTTAGAAGAAATTCACACTATAATGCTAAAAAAAAATTCATGAGGATTTAAACAAGCAAAAAGATCACAAATTGCTGCAGAAATGTGGGGAACTGACTTTCAGATTGGAAAAATGATAGAAGTGAAACTGACAGATCCATGGAGTTGGAGAGCCAGTGAAGGACACAAAAGCGAATCTGAACACACTGCTGCCAACATTCCGCATTAGCACTGCTCGGATAGACTGCTCCTATGAAAGCTTGCATGGAAAAGTTGACTGCCCAGTGTCACATTGCCAATAGGAACACGGGGAGCTGCCTGCTACCACGTCAGACCATTGATCCACCTAGCTGTGTGTTTGCAACTGACTGACAGTGGCTCTCCAGAGTTTCAGGTAGGGCCTGCTGAATTAGATGAATGGCCTGTCCAGCCCAGCAACTTATTTCCCTCTGTGGTCAGTCACATGCTTCTGGGAAGGCATTGGACAGGGCATAAAGGTAGTGTAGTGGTTAAGAGTGGTAGACTTGTAATCTGATGAACCGGGTTCGTGTCTCTGCTCCTCCACATGCAGCTGCTGGGTGACCTTGGGCCAGTCACACTTCTCTGAAGTCTCTCAGCCCCACTCACCTCACAGAGTGTTTGTTGTGGGGGAGGAAGGGAAAGGAGAATGTTAGCCGCTTTGAGACTCCTTCGGGTAGTGATAAAGTGGGATATCAAATCCAAACTACTACTACTACTACTACTATTCTTCTTCTTCTTCTTCTTCTTCTTCTTCTTCTTCTTCTTCTTCTTCTTCTTCTTCTTCTTCTTCTTCTTTGTTCCTCAGCATCTGGTGCTCTTAAGGTACACTGCCTCTGAATATGGGAGTTCTATTCTTAACTGTCAGGGCTAATCAGAACTGAGCTCTGTTAGGTGGTGTAAACAGTTCGTCTAGTCCACCTTGAGGTCCATAGTGGTCTACCAAATGCTTTCTGGAAGCCCTCCCTTCCTGTTGCCTATTACAGGTGAAACTCGAAAAATTAGAATATCGTGGAAAAGTCCATTTTATGTAAGCATTTTTTTCATTAGCTACGGGAGTTTAATGTATGAGATAGACTCATGACATGCAAAGCGAGATATGTCAAGCCTTTGTTTGTGATGATTATGGCATACAGCTGATGAGAACCCCAAAGTTGAAATTGTTAATTTGGGGTTCTCATCAGCTGTACGCCATAATCATCACAATTATAACAAATAAAGGCTTGACATATCTCGCTTTGCATGTCATGTGTCTATCTCATATATTAGTTCCACCTTTTAAGTTGAATTACTGAAAAAAAAGGAACCTTTCCACGATATTCTAATTTTTCGAGTTTCACCTGTAGTTGCGAAGGCTGTGTGGAATGTCTATATTGTGAAGTGAAATGCCACTGAATGCCATTTGATGGTGGGTATCAGCACTGTTCTGAATTTGGCACTTGTAGCTACCAACTTCCTTCCTGATCTCGGACAGGGTTTCACAAGCTTCTCAGTTCACTGACTCCCTTTATGAGCTTGTGAAGTGGTAATTGACCACAGCCCAAATTCTTAGGAATGTAAATTGAATTAAGTCAAGAAATATCACCAGTCACCACCACCAGGAAGGAAAATAAGGAATGCTGTTGTATTTTGGAATCACCTTATTAAACACAGAAGTTCCTCACGGGCAAAGGAGATACACTCTGTACATGCCTGTGCCTTTTATATCCTATTTATAGTTCCTACATTTTTCACACCATATCTCATCAGCTTCATTTCCACTCTGGGCCCTTTTCCAACCTCTTTCAGCACTTAGGACTTTATTCACACACACCTCTGAACAATCTTGTCAGCCCCCAAGAGGTCAGTACCAACCACTTTGAGAAACCCTGATCTAAGAACATAAATAAGAGCCTTCTGGATCAGGCCAATGGCCCATCTAGTCCAGCATCCTGTTCTCACAGTGACTAACCATACAGGTATGCCTCTTCTGGGAAGCCCAGATGTATGAACACTCTTGTCTCCTGTGGTTTCAAGCAACTAACATTCAGAAGCATACAGCCTCCCACCGTGGAGGCACAGCATAGCCTTTATGGCTAGTAGATATAGAGAACCTGTTTCGCTGTGCTCCAGAACATGTGTTTCTTCCACTCTGCCCTATTCAAAGCAGATCTGGCCATTTCTGGTAACTGTTGAACTAAGTCCTGGCCTGGGGGGGATTGCAACTGCAGCAAGGCCCATAACAGACAAGACAACAAGGTGGCAAAGGGCTATCGGGCCTTAGTCATTCTGAGCAAGATGCTTGAAGCAGCAGTGCAGGAGAAATGGAGGGAACACCGGAGATGAGGGAGAGTGCCTGGGTGCCTAAGGAGGTGGCAGAGGGCAGGAGACAGATCATGGTGCCTTCAGAGGCTGGAATGTTCATATGAGGCTATAGACAGCTGAAGGGAGCAAAAAGAAATAGGGTAACAAGTTCTTTTTCCACCCAGATAGTTAAGCCTTTTAAAAGCTCCATGTTCAAGGACCAGTCAAACCATCTTTCCCAGCAGGGAGAGCAGTACTAATGACAGGGGAGCACTTCGGCTCAGGTATCAAAACGAGCCAAGGGTGTCCATGGTCTGCTCACTAAATCTGAGGTTAAACATCCGTTTGCTAGGCTCTTCTGGGAAAGCCAAAGTTTAATTGCAAAGATCATTTTGAGGATGGAAGCACAATACTCTTTCAAGAGCAATGTTGCTACTCGGGGGAAATAAGGTTGTCATAAATCAAGAGGGGGAAGCGAATCCCTCTGAGTTGGAGAAACTGGAGACTTAAAAACTGCTTGCTTGCTTCTTTAGCGGAATGAACTGAGATGAAATGATATGCCTGTTTTCGTGAACTTTTTTTTCTAGGTCAGTGGCAAAACTGCCAAATTATAGGGTAAAATGAAAACACACTGTTAAAGAGAGAGAGAGAGATAGCCACAGAGGAGAGGAGTTGTGCTATGGCAAATGTATACATACAATGCAAAAGGATTCTGGCTTCTGTCTTTATTTTATTTTTAAAGGAGGTTAAGGGAAGGCTGAGAAAGAGGAAATCTGATAAAACTTGAGATCTTGAAAAATTCAAGGGGAAGAAATCCTATTTGCAACAGTGTCCCTCACTTTGATCTCCCAGAACTGTAGGTCAAGCTGCTTCCTTTGTCATCATTTTTTGCAAACCAATATGGTTCTGGTACGACAGCCAGAAGTAAGTTTTTCTCTAAGGGGCAACGTGTGAGATGACGCTCTGCATAATGGTAGTTTCAGAAAGGCTTCTTCTTTCAGCAAGGAATAATATAATCCCAAATGTATATTTTTCGAGAGGCCCTATGGTTGAGGGTTTGGGAGACACTACAGGGCTGCAATAGCAACCAAGCAAAAATGGAGATAGATGTTATTTATAAAGTGCTGCAAAAATGTATGTGCATGCATTTGGGGTAGGGGGGTTTCAGAGAAACACTGGCCTCTACTTGTGATCTTCGGAACACAGGGGTAACAGTCTCTCTTGCACACATACACATATATGATCTCCCTTTTCAAGTATACCAAATCTAGGCTTCACAGTGCCTCAGCCTCCTAGCACAATCTTCACAACACAATCCTGCTACACACACACACACACACACACACACACACACACCACATGCTTGAGACAGCATGGATCATTTTCATCAACCCCACAGATACCTGCCTCCGTAATGCACGCAATGGCTAATGGCTCGGGAACAACGGTGGAAGAAGAAGAAAAAGAAAGAAAGAAAGTTGTTCAGTTCTGACTTAGGCGGTGATGGATGGATATTTGCAAACACTTTTCAACATGCCAATAAGAAGGGAAGAAACACTCACCTTACATACATAGTTGCGCATGTAATCAGAACTCCAATTCGAGAGAGGCAAAGTCCTCGGCAAATCCAGTGAAATATTACCAGGAAACTGTAATGCAGCTCTATAAAGCAGATCAACCCGTCTCCCTGTGCCCTGCTCCGTTAATCCTCCTTCCTACCACCCAGATTTCAGTATACAGAAGCTGTAATCCTCCTGCATCCTCCTTCTCGCAGCTCTGCTCGTCTCTAAGCTCAGCACTTGAATACCTCCAGCTGTTTATATCAGTAACTAACCGAGCCCTAAGAGAGCAGACCCACTCCGCACATGCTCACTGCGGACCAGGCTTCGCCACTGCACAAGCCGGAGCTCTCCAGGGTCCTAAGTGACTCACCCAGCCACCGTTCAGTACAACAGCACAGGATGCAAAATATCACTTGTGTTGACTTTGGTGCTCAGGGAAATAAGAGCGCTGCCTTGCCTTGCCTACAGGAAAGAGAAGGACACACACACACAGAGTAGGAAACGGCATCCATATCAGCAGCTTGGATCTGTCTGATGGCATATAAAGGTTTCCCCCCCCTCCCCAAACATCCCCGGGAAGCTGTTAACATTTCTACCGCTTATGACCGCAATTTCTCCACAATTGTTATGCCTCTCTTCGTGGGTTTTGGCAAAGCTGCTGAAGATGACAGTTGCATAAGCAGTGCCTTAATGCTATTACTATGCTGAATGTAAATCAAATCATACAAATCTGCATGAATTTTATTTGTTGGTATTATTTATTTATTTTATCGTTGTAATGCAGCTTCGTCTGGTTCAACAGCTACAGCCGTATCTGGATTGGAATGAGTTGGCCACTATATCCCATACTCTGGTAACCTTCAGACTGGGTTGCTGCAATGTGCTCTGCGTGGAGCTGCCCTTGGTCCAGGTCTTGAAGTTTGAGCTGGTGCTAATATGCAGCTGAGGAGGGCAGATGGCTGGCAGAATGTGACAACTCTGCTAAAAACTCTGCAATGGCTGTCCATAGGCTACTGGGTTTCAGGTTCAAGGCTGGAATGACTTCAGGTTCAAGTGAAATGACTTCAGGTTCAAGTGAAATGACTTCAGGTTCAGGTTCAAGGCCTGGAAACGATGCCTTATGAGGAATGGCTTAGGGAGCTGGGTATGTTTAGCCTGGAGAAGAGAAGGTTGAGGGGTGATATGATAGCCATGTTCAAATATATAAAAGGATGTCATATGGAGGAGGGAGAAAGGTTGTTTTCTGCTGCTCCAGAGAAGCGGACACGGGGCAATGGATTCAAACTACAAGAAAGAAGATTCCACCTAAACATTAGGAAGAACTTCCTGACAGTAAGAGCTGTTTGACAGTGGAATTTGCTGCCAAGGAGTGTGGTGGAGTCTCCTTCTTTGGAGGTCTTTAAGCGGAGGCTTCCTGCTTGGCAGGGGGTTGGACTGGATGGCCCTTGTGGTCTCTTCCAACTCTAAGATTCTATGACTTGGGCCCAGGATACCTTAAGGACCACCTGAACTCTTATATCCCAGCTTGATCATTTAGACCATCTGGAGGAGCACTGCTTGGTGTCCCCTGTGTTGTCAAGGCCCCAAAGACCTCAACTAGAAGTCAAGCATTTAGTGTCACTGGTCCCAGACTGTGGAAAACCCTTCCAGCAGATGTTCATCAGGCAACCTCATCTTTGACATCCAGGTTTCTCTTGAAGACTTTTTTTCCCCTGCAGACCTTTGTCACATTTTAACTTTTGATCAACTAGTCATCTTAATGATTATATTCTTTTCAAAATGATTTTTTTTGGGGGGGAGGGGAGTCAGTGTATACCACCATAATATATTAGTGATAGAGCAGTATGGAAATACATTTTTTATAAATAAAAAAAATTAAATATACATTTTTATAAATAAATGCAAAAATACATACAGTACACACACACATATTAGTTTATTATATATATATATATATATATATATATATATATATATATATATATATATATATAGTTTATATTATATAAATATAAACTATCATTTATATTTACCACTTATAAAATACTGTAGTTATGTACATAAAAACTGTTCAAACAATTGCACACATAAAGATGATTTCAAAAACCCAATTATCTAAATAAATATATATCCAATTGTTTTAACTGTTTTTTTATGTATGTTATTGATTCATATATGGTAATATTGTAGATCACCTCAGCATGCCTCATGGGAAATGAGTCATAAATGAAATAAAAGCCGATAATTTAGTCTTAGCTATCTCTGTGTTCTTGCAAACACCTCTTGCAAACACCTGCTTCCACCATTTAGCCTGAGACTGTAAACAACTGCTTAGAAAATTTACCAAGAGACATGGAGAGATTTTGGATGTGAAGGCAAGTCTCTCACTCAACAGAGATGCAGTATAATGATGCAACCGGGATGTTATTTTCTTTCTTTAATTAGTTTCTTTTAATTGACTATATATAATTTTTTATATAAAAAAAACAGTTAAAAAATGTAACAGTCCATTCATGATATCTATATTTTGCCTCCAAGGTTGAAGGCAGTGATGCTTTAGAAAACGGCTTGCTGGAAATTCCATTAGGTGGATCTGCCTTATAACCTGGGGACAGAATGTGATGGACACCCACCCCAGTTTTATACTATTCCTAGCAGAAATATTGCCTCCATATCCTTCATCATAGAACTCAAGGCAGTATTTACAGCAGGGACTGCAAATATGGTGCCTTGGACACCAGTGTACCTGGCAGAACCTCCTAGGGTGCCCGCAAAAAGGTCTCAGGAAATAACGCCTCAAAACCCCACAAGACACAAGCGACTTTGTTCTCCTCGCTCAGTTTCTCTTTGCACTGTCTCGACCTCTCCTACATTAAACATGCCCCGCTTTAAACATGTCCACATTGCACTGGATGCCAGAAGTGGACATCCACCCTCCCACCCATATTTTGGACAGCTTATCTCTGTGAGCAAGTGTGGTGTCTCCCTCACACCCCGTTCACAGGGTGGACTGATGATGGGCACCCTCATACTATTCTGTGGCCCTATATCTTATTCTGCTCGTTTGGATGTGGAAGCCATTTGCATCATGCCACACACAGATACACCACGGCAGTCATTTTGTATTGTCCCACACCCCTACAGCAGCCATTTTAAGTTATGCCACACAGCCACATTTCGTGACTGGCAGCCATGGTGCTTTTTTCAAATCTCCAGATGTGTCCATTTGCCACAAAAGTTTGGTGACCCCTAGTTTACAGGGTCCCAGGCCGTCTCCCATCCAGGTTAAGAATGAAATCCAGCCCTGCTTAGCTTCAACATGGTGGGTGTGCCATGCACCCTTAGACCTTCCCCTATTATATTTAAGGTGCATGTAGAAAGCTACTTCATACTGAGCCACACCAATGGGCTATTATTCTCAATAGCTCAGTACTGGTTACTGTACATGGATTGGTAACAGATCTTCAGGGTTTCAGACATGGGCCATTTGCAGCCCACATGGGTTGTGCTCTCTCTCTCTCTCTCTCTCTCTCTCTCTCTCTCTCTCTCTCTCTCTCTCTCTCTCTCTCCATATTTTAAAACTTCCTGCTCATGTTCTGTCCCTAACAGCATCAAATGTCGGTGTGGTAGTAACTTGAGAGAGGGCTTGCACAGTGGTTGCACACAGATTTTGGCACTCCCTGTGTAGAAAGGCAGGGAAGATAAAATGGAGGTGACTTTTAAAATCCACTAATCCCTGCCAAAACAGCTTCTCGGTTTCAGAGCAGCTGTTCCAACCATGTCTCTCAAGCATCTCTCAGATGAATAAGCAGCTAAGATTTCTCATGATGGATTCTTGTCTATCAGGGTTAGAGACTTCTACCTGTTCACACCTTTTCCTTCTACAGATGGAGTGGGGTAAGTGTTAATAGTCAATCTCCACAGGTGTGCCTTGCCTACCTGTTGAGTACATCAAACCTACCATAGTCACACTAGATCAGTGTATTCTCTTACATTCCCTCAGCATCCCTTTTTTTATTTATTTTGCAGGGATAAAAAAGAGGCCTTACGAATTTTGACATCAATTTATCATCAGCTAAGGAGCATGTTTCAGTGCTATTTTTCTAGAAAAAGAGGTGCTGGAACTCACCATGAATGTCTCCCTCGTTCTCTTGTAATGGCAATGGTGCCCACCTGAAAGGAGTCAAAACAGAGTCCCTGTGAGTTCCGGATGGGGGAAAAAAAGCCCTGGCATTTGTGATACTTGCTTCATGCCCCCCTTTTTTGCAGGTTGGTAGATCTCCAAGACTATTTCATATATAGTATTTATAGGGTAATTGTTTCCCCCTTTATGCTATTTCTCTGATATCCCATTCATCCTTTATCCTTAATCTTAGCAAAGTTTCTTCATTTGAAAAATATTGACTGCTTATCTTTGACATCCCAGGGAACCGATCCTATCTTCCAGAGTGCTCTTTTATGCTTAGGGATTGCAGGGAAAGGAGAGAAATTTGGTTTCATGTCGCAAATTGCAGCAGAAATGAGAACCAAATTTAAGATCGGAAATAGGAGAACCTCAGAGAACTAGAGGTCCTTTCAACCCTACTCCAAGACTTACCTGGAGAAGCCAGAGAGTGAAGCTGGGAATATTCCATTTGCAAAGATCTACCACTGAGGTACACAAAACCTGAACAAAGCTAGGATGGGCAGGTGGGAATGAGGTGGTTGCTTTTCTTAGTGGCTTTGCACTGGGGCTTGTTCTGGAAACCCAAATTCCTAGTGGATAGTACATTGAGGAACATACATGAGATTCATGCACCAATATCATAAGCTCGATGAGAATGGTCTGATAGGACTGTGCCAATTCTGAACTGAGTCAAGGAGAGCTGCTAGCATTCACTTTCAGTGGTCAGTAGTTTGTGAATGATTTCATTCATGGTGCCAACACAATATCGGGAGGGGGGGTGCTTTGCAGGAACAACAAAGCTTTTGAAGAAGTTTAACTGAAAATGAAAAGATGATAAGGACTGTTTCAGCTGTTGGCTTAAAAAAAAACTGACAGATCAGAGGGAGCCAAGAGTAGAAAAAGAGAGAGGGGAAACCCCACCAATATTAGAATATACAGTTGTACCTTGAAAGTTGAACGGAATCTGTTCTGGAAGTCTGTATGACTTCCAAAACATTCAGAAACTGAAACCCCTGCAACCAATCGGAAGCTGCAGAAGACCTGTCGGACGTTCGGCTTCCAAAAAAAATAATCACAAACTGGAACACTCACTTCCGGGTTTGTGGTGTTCAGGACCCAAAATGTTCAGGAACCAAGCTGTTCGAAAACCTAGGTACAACTTTATATAATAAAAGAAGGACAATTTTGTTCAACAACTTAAGTGGGTTGCAAAGATGAAGGTGCTGTTAGGTAGCCTTGGTGGCTTGCAGAGGCACCAAGTCGCTTCCAAGATGGGGGTGGGGTGGGTGTCCAGTGCAAGGCGTGTGTGTGTCATCATGCACATTAAGCTGGGCTTTTATAGTTAACAAATGGCTATAGCTGACTGTCAGGAAACCCCCCTCCCCACGGCAGGTAGCATCCCAAGAACGTTTGCAGTACAGGGAACCACCCCCTTTGTTCACCAGTTCGTCATCCCCCTCCTCAGGAGGAAGCGACCATTCCTCCAGTGGGGAGGGGGAGTTGGAGGCAGGAAGTCAGCGCAGGGGCTGTGAAGGGATGGCAGAGCCTGAGCACCAAGGGGAAAGCGGGGAACAGGGACAGTTTCCCGCGCCCCGAGTTCGCAGACAGGAAGGACGTGGAAGGGGGAGGCGGGGGCTCAGGATCCCGCGCCTCTTTTGCTGGAACAAGAACCAGAAGGGTTCATTCCCGGACTCTGCGGAGGGATGAGATGGATGTTTGAACTTTTGCTCCACTGTAAATATCTGCACAATAAAGAACTTAGTTTTTAGAAGTTCTGCGTTCGGCTGATTTCTCATGAGCAACCACTGAACGTCCTTACACTGACAAAAGGGGGTGGGGGACAATAGCACCATCTCCCTTTAGAGAGGCAGAGCATAGTTAAGATGGTTACAGCATTAAATCAGGATTGGGTTCCCTGCCCTCCTTCCCCCCCCCCAATGCTGTGCTGACTCAGTCATTCATTATTGGGAACTGACAGCAGCAATTAGCAAGCGGCCGACATGGAGAGCAGCGGCGATCACACCAATCCAGACTCCAAATTAGAGCAATGACAGTGTGCTTTGTTCCTTCATGGGTCAGCTCTTGTCGTTAGCATTCCCCACCTCCCTGGCATCAGAAGGAGAAATAGTAAAGACACTGCAATTAGTCTCCCTCGGTCAATTTCAACTCCATTAGCATAATGTTTCAGGGCAGAAGACAGTCAAGCCAATTAAGAGTGACCACCACCACTCCAGTGGGAAGGGGGGGGAGCAGAACCAACAAAACTAAGAGAATTGTTAGTCTGCCTCATCCAAAGAAACCATGTGGCAGTCCATTGCTTCATTGCGACAAAAAGCCGAAAGAGGTGATTGAGTAATTGTGTGCCAAGGCCCCGTGACCCAATCACTTTCTATATAATGAAATAAACATACAAGACAGCAGAATATAGGTTGTGGGTTCAAATAGGCCATGACTTTATTGGATAAAGATGTGAATAGTTTGGCATAGGCATTGAGTGAAGCCATCTAATTAACTCCAACAAACACAGACAACACGGTCAAATTGCAGGATGTATACAAATAACACAAACCGTGAGAGTATTCAATCTCATACACACACACACACACACACACAACCGGAGGGGATATAATCCACAACACGTACAAATGTCTCAAAAGAGGCAATTAAGATTCCAAAAGTGCAATGTTCAATGTGCAAAAAGTTCAATGTGATAAGGTGCTCAAGTCTCTTAGGCGTCCACGTCTGTTTTCCGACGGGTGGCTAGCTTGCATTATCCCCGTTTCACTGTTATCGTTTCTTCAAGGGACGGACTTCTTCTTAAACAATAATAATAATTGCAGTGTACACAGTGAGCATTTGCATTTTTGAAATCAATAAACATATTAATGTCTAAAAATTACTCGCCAAATATTCGTACATAGAAACTTAACAAGGCTGAAATGCTCCCAAACCTCAATGGTTCCTGGTTGGGAGTGTATCTAAGGGTAAATCACAACATGAGGAGCCCTAAGACTTATATCAAATAGGGGTCCCCACTGGAGGAGTTCTAGGGACCTAACCCCCATCAGGGCATCGGACAGAAACAACTCCTCACGGATCCCTTTAACCTGATTGTTTAAGGTAAGCAGACTTCCATGGGAAAACATGTAAGACCGAGCCAACCTGAAGCAAAATATCAGAATGGCAAGATAATAACCCAATTTGGAAGTACATATCTTGCATTTTTTGAAACTTGGGCATTATTTTCTGTGTGTGTAAAGTGTGTTCTGTGTGCTTTGAATAAGTTGCAGAACACACAATATGCTATGTGTAGTGGGTAAATTATTTTGCACCTGATTCTCATCTAAAAAAAAGCATTACCGGTTAAAAGCCCTTACCTACATATTAATATCTATCTGTAGTCTGAAGCAGGGGTGTTCATGGGATTTGGCCAAAGCCTGAATTCTGAGGCAATTTGGTCTGATTCAGTGGATGGCGGCAGACAGACCCGCCTCCTGGAATCTCCTCCAGGAACAGCACAGATAACATTGGTAAAAAGAGGAGTAGAAACACCAAAGGACTGACGACGCTCTTGAGCGAAAATTTATCAACTCCCAAAGGAAAAGGGAGCCTGTTTGTTTTCGAAAGGATTTTTGATTCCCAGGCGGGGCCAGCGACAGGGCACGTTTTCCCAAGCCCAGATGCGAATATACCCTCGCCTCTGAAAAGGAGCTTAAAAGAAGGAGAGATACAAAATGATTCTGAAAGGACAACTGTTCCTTTTACAGTCATTAGTTTGGGAAGCTTCATTGAAAAGCAAGGCATTTTTGAAATGTCACGGCCAGTTACCAAGCAACAACTGCAATATCCCTGCTGCATTCACAAGAACACACTTTGAAATTTTGGAGCTGGCACGAACAGAAGGGAGCTGCAGGAAGAAAGGCATTGTACCATCTTCCAGAAAGAGTTGGAATGGCAAAGAATAACAAATGAAGAGAAACCTGACATGTGTCCTCCTTCCAATAGCTCTCGGCACTTCTCTTCAGTTCTTTACAAACTGCAACTGTTCTTAATTTTGAGATTTGAGAGCTTCTCCAGATACAATTGCCCTTCTTCTCCCACTCCTCTTTATTATAGTTCTTTGCATTTGGCAGGGACTCTTCCAAAACAGAATTGGACAAATAATCTGCTGCTGATTCATTTCACTTTGACACCTTAAATTCATTCTGTCACATTTCTGAATTAATCTGCAATTAAAAAAGAAAGAAAGAAAGCTGCATTTAAATGCACGGCGTATCCGATCAAAACACACATGTTAAAATGATTTTTTAATGCCCCCCCTTTATAAAATCATTAACTTCATTAGAACATTTGGAAAGTGTGGAATATTGAGGATGGTTAAATTCCAAACCACACATCAGTTTGCACACTTGAGAGCCAGTGTGGTGTAGTGGTTAGGGTTGAACCAGGGTTCAAATTCCCACAGAGCCACGAAGCTGACTGGGTTTTCCTCGGGCCAGTCACTGCCTCTCAACCTAAATGACCACACATGGGTGTTGTGGGGTTTAAATGGCAATGGGGAGATGCAATGAGGTTGAGTGGTGGACCTGTAAAAGGGTAAAAGAGTATTGGGAAATAAATTATAATGTATTGGGGGGGAAAGTTTAAAAGTACCTTTCAAAAAAAACAAAAAAAACAAGCAGAGTCCTTTTAGTTGGGGATAATTCAGATGGGAATTCCCAGGTGTCAAATGTATGCCACTATGGTGGCCGGTCTTTTGTTAGAAGAGGAGGAGGAGGAGGAGGAGGAGGAGGAGGAGGAGGAGGAGGAGGTGTTTGGACTTGATATCCTGCTTTATCACTACCCTAAGGAGTCTCAAAGTGGCTAACAATCTCCTTTCCCTTCCTCCCCTACAACAAACACTCTGTGAGGTGAGTGGGGCTGAGAGACTTCAGAGAAGTGTGACTAGCCCAAAGCAGCTGCATGTGGAGGAGCGGGGAAGCGAACCCGGTTCCCCGGATTATGAGTCCACTGCTCTTAACCACTACACAACACTGGCTCAAAAATGGAAAACGAGCGAGGTCCCAACCGAAGAAGAATGGCAACTTAACCTGATGGAATATGTGCAGCTTGTGGATCTAACTTATCGAATAAGAGAGCAAGAAGAACATTCGCTTAAAGAAGATTGGAAACTGTTCGTTGAATAAATGGGGGGAAATTGTGTACACTTGAATACGTTGGCAGCATTGAGATAAATTCAACAGGGTAGATAAGTTTTGATGGAAGTAATAATGGAATACTGAATGGTTTAGTTTATATAAAATATGCAGGGGTTTATGCCATGCCAAATGAACCATGGAAAGGGAAGAAGGAAAGTCATTGTTATTTTAAGGTTGTTTAAATGAATATTCTAAATCAAAAATCAGAAAAAATTAATAAAAACGATATAATAAATAAGTGATAAAGGGGAGAACCGTGCTCACCACCTTGAGCTCTTTGCATTTATATTACACCTTTCTCTAACGGATTAATCAATCAATCAATCAAGGTGTGGAGCAGGTTAGTTCATATTAGAATTCATAAAGATCAAAACCCTATTGTTCAAGGTTCTTGCTCATGAGGAAGTATTTGTGCGTACCACTGTACACATGAAGATCCCCTTCCTCCAGATTTGCACAATGCATGTGCAGGCACGAGGTGTCTTTCTACTCAAGAGTTTGCGACATTGCGGCAGGGCTAGTCAGCATGGCCAGGGTGCCTGTTGTTGTGTCAAAAGTATTCCATTAAGGACAGCAACAAAATCTTTCAGTTCAATATTCTGTGTTTTAATGGCGTTCCATGTTAACTCACTCTCCAAAATGCCAGTGATGTACAGCTGTTGAGGGCTACACCCTTAACAGATATCATCGTCGTCATTTTATTATTTGTACCCCAAACATCAAACAATAAAAACTTCCCTGTACAGTGGTACCTCGATCTACAAATGCCTCAGGTTACAAACGCTTCAGGTTACAAACTCTGCTAACCTGGAAGAGTTACCTCGAGTTGAGAACTTTGCCCCAGGATGAGAATGGAAATTGTGTGCCGGCGGCGCAGTGGCAGCAAGAGGCCCCATTAGCGAAAGCACGCCTCTAGTTAAGAACAGTTTCAGGTTAAGAATGGACCTCCGGAACAAATTAATTTCATAACTAGAGCTACCACTGTACAGGGCTGCCTTCAGACGTCTTCTAAAAGTTGTATAGATATTTATCTCCTTGACATCTGATGGGAGGGTGTTCCACAGGGTGGGCACCACTACTGAGAAAGCCTTCTGCCTAGTTCCCTGTAACCTCACTTTTCGCAGTGAGGGAACGGCCAAAAGGCCCTCAGAGCTGGATCTCAGGAGCAGATGCTCCCTCAGGTGTACCGGGCCGAGGCCATTTAGGGCTTTAAAGTTCAGCACCAACACTTTGTGTTCAGACACTTGTATGTTATGTAGGCAATATTGATATGGTATGGCATCCTATCCTGTGATTCGTTCCAGCTTCACCTTAGAGCTGGATGGAGGTTGGTGGAAGATTGGTGAACCTAAGCCTTATTTTGTCTGTTTGCTGGACTAGAGGCATACCAAGTCAGTGCATTTAAGCATTTTCACTGGAATAGATATAGAAAATGGTTCAACAAAACTACAACCTCGGCCCAGTATACCTGAAGGAGCATCTCCACCCCAATTGTTCAGCCCGGACACTGAGGTCCAGCTCCGAAGGCCTTCTAGAGGTTCCCTCACTACAAGAAGTGAGGTTACAGGGAATCGGGAAGAGGGCCTTCTCGGTGGCGCCCCCCCCCCCTGTGGAACGCCCTCCCATCAGGGGTCAAGGAAATAAACAACTATCTGACTTTTAGAAGACATCTGAAGGCAGCCCTGTTTAGGGAAGTTTTTAATGTTTGAAGTTCTATTCTGTTTTTAATGTTCTGTCGAAAGCCCCCATAAATTACTACTACTACTACTATTATTATATTACTTAGTTTACAGTTTGTTTATTTTTATTAACTTTTCCCAACCATACAACAATAAAAGCAACCTTAGTAACAAGAATTGAAAACACATACACACAACTATATACAGAAACAATTTCAAATCCAAAGTTAGGGATTCTCCGAATCCCATGACTCCCCGCTCCCCTGGTTCCTTAATTCTCCTTTTCAACTGCATATTTTCAATACTCCCCCCCTTAAAAAACACACCATCCTATTTTCCCCATAATAAACTCTAAAATTACAAGTGTTCTTAAAATCCTGCCAATGTATTGTTCAACAAGCCTACTTGTTATAACTATAAACTTGCAGAACCTATGCAATGCAGCCAACACACCTGTCTTAGTATCGGGCTACAGCTGTGACCCCATAACACATGGCCTGTTCTCTTCCAAAGGATTTATATCTCACACTAAATACCCATTTCCTGGTATTGTACAGCATTGTTCTCAGTGTTTGCATGCAGGAAGTTACACGGAACATAGTGGGACCACCTCCCCAGTAAACACGCCTAAAAGTGAGCAGTGGAGGCTTGTCAGCTGTATGCTAAATTTATTCTTCTTTGTTTCACTGAAAAAGTCCATGCTGTGACGGGGATCCAGATGAGGCAGGGCAGGGGGACAGCTTTCCGACATCAAAAAGATACCACTAACACTAGTCAGAACGTCTGTTTACATGGCAACTCAATTAAAAATAGGAACAATCTTTCAACACGCACCACAATCTCTTCAGCTGCAAAGGTAGCATCTGATGCACAGGAGATTAAAAACAGATATTTCACATCTATTAAACATCCATCACTATTGTTTCTTCGGCTAAATTGTGAGAGCAGGCATGCCACCATTCCTTTGCTTTCACATTAATTTTCAGGACATTGAAGGTGAGAAAATATGCTTGCAGCAAGCCCAGCAAAGGGGAGAGGGTAGTTAACAGGAATCTGGCCAGGCCGGGAAATGAATGAGAACAACCTAGATCGTTTTATTTTATTTATAAAAAAACACAATTAACACCTTTTCCTGGAATACCAGAGAACCGTTTGATTTCCGTGCTTCCTTGGTGATGAATTCAGCGGAGGATGCCGTCCTATAATTTTGAAGGAGAAAGTTCATCCATAAACTGCTGTTAGTGCAGAATTCTGCAGCACAGTTGCTGGAAGGAAGTGAGACCCATCGGCCTATTCCCAGGCCCCGAGAGAGCAGACCCCCCCCCCCCCACGTGTCCCTATTTTCCAGGGACAGTCTTGGATTTACAGAAGCTGTCCTGGTTTCTGATTTCATCCCAGAATGTCCCACTTTTCCTTAGAAACATCCCTAATTTCATTAGAGAAATGTTGGAGGGTACAGAAAGACATCCCTATTTTCATCGGAGGCTATGGAATTATGCGACCTGGAACCAGGGAGTTAAGTAATCTTGAGAAGACATCTGAATGCAGCCCTGTATAGGAACTTTTTTTATGCTTTTATATATGTTGGCAGCCGCCTAGAGTGGCTGGGGCAACCCAGCCAGATGGGCAGGGTATAAATAATAAAAATTTATTTATTTATTTATTTATTTATTTATTTATTTATTTATTTATTTATTTATTAATTATTATTATTATTATTATTATTATTATTATTATTATTATTATTATTAGAATAGGACATCCCTATTTTCACTGGCAAAATGTTGGAGGGTATGAGAGAGCAGAGGAATAACCAATACAGGGGACAGGTGTTGTTGGGTGAAATCAGGCCCAGCCTCTACTGACTGCAGTAGAAAATGGCATAGGTGTGTTATGAGACGTCCCGCAGGGGCAAGTTGTGAGACTGACCCCAGGCAGGAACGAAGCCTGCGTGCCAACCTGGCTACTCGAGTCCAGGAGCACACAGATAATATGCGATTGCTCTCCAGCGTGAAGAACAACACACACAAGCCATTAGGCTAAACTACTTTATTGTATCTGCTAGCCAGCTCATATAGTCAGAGCTGTCCATAAAAGCGTCTAGCATCTCTCGAGCCAGAACTGAAAGTAAAGTACAACAGTA
Organism: Lacerta agilis; assembly: GCF_009819535.1. Lineage (NCBI taxonomy): Eukaryota > Metazoa > Chordata > Lepidosauria > Squamata > Lacertidae > Lacerta > Lacerta agilis. The sequence goes on from NC_046326.1 coordinate 34,592,368, forward strand.
CAGTACAAAACATCACGTGTGTGGGAAAGCTGGTAGGACTAGTGGCTTTCCCACAGGATAAAAACAGACACAGTCATGTGAACCTCGCTTTTGCAGCTCGGCTTGTAATAATATCACAACAAGGTGCTGTCTTGGGCCAAAGATTAGGAGGTTAGTATTGTGTTGTGCATGTGAAATCATGCATGCATTGTCAGAAGGCACAATGTCTGGAGAAGGCCTTGCCCAGCTCCGCACAGCTTCAATGGCCACAGTGCCTTCTCTCTTGTGCTCAGACGGAGCCTACGTTGATGCTGAACCATGTTCGTCTTGACAGTTTGGCCTCCTCCGTCCTCAATATTGGGAGGGCTGAGCCCCCGCTAAGGAATATTGAGGGGACTGGTGACACATTTGCCTCTTAGAGTCAGCGCACCTGGGAAGCGGGGTTGGGGTGGCAGAAGGCAAGGATAATTTTGGCATTCTGCTTAGCCCCTTCTGGTGGAATGGTGCTTTGTTGGGTTAGGGAAGCTCCTAGCCCTGCTCCATGGGAATGGTCCAGCATCGAACCCTGGCATGGTGCAAGCCAGGCTGCTAGGGGTGGTTGAGGGGGAAATCCAACCAGTAGCCCAATTGTGCTTGGGATTGAAAAGGAATTTATTTCTGGCCCTGTCAACCAGTGACCTTGATGACCCAGAGAGGCTCTAACACTGAGGGCAGGTGGGTGGGAAGCTCATACACGGGGGGGGGGGGAGGAGAGGGGCGGGGGCATGGCTGGCTCACTTCCCAGGGGGGTGGCGTGTGTCCTAGGGGCGTGGTGCGCTGCCCACAGGGGCATGGCATGCATCCTGGGGGCGTGGCACGTCGCCTGTGTGTCCTAGAAAAAGAGAACATATGACAACCCAAACAAAGAAGGGAAACAAGGGAGTATACATATAGTGTACTAGGACCCAGAAAATCTTGTTGCCTGCCCTTAACTTGTCCTCCCTCTATCATGGTGCCTGCTGGCCTCATCGTAGGCTGAAGTGTTCCACACCAGCAGAAAGGAAATATCCCCCCCCAACCCAACCCTTGCAATTTTATGGAGAGCCAAGTGTATATAATTAAATGGCCTACTAGAGGCTTTTCCACCCTCTGAGGATTTCATATGCTGAGTTGGAAAAATGATGTATTTACAGTGCTTTTAGCTCAAGTTGGATCTACGAGCTGTTTGTGAGATGTAAATGAGAGGGGTGTGTGTGTGTCTTTTGGACCTTTCCCAATATTGTGAACATTTTCATAACCAAAAGCCTTTCCACTGCGATTCTGCATTTTCTAGCCCAATTGACCAGCAAAGAGAGGGATGCATTTGGCTTCGTAATATCTATTTTTAAGAAAAGATGTGTTTTTTAAAAGGCCTGCCCAGATTTATGTACCCACCATTGGCTTTTTGAAATACAGCATTAATAGTATCTCTTTATATCTTGCTCTCCATAACGATTAAAGAGCCTGTATCACAAGGCTTTAAATCTACTAAAGGGCAATTTTATAGAGCGCCTTGAAATCGGGGCTGATGCACATTGAGACACAAGGGAGGGAGCCCAAAGAGTAGGCGGAGGATAATAATAATAATAATAATAATAATAATAATAATAATAATAAACTTTATTACGGTCATAGACCAGCAAAAGAGAAAATAAAACGATAGTACATAATATAAATATTTCTTAAATATCGTCTTTTAACAATACTATTTCAGATCCCATGTTAGATTAAAATTAAGCTAAAATTTAATGGGAGATAATTCCATTTAAGTATTATCTGCTATGGCTTGGTGGACGGCTTTATCGCTGTTGTCAGTTGATGTCATGACGCGTCTCAGTCTTGCCGCATGATAGCAAAATTTAGCTACAGTCATAGTTCGCTCTGGGTTGTTGTCCTCAATTAAGTATCTAGTCAGCATTTCAATTGAATGGCTTGGTAGATTTTTTAATAGGGGTTCGATTAACTCCTTCCTCAAATCTCGATACAGAGTGCAGTATAGGAGAACGTGGCTAATAGATTCGATTTCCTTGAGATCACAAGGGCGGAAGACATTTTTTGTTAATGTGACCTGGTATGGAAATGGACATGAGTGGCGCTGTGGTCTAAACCACAGAGCCTAGGGCTTGCTAATAAGAAGGTCAGCGGTTCGAATCCCCACAGCGGGGTGAGCTCCCATCGCTCTGTCCCTGCTCCTGCCAACCTAGCAGTCTGAAAGCACGTCAAAGTGCAAGTAGATAAATAGGTACCGCTCCGGCGGGAAGGTAAGCGGCGTTTCCATGCACTGCTCTGGTTTGCCAGAAGCGGCTTAGTCATGCTTGCCACATGACCTGGAAGCTGTGCGCCGGCTCCCTTGGCCAATAAAGCGAGATGAGCGCCGCAACCCCAGAGTCGTCTACGACTGGACCTAACGGTCAGGGGTCCCTTAACCTATGGAAATGTGAAGAACTTGAATTTAAGATTGGGGGAAATGAGAAATGAAGAGAAGCCTAAGTGGATATTTCGACCCACCCCTATCATCAGACAGGACACTTGGTTCACACATACACCCCAGCACAACTTCCATACATTTGAAAATCTTATTTTCCCTCATCTACTGTTATATGGGCATCAGTATACACCTGAGGTTAAAGTTCACATCAAAGTGTTGTGCCCAGAATCAACCTCAAATTAAACATGTTAAAAATGGTTGTTTGGGGGTCAGTCACATTACTCAGTAGCTCCAGAGACACCAGGATCCTTCACAATAACGGCCTTAGCATCTTCCTTCCATCACAAAGGCTTTGTGGTGGAATGTGAGTTCATTAAAGTGTGACCTGCATGCAGAAGGAGCAGCATTTAGTCTCCGAAAATCTCAGCCTATTTACTGTGGATCGTTATGCTCACGAGAGCAGAATTGTTTAATGTCCCCGATTAAGAAAATGGTTTAGGTGCATTTCATGCGAGAATGGGGTTGGGTATTTTGAATAGCTGGTATCTGTGGTCCTTTTTCCGCCTGGTTCTCATTTGCTGAAACATACACAGAAATTGAACTGCCTGGCAAGAAGACTCTCAGGAATGTTAATCTTTGCATCCGCAGTTCTTTGCAAAGCATTCAGAGATCAAGTGTTAAGTAGACCTCTCTCGGGCCACTTTGACAAATGCTGCTAATGCCTTTGTTTAATACACATTAGAAGTGTGTGGGAGTAGCAGGGGAATGTATATAGCAAGATGGTTTCACCTGGGAGGCCTGGTGGGATTGTTCTGATGGAGAGAAGTTGTATTCGAATCATAGAATTGTAGAGTTGGAAGGGACAACGAGGGTCATCTCAACCCCCTGCAATGCAGGAATGTTCTGGCTAATGTGAGGCTCGAATGCTGAGATTAAGAGTCTCATGTTCTACAGAGATGCAAATACATACCTATCTCTCTCTCTCCCTCTCTCCCCTGTATTTTTCTGTGTATAAAACACACACACACACACACACACACACACACGGTATACTCGTAATCTGGGGAACCGGGTTCGTGTCTCCACTCCTCCACATGCAGCTGCTGGGTGACCTTGGGCTAGTCACACTTCTCTGAAGTCTCTCAGCCCCACTCACCTCACAGAGTGTTTGTTGTGGGGGAGGAAGGGAAAGGAGAATGTTAGCTGCTTTGAGACTCCTTCGGGTAGTGAAAAGTGGGATATCAAATCCAAACTCTTATAAGATGACCCCTATTAAGGAAATGGGGGGAGATTGCCCAGAGTTGTTAAGCTTTTTTGCGGGGATTGCCCAGACTTGTTAAGCTGTTTATGGGGTGGGGTTGGGTGGGGTGGACAATTGCTCACCCACCTGACTGCTGCTGCCAAAGTCACCAATAGTCTGCCCGCTCGCCGCCAGCAGTCGCCAATTGCCATTGTACATCTCCATTGTTTCCATAATTCAACATTAAACTACAAGTGTTATTACAATCCTACTAACGATTTTATCTGTTTACAATAGTTTTTAAGATAAATTATAAATTTTCCCCATTCCTGATTTCTGATTCTTCCACTCACTTTCCAACATAAAAAATATTAAAAACAGACATTGGACTAATCTACACTGGTCAGTTATAATGTTAAAAATGTGTTATAAAAATGTGACACCAGAGGGTGCTGTAAAGCAGTGATCCACCATCAATGAAAAATTGCATTGAGAGCTCTTTTTGTAAAGCGTTTTTACATATCAGTGTCGATCCAGCCATCAATTAACCATTGTGGGAGGATGTATTCTGAATTGCTTGCAGAGGCCTGGCAGAATAGCAGTGCTTTCAGCAGGTGTTTAAAAGTTGGTGCAGAAGGTGCTTGCTGAATCTCTATTAGCAGTGCATCCCATAATACTGGACTGATGAGAGTAAAAGCTCAGTTGCTTGTCCTTGTCAGATGACCCTCACCAGCTTTGGGAACAACAAACAATGCTCCAGTAAAACAAAAAATAAATAATAAATAATAAATTCCTTCCAGTAGCACCTTAGAGACCAACTAAGTTTGTTCTTGGTATGAGCTTTCGTGTGCATGCACACTTCTTCGGATACCTCCAGCAGTTGATCTTGGTGGTCAAGCTAGAATATAAAGTTCCAGGCATTCCCTAAGGTATTCCGAACCTATGTTTTTCAGGGCTTTGTAAATTAATACAAGACAATTGCTCACAAATAATTACATGCAATTGCATACAGTTAACACATGATAATGACACTGTCCGCAGGAGGTACCAGGTTCTTCCATCTGGTTGGTTTCCCACAGGTATCCGGTTGTCCACTGTGATAACAGAAAGCTGCATTAAAGAGGTGCCATCCTCTCTAGCTGATTTAGGGAGCCTGACGTCACACACGTGACATTGCAAGTAGCCAGGGGGCAGAGCCAAATGCCATCTGAACATCAAGGGGGCCTGGCCACTCAAAAAGAAACTTGGGGGGCCATAACTGCACTGGCTACCAATTAGTTTCCGGGACCTCAAAGTTCTGGTTTTGACCTATAAAGCCTTATACGACTCGGGACCACAATACCTCAAAGACTGCCTCTTTCCATATGAACCCACCTGGACCCTGAGATCATCTTCTGAGGCCCTCCTTCGTGTGCCTCCTCCTCGAGAGGTCCAGAGGGTAGTGTCACGGAGACAAGCCTGGATCGGGAGAGGAGCGTGGGAGGAGGATCAGTGAGGGAAAGCAGCAAAACAGACAGGCAGGGGGAGGGGGCGAGGTATCGAGAACCGGGCCCATTAATCTCAACAGATACGTCCGACGATGATGACAGCAATCTCTTAGAGGTATCGCCAGAAGAAAGGGGGAGTGCTGATGTCAGTAATAAACAGGGGGAGGGGAGTAAAAGCGGGAAGAAGAGATTCACGCGTCACTTCCGGAGCACCAAGGGGTTATTGTGCTGGAAAAGGCGCGTAACGGAAGATAGTAGTTAGGATGTTTGTTTTAATGGAGTGCAGACGTGAATTATAGCTCTGTAATTAGTAAGGACAATAAAATGCTTTCAAAAGCGAGAAACGAGCCGGCTGTTATCTCACCGCAACACCAAAGGCAAGGTTGCCGTGACAACACATCCTAACTCTACTGCGTTGCTGTGGGACTGTTGGAAAGGAGACATGGAAGGGGTCGAAGAGAAGCTGAAAGCTGCGAGGGCCAGCTGGGAGATTCAAGCCAAGGAAGCAATTTTGAAAGTTCGGCAGGAAGGAGAAGCCAGAGCTGATGATTTGGAAGAGATAAATAAGCGTTCTGAGCTTCGAGCTGCCAGACTGGAGGAAGATTTACGAGGTCTTCAAATTAGGCTTGATGAGGCTCGCAAGACCGGCGGAGGAGGAGCCACAGCAGTGGTGACTCAGAGGCAACAGCTGGCATCAGTGAGTAAGTTTGATGGGGACCCCAGGGGATATTTGGGGTTCAGGACTGAGGTTGATTATGCCCTGAGGGTGAGAGGGAGAGACTTTGAGACTGATGCTGAGAAGGTAGCCTTTATTATTTCACACATGACGGGGTCAGCGAGAGAATGGGTACGCCCACTTTTGGCAAGTAACAACCCAGCGCTTGGGAATCTCCAGGATTTCTTGGATGCCATGGCGGCTCATTACACAAGTGACATTGATCAAGAGATAACAAAGCAGGAACTCATGAGTCTCAGACAAGGGAAAGGGACAGTGAGAGATTATGTGGCTAAATTTACCCTTCTCTGCCATACCCTGGAATGGGGGATTTTAGCCCCACAAACTGAAGCGCTCTTTCAGAAGGGGCTGAACCCGGAAATTTTGGATGAAATAAGCAGGGGACCGAAACCCAAGGATACGGAGGCTTATATCAAACTGGCTCTGCAAGTGGGGGTTCGGCAGGAACTAAGGGAATGGGAAGGGCGAAATGTACCGGGCAGTAAGACATTCCATGCTTACAGGAGGCCTTCCCAGGGTGTTCAGCCGGTTCAGGGAAACAGGCAGCGTCTGACCCCCGAAGAGCCAATGGAAATCGGTCGTTTGGACACAAGAGAAAGCCTCAAAGAGAAACCTCGCAGGGAGCTGCTAAGCAAGGGGGAGAAAGAGACACGCAAATGCTTTGTGTGTGACAGGACGGGACACCTAGCCCGTAGTTGTTCGCAGAAGCGAGTGTGGCAAGGGATGGCAGCGGCTGCGGGGCAGGAGGCGAGTGGGGAAGCACAGGAGCAGGGAGACGCCAAACGCCTGGTTGGAAAAAAGAGAGGAGCAGACCAACCAGGCGGCACGCAAGTAAACCCCCCACAACGGCAGAGTGCAGTGACTCCAAGGGAGCCCAGGCCGGGAATTGTGCTGATGGTACGGCTGGAATTGCCAAACGGGTACCCCCTAGAGGTAGAAGCTCTACTAGATTCGGGCAGCTCAGCCTCTTTCATGTCCGAAAGCTTCGCCAAGGCCCACCAGATCCATTTACTGCCTTTGGATTTTCCCCTGGTGGTGACCACAATTGATGGGAGAGAGCTGCTGGGGGGCCAAGTGAGACATCAGACACCGCCCATGAGGATGAGCGTCTCGAGGCATCAGGAAGTGATTGCTTTCAATGTCACACACCTGTCCGGAGCGCCAATCATATTGGGCATGAGTTGGTTAGATCTTCACGATCCGGTCGTTGCCTGGCACCAGAGGTCGCTCACCTTCGGATCTTCGCATTGCACGGAGAATTGCCTGATGGAGGTGGAAACGTCGGAGACAGAGGGGAGGATCGCCACGGTACGGTTGGAAGACTCCAGGGGAATTCCACCACAGTATGAAGATTTCAAGGAAGTGTTCAGTGAAAAGGAAGCCAACAGACTGCCCCCACATAGGCCGTATGATTGTCAAATTGAGTTGCTGCCGGGGGCAAAGTTGCCTGCAGGAAAGTTGTATTCTATGTCGGAGCAGGAGTTGCAGGAGCTGAAGGAATTCCTCACACTGAACTTGGAAAGGGGATTCATTCGAGAATCCAAAGCGGTGGGAGGAAGTCCGATTTTTTTCGTGGACAAGAAAAATACGGCACAAAAACGCCTTATTTGCGACTACAGGATCTTAAACTCGCGAACGAAACCGACCGCCTTTCCGATGCCCAGGATCGACGACTTGTTGGCGGCAGTGCGAAAAGGGAAGATTTTCACGAAGTTGGACTTACGAGGAGCTTACAACCTCATAAGGATCAGAGAAGGAGATGAGTGGAAAACAGCTATGTTTACCCCGTTTGGCACCTACGAATACACAGTGATGCCTTTTGGCCTCCAGGCGGGCTCACACACCTTTCAAGCTTTTATGCACCATGTACTGGGTCCCTTGTTGTACCGGAGTTGTGTATGTTTTTTGGACGATATCTTGATTTATTCGGAAAATGAGAAGCAGCATGAGCAGCATGTGAGACAGGTGTTGCAGAAGTTGAAACAGCATCAACTGTATGCGAAGCTGGAGAAATGCCAATTTCATGTGCGGCAAGTGGACTTTCTGGGGTACAGGGTGTCGGACAAAGGTCTGGCAATGGACGGGGAGAAGGTAAAGGCGGTGTTGGATTGGAAAACACCCAAGACCAGAAAAGATGTACAACGCTTCATTGGGTTCAGCAATTTCTACCGCAAGTTCATCAGGAATTTTGCGCAGCTCACTAGCCCAATAACCGACACGTTGAGTGCTAAGAAGAAGTTTCAGTGGACTCCAGAGGCGCAGGAGGCGTTTGAGCAGTTACGCAAGGTATTCGCCTCAGAGGAACAGCTGCTGCACCTCGACGCGGAGCGGCCCATACGCATGGAAACTGATGCGTCGGACAGGGCGGTAGGAGCGGTACTGCTGCAACAGGATGCAGCAGGCGACTGGAGACCTTGTGCGTTTTTCTCAAGAAAACTCAGCAAATCGGAACGCAACTACACCATCTGGGATAAGGAGCTGTTGGCCATTGTAGCGGCGCTCAAAAAATGGAGGCATTTCCTTATCGGAGCCCGCCATCAGATCCAGATCTACACGGATCACAAGAATCTGGAGTACTGGAGAACAGCCAGAGTGCTCAACCAGAGACAGCTCAGATGGGCGGAATTTTTTGCCGACTTTGATTTCAGGATCCATTATGTCCCGGGGGACAAGAATGCGAGGGCGGACGCCTTGTCTCGCAAGCCGCAGTACCTAGAGGACGAGGGAGTGCCGGAGGAGAGACATGTGATGCCACCCAGCCGATGGCAGTGCGCTGGAGCCAGGGATCAAGAGTCTCTCGTACGATGTCTAACTAGGGAAGATGCGTTTGCGCAGCAGAAATTCAAAGACCTGCAACAAGGTACAGGGGTGGAAGACGGCTTTGTAGCCAAGGATGCACTGTTGTTCTACAAGGGAGCATTATATGTTCCGGGGGATCACTTGAGGGCTAAGGTTCTCAAGCAATTGCATGATAGCCCTTCGGCAGGGCACCCGGGACAGCAAAAGACCTTGCAGTTGGTCACCAGGGATTTCTGGTGGCCAGGGGTGCAGGAGGACGTTAAAGGCTATGTGCAAGCTTGTGATTTGTGTCAACGGGTCAAAAGTGACAATAGACCCCCTGCCGGACTGTTGCATCCCATGCCCACCCCGGGGAGGCCATGGGAGATGGTGTCCATTGACTTCCTGACAGATCTGCCGGCGTCGAAGGGCAAGACGGCAGTGCTAATCGTAGTGGACATGCTCACCAAGATGTGCCATTTTGTGGCTTGTCCCAGGGCAGTGTCGGCAGAGGAGACAGCCAGGTTGTTTGTAGACAACATTTTCAAGCTGCATGGAGTACCATCGAGGGTCGTGAGCGACAGAGGCCGCCAATTTACGTCGCGGTTCTGGCGCAAGCTCATGGAGCTCTTGGGTGTGGAACTCAACTTGTCGACGGCCAGGCACCCACAAACGAATGGACAGGCAGAGAGGGCCAATGCTATACTGCAGCAGTACCTACGTTGCTACGTTAGCCGACGACAGACGGACTGGCCAAAGTTCCTAGCTTTAGCGGAATTTGCCTATAATAACTCAGTTAATGTTTCCACAGGGATGACACCCTTTCTTGCGAACTATGGAGGACATCCGAAGTCGTTCCCGAGGGGAGAGGACCGGGGCCCGAGTGTGCCAGCGGCAGAAAATTTTGCGGAGGAGATGCTCCAACTGCACGAGCAACTCAAGAGCACGCTGGACAGGGCCAAAGAAGCCTATAAGAGGGCTTCGGATCAGCATCGGAGGGAGGGGGAGGCCATCAGGGTGGGGGACAGGGTGTGGTTGTCCTCCAGGGGGCTGCCCACCAGAAGCAGGTGCAGGAAGTTAGAGCACAGACGTTTGGGACCCTTCGAGGTAGTGGGCCAGGTCAATCCCGTAGCCTTCAAGCTGAGGTTGCCTGAGGACATGAGAATTCACCCCGTGTTTCACAGAGCGCTGTTACACCATACAGGGAAGGGCACCCTTATCAAGGGGAAGGGGGGGTGACAACAGGGCCTTCAGTGGAGGAAGTGGGGGCAGGCAATGAGGCCACTGAGATCCTCGATTCCCGGTGGAGGGAGGGGCAGGTGGAATACTTGGTAGCCTGGGAAGGGGAGGACCCCGAGAACAACACATGGATGCGCCATGATAATATTCAGGAGGAATACCTCAAGGCCGAATTCCATGCGTTATACCCACAAAAGCCAGCCCCACCGGGGTATGAATGTTGGCAGGGACATCAGGAGGAGGGCATGGGGGACCAAGGGTCCAGAGGAGGGGAGGAGGCAGAGGAACCCCATCCAGACTGGTCAGAGGAGGAGGTGGACGAGGTAGTGTCATTCGCACCCTTTACGACGGAACAGTGGAAGACGGTGTTTGAGTCGGATGAAAATGAGGACACAGACTTCCTGGGGGTTTGTCACTCCTCCGCGCACGGAACAGTGGCAGCATGGGAACGGGGAAGTGGAGAATGTTAGCACGATCATACACCATCCGCTTGAGTCCAGCGACTCCGGGGAGGAAGGGGGCTTGGAGGAGGGAGTGGATGTCACGGAGACAAGCCTGGATCGGGAGAGGAGCGTGGGAGGAGGATCAGTGAGGGAAAGCAGCAAAACAGACAGGCAGGGGGAGGGGGCGAGGTATCGAGAACCGGGCCCATTAATCTCAACAGATACGTCCGACGATGATGACAGCAATCTCTTAGAGGTATCGCCAGAAGAAAGGGGGGAGTGCTGATTGTCAGTAATAAACCGGGGGAGGGGGAGTAAAAGCGTGGAAGAAGAGATTCACGCGTCACTTCCGGAGCACCAAGGGGTTATTGTGCTGGAAAAGGCGGCGTAACGGAAGATAGTAGTTAGGATGTTTGTTTTAATGGAGTGCAGACGTGAATTATAGCTCTGTAATTAGTAAGGACAATAAAATGCTTTCAAAAGCGAGAACGAGCCGGCTGTTATCTCACCAGCAACACCAAAGGCAAGGTTGCCCGTGACAGGTAGCAAGATGAGAACGGGCCTTTTCTGCGGTGGTCCCCAATCTGGGAATGCTCTCCCCAGGGAAGCTCTCCTGGCGCCTTCATTATATACCTTTAGCTGCCAGTCAAAAACATTTCTTTTTAACCAGGCCTTTGGTTGATCTGATTACAGTGGTGCCTCGCAAGACGAAATTAATTCGTTCCGCAAGACTTTTCGTCTTGCAGAAAGTTCGTCTTGTGAGGCACCATTTCCCATAGGAACGCATTAAAATTAATTAATGCGTTCCTATGGGGAAAAAAGTTTGGGGGCCCCTTCCCACCAGCACCGGAGCCACGCGGCGCCGCGTTTTAAAGCTGCAGCCAGCGAACAGCAGCGCTGTTGTTCGCCTGCTGCAGCCTTAAAACGCAGCGCCGCGCCATACAGGGAGCTGTAAAGTACCTTTTGGCTCCAGTCGGGAGGGGTGTTGTCCGATCCGTCCATCTTGGATCGACTGCGCATGTACGCTGGCTGCAGCTTTGAAACACGGCACCGCACGGCTCCGGTGCCGGCTTACAGTGGTACCTCGCCAGACGAATTCGTCTTGCGAAAAACAGCCATAGACGAATTTGTCTCGCGAGTCAACTAAAAACTCGCAAAACCCTTTCGTTTTGCGAGTTTTTCGTTGTGCGAGGCATTCGTCTTGCGGGGTACCACTGTACATCTTATGCCCTTTGAAAATGTGTTTTTTTGGGGGGGTATTGGGTTGTTTTTATTTTTATTGTGTATTTTGTGGTTTTATATCTTGATTTTTTCAGTAAAGCGCCTTGAGACCCCCGGGTATAGCATGGTATATAAATTTAATAAAGGAGGAGGAGGAGAGGAGGAGGAGGAGGAGAAAGAAGAAGAAGTGCCTATGTAGCACTCTATGGGACACTGGCCTGATTCAGCAGAGCTCTTCATCTGCCTTATGCTCTTCTCTTGAGAGGGAGACAACAGGAAGGGTTGCAGGCGGACTCAGGGACTGGCGGGTGACAAAGACGTCAACCCACAGGTCCTCAGCCACAGCTTCAACAATGCTACAGTATTGCATGCTCTCTGAGATCAGTCACTGGGGATAGACATATACAGGTGCAAGAATAAAATGCACAAACACATGCTCTGTTAAAGGAAAAAATAATCACACCAACCATCAATTTATGCCGAAGGCAGCCTTTCCTGCCCAGAAGCTCAATGTCTCCTCTCCCCAGAACCTGCTGTTCCATTGCAGTTTCTCTTTGCAGTTTTCCAGAACATTTCTCTCTGTCGCTAATGATGTTACATACGACATGTCCATTTACTTTTGTGGTTTTGCTACTGTTTCTAAGGCTTTAAGGAGGTGTCTTTAAACTGAACCACATCAAGCCCGGTTCTAACGACCATGGCGGCTAGCAGTCAACCAGAATATATCAAGCCATTTCCCCAGCTTGGATTTATTTAGATCATTTTTTTAACTATAAATTGTGGGGACTAATCCTGGGATATTATCCTTCTGGTGTGTATAAAAGAGCAACAGGGGCATTCCCCCCCCCGCACTGGGATGGCTGAAAAAGAAAGAAAGAAAAGGTCTTTTACAGGAAACTTACATGAAGAGATGTCACAACAGCTGCAGTTCCCAGAGGCCCCCAGGAAAGAAGTACTGATTGTCAAACTGCTCCAGAAATTGTAATTCATTGGTGGGGGGATGGGGGTCTCCTCACAACTCCAGCACCCTGAAAAAACTACAGTTCCCAATATTATTTGGCAGAAACCACGATTGTTATAGTGCTTTGAATGTGTTAGTAGGGGGGGGGGAATGGAGTTGGCTTTTACAGCCCAGCTCTCCATCAAGGGACTCAGACACCCTTAAATCCATGATTGGTCGGAGGAGAATGGATGGAAGCAGGATCCAGTGAGAGCAAGGCAGATCTTTGTTTACCTGTTGCAGCATAAGCCCCTCCACCCCCCTTGGTGGGATGTGAGGACCACAGGTGCGCAAGAGTTTTTAAAGACTTTAGGAATTGCCCTTCCCCTTAGCCCAGGGGTGTAGCAAGGTAAATTGGTACCCGGGGGCAAAAAAAAATTGCCACCCTCCCCCAGGCATGGGAAGGTCAGGTGGTACCTGGTGTGGAAAATTTCTCGTCAACCCCCCATTGATTCCCCCCCCCACAAAAAAAATGGTTTTACATTTTCATATTTTCTTACAAAGGAATAATAACAAATAATAATAATATAATAATAATAATATAATAATATAATAATAACAACTTTTATTTATATCCCACCCTCCCCGGCCAAAGTCGGGCTCAGGGTGGCTAACATCAGATACATAACATTGGTATAAAATCAAACAATAATTAAATTACCTCCTAAAAACATCTCAAAATCAAATTAAAGTCTAATTAGATGGCTTTCCACAGGGTTAGGCTTGGGAACAGTTCTCTGAACTGAAATTTCAGCCTTTATGACATAGGAAAACAGCCAAGTGAACAGCTATTTTGGGGGAGGATCAAGATATTAACCGATATGCACAAAATTTCATATATAGCTATATAATCCCTAGTATAGTAAAATAAGACCTTCGGAGCAGGCATTTTCAAAAAAAAAATATTCAAAAAAATTCCTTCATAATTTGTCACCCCCTCCATTATGAAACCTGGGGTGGACCGCCCCCTGCCCCCCTTTGCTACACCCCTGCTTTAGCCAAAACCACCCCAAAGCATCACCTGCACATCGCAGAAAGAGGCAGTCTACAATAGAAATTTGAGAGTATGGCTTGCCTCCTGTCTGTCAAGTTACCTGATAATGTTTGCTGATTGTATTTCCTGGCCAATTTGGGCAATTTTTTTGAGATGGTAAAAAAAACTTAGTTCTTGAATCCAGGTCACAGGCCTACCCTATTCATAGACAAAATATGTGCTTAAGGCAGGATTTGAAAGATTTGTAAGTGAAAAGAACCATTGGGAGAGGTTTTTCCGATATATTTCCTTCTGCAGAGGAATATTTGGAGTCATTAAGAGTCAAGGTGGCTTCAGGATTGATCTCCTGGATTGATCTTTCAGACATGTAGTTTATATACTTATGCAGTGCTATTTTTTTCTAGAAAAAAAAAGGTGCCGGAACTCACCATGAACACCTCCTTTGTTCTCTTAGAATGTCAATGGTGCCTACCTGAAAAGTGCTGGAACTGAGTTCTGTGAGTTCTGGTGGGGGGGGGGAAAGCCCTGTATTTATATATGTGTGTTTACCGTATGCACTTACGAACATTCAATTTAATTATGGAATCTTAGAATTCCATTAACAAATGTTTAATGCAGGTGAGGCCATTGAAAAGGGTATTTTCTACATGAAAGCCAGCCTGGCAATTAACCCATTGGTTCCTTTTGAATTTTTAAGTGACGTGGGTTAAGTTTGGATTTTAAGCCCCACTGGGCTTCAATTTCATCTGGGTGGGCAGGAGTGGTGTTTGTATATGTTTGTGTGTGATTTTTTTAGGTTTGCAAATGCATGGATGGTGGTGGTGTGTGAGTAAATAATTCAGGGCCTCCTCTGATTTTACAGCTTGTACATTATAAACGGCAATTGGCTTAGGTCCTGTTGGGAGCCTCACGTTCACGGCCATGCTTCTGATCTTTGACCTCAGCAAATTCAATCCACCTTTAGCAATCCTTTTGCTTGGGTGGAACAAAGAGAGGCCCTCGACGACAGTCGAGAAATCAATAGAAAGCTAAATGCCGTACAGTAAGTGAAACTTCGTTGGGGTAATAACAGCAGAGGAATAAAAAATTGTCTGAATGAGCCAGCCAATACTGTTTTCCATTCCGAACAGCTTTCCCTGATGAAGCCTGACAACCTTTTCAAGAAGAGTTAGTCTGAGCTAACTGCACCACAGTGAGTAACGGAAAGGAGATTATCCCAGCTACACTGTGAAAACCTGTTGGACTATATAAACCGAAATGGTGTCAATACAGATTTGATCTCCTTATGCTCTGGGCCTGGTTGTGGTGTAAGTAAGCGCACACTTTGATATAAGCTGCAGAGTAGTGTTATGTATTGAAGTTCTCGCCCTAGGCCACTAGGGGTGTGTATATATGGTTCATTCTGCTGCAGTTTTCACTCAGGTCCGCACATGCAAATGAGGGATTGAAAGTGACGTTCAGGGATTGGGTAACTACAGAAAGTTGTTACTGTTGCTTGTAGCTGAGTTCTATATAAGCAGGCTGCTGAGCCCTTCAGCTCACTTCTGTTCCAGCCTGAGAATAAACAAGAGCTGCTTGAAAATCACTGTGTCGTCTGCTGTGTCCACCCACTACTTAACAAGTAGGATGCTGCCATCCTGGGCATAGCTGTCAACTTTCCCTTTTTTTGCAGGAAATTCCCTTATTCCAGAGCCGTTTCCCATTGCAAAGAAAGGAAAAGTTGACAGCCATGGCCGTTTCCCAATTTAAAAAAAAAAGGAAGGTTGACAGCTCTGATCCTGGGCCAGCATTACCTGCAAGCAGTGGAGGCTGATATCTTAGGGCAGATGAGGTGCTGCCCCACCAGCTTCAGTCTGTCATCAGCCTGTTGACACCTGCTTGCCTTACTAGCAGCTGCTTAGGGAGCAACTCTGTCATCTGCTGCCTCTGGCTCCACCTGCTGTTGGCCTCCCTCCCTTCTGCCCTACCAGATCCCAGTGAGCACCACCCACCATGATTTGTAATAATATATTATTTTGTACCCCGCCCTTCTGACTGGGTTGCCCTAGCCACTCTGGGAGAATTCCAGCACATATAAAAACATAATTAAACAGGGAAGTTTTTAATGTTTGATGTTGTATGCATTTTTAATATTCTGTTGGGAGCCGCTCAGATTGGCTGGGGCAACCCAGCCTGATGGGCAGGGTATAAATAATAAATTATTCTTATTATAACATTAAAAACTTCCCTATAAATGGCTGCCTTCAGATGTCTTCTAAAAGTTGTATAGCTACTTATCTCCTTGATATATGATGGGAGGGCGTTCCACAGAGTGGGTGCCACCACCGAGAAGGCCCTCTGCCTGGTTCCCTGCAATTTCACTTCTCGCAGTGAGGGAACCACCAGAAGGCCCTCGGAGCGGGACCTCGTGTCTGGGCTGAACGATGAGGGTGGAGACACTCCTTCAGGTATACAGGGTTGAGGCCGCTAAAGAGACCACTATCCCCTTCACAGAGCGACAATTCCCAGAGCAGTTTAACAATAAGGAGACTCTGGTTATTTGTGAGGGGAACAGAGGCCTCCACACAACTCTCAGCATCCTTAACAAAATACAGCTCCCTGGATTCTTTGGGGGAAGCCATCACTGTTTAAAGAGGTATCATAACGCTTTAAATGTATAGTGCAGATGGGACCTTACTATTTGGACATTGGGCACCTACCTGTTATTGGTATTTTGCAGGAGGGATTCGAGCAACTGGGAAATTTAGGTTTGTGCAGTTAATGTGAACTTGAGCACTTTAGGACCACTAATCCACTTTTTAAAAGAAACGCTCCCCCCCTGGTTTTCCCTTGTGTCGTGGAAGGCTTACAGTGTTAGGAAAAACAAAATAACAAATAACAAATTCCTTCCAGTAGCACCTTAGAGACCAACTAAGTTTGTTCTTGGTATGAGCTTTCGTGTGCATGCACACTTCTTCAGATACACTGAAACAGAAGTCACCAGACCCTTAAATATAGTGAGGGAGTGGGGGGGGGTTTACTCAGAAGGGTGGTGGGAATGGGTGATTGGTTGATAGGTGTGGAAAACCTGTTGACGACTCTTAACGGCTGCAATTGGTCTTACAGGAAAAAGCAAGGGGTGAGATGGCTAACGAAAGCTTTGTCGTGTATAATGAGATAAGAATCCAATGTCTTTGTTCAGACCAGGTCTCTCCATGGTTTTAAGTTTGGTAATGAGTTGCAATTCAGCAACTTCTCTTTCCAGTCTATTTCTGAAACTCCTTTCTATTAAGACAGCTACTTTGAGATCTTGTATAGAATGTCCTGGGAGATCGAAGTGTTCTCCTACTTGTTTCTCTGTCTTGTGATGACCAACACGGCTACCTACCTGTAACAGTAGTTAGGAAGTTAGACAAGAGTTTAATGCCCTCTCTTGAGCAACAGAATACAGGACCTTCCTGACTCTGCCCAGATACAATGGTGTCCAGTGCTACCTAGTGATTAGACTAGAGAATGTCACTATTCACACACATTGCACCAAACAGCTCCCTGAAAGTCGAAATGCGCACTGAGCTTGAACATTTGTCCACAGTGTGCTAGGTTTATCCTTGCAGGGAGATAGTGCTGCTTTAATGCAAGGGAACATTAACAAAAAGTCATCTGCATTTTTTTACCAGATGCCAAATTTACCATCTCAGTTTAACCCATTTTGTAACCCTAATTACAGTTTTGACCTTAACTTAAGAGGGCTTGGATAGGTGGTCCTGCTAACTTTTCTGTTCTATTAGGGAAACGACCCACCGAAAAAACCTTCAGCGACCAAATAAAGTGTTATTTGGAAATAGTAGGACTGAATTGTAGTTTGCTCATTAAGGCCTGCGCTTTGGAAGAGAAACCCATAAACAATTCTGTTCTCCGCCCGCCCGCCCCCCGTGCATTACAATTTGAATGTCATATTTGCGTAGCCAGCAAGTTGTTTGAAGAGCATGGCCGAGCAGGCGCTGGAAACTCCCCAAGACCACTGAGAATGTGCTTTTCTAGCGCTGAATTCAGAGAAGACATTTTACAAAGGGCAGCAATTAGCTGCTCCCATTCTCAAGCTGCTATTCACCAGGGGGCCAATTAAAATGGCATGGTGCTTGTTCGTCATAATTCAGAGCATCTTCCTCTCCCAACTTGGGCATTGTTAGTGCTTGCATCAAGTTTTCTTAAACACACTGCGCAACCAGAAGTGGAAGGGGCAGGGATGGCTGACTCTGTCCATTTCTACTTCTTTCCATTTCTTATCCCCCACCCCCCAGTCTTCAGTTCTCCAAATTTCTACATCAGTCTGAGGTTTGTTTGTCCTTTAAAATCTTCATGAAAACTCACCTGCGTTCTACATTTGTATGCAATTTTGCCGCAAATACACATTTTTGCAAAGCAATTTCATGGACTTCCCAGGAAGCAAACCAGACCTTGCGGTCATCAGCTGAGGCCTTTCTTCAGGTGCCTCCTCCTCACTGGCAACACAAGAAGGGGCCTTTTCTGTGGTGGCTCCCTGTTTGTGGAATGTTCCTGGCACCTTCATTGCAATCTTTAGGCATCAAGTGAAAACATTCCTTTTCTCCTGGGCCTTTGGCTAATTAACATGGTCTTTGAAATGTGTTTGTGGGAGCTGGTTATGAATTCATTTCTGTTTTATTATCTACTTTGCGTTCTCATTTCGTATCCTTATGTTGTGAACTGCCCTGTGATCTTTGAATGAAGGTTGGTATGCAAATTTAATTAATAATAATGGCACAGAGAGGGGTTGACTATTAAACCACTCTGGGAATTGTAGCTCAGTAAATAGAATAGGGGGTCTTCCTAGCAATTCCCAGTACTTCTTCTTTCTTCTTCTTCTTCTTCTTCTTTCTCTTCTTCTTCTTTTTCAGTCGTTCAGTCGTGTCCGACTCTTCATGACCCCATGGACCAGAGCACGCCAGGCACCCCTATCCTCCACTGCCTCCCACAGTTTGGCCAAACTCATGCCAGTTGCTTCGAGAACACTGTCCAACCATCTCATCCTCTGTCATCCCCTTCTCCTTGTGCCTTCCATCTTTCCCAACATCAGGGTCTTTTCCAGGGAGTCTTCTCTTCTCATGAGGTGGCCAAAGTACTGGAGCCTCAGCTTCAGGATCTGTCCTTCCAGTGAGCACTCAGGGCTGATTTCTTTAAGGATGGATAAGTTTGATCTTCTTGCAGTCCATGGGACTCTCAAGAGTCTCCTCCAGCACCATAATTCAAAAGCATCAATTCTTCGGCGATCAGTCTTCTTTATGGTCCAGCTCTCACTTCCATACATTACTACTGGGGAAACCATAGCTTCTTAACAGTCTACAATTCCCAGGATACTTTGGGTGAAACCATGACTGGTTAAAGTTGTGTGGTAGTGCTTTAAACGTATGGTGCAGTTGGGGGCCACCCAATATACAAACCAGGCAACATTTTGGCATACCTCTAGTAAATAAAGAATGCAGATTACAGGGCACAATGGACATTATCACTCAATCCTCTTTATGATTTGACACTGAATCAAAAGTTTACTCTGCCAAGCGAATTTCCCCACCCAGCTGAAATGTGTGGAGCAGGGAGCAGTTACAGATGACCCCCATGGAAAGAGGAAGGGGGAAATGTCTGAAGTGCTTCTAACGAAGTCTGTTGCCTTTTCAGTGGCCGCTTGGGAGAGGCTGAAAAGCAACACACTTCCTGTCTTCTTAATGCTACATTCGACGGTTGTTTACTCCAGGGACACCCACTTCCTCTGCTGAACTCCTCTTTCTCTAATTGCTCCAGTCAAGGGGAAAGAGCCTAAGGTGTTCTGGCATCTCCAAAGCGAACAGCAAAAACTTATTTTTAGACACCAAACATTTTGCCTCTCACATGGTGACCTCACTATTTGTATCCCCAGCAGCAACAAAAGCCATTCCTTTGCAAATCGTGGGCAAAGCAAACCTAATGGATTGGGGGAGAGATTAGCACTGCCTTTGCTAATTGCACTAGATGCCAATGGGCTGCTGAGCTAAGTTCAAGGTGCTGAGACTGAAAGGTGACAACACCTCATATGAACCTGCCGGGTTCTGAGATTTTTTTGGGGAGGCCCTTCTCTAGGTCTCTTACAGGCACACTTGGTGGGGACATCGAAAGGGGCCTTTTCGGTGGCCCTGAAATTCCCTTGAGAAGTTAGACTGGCTCCCTCCTTGTTGTCCTTCTGCCAGTGGGGTGAAGACATTCTTGTTCCAACAAGCTTTGGGGAACTGTTTGCTTTTAACAAAAGAGCTGATGCAGTGCTGCTTTATTGTGTGTGTGTGTGTGTGTGTGTGTGTGTGTGTATATATATTCCCATTGTGTGCGCGGCAGACACCGATGTTCTCCGTAACCGCTGGACCAAAGCGCATCAAATTAGGGCAAAGCGTAACTTGACCATCAAGGAAGGATCTGGCATCATAAAAATTTAAAAAACCACACCTGTAATGCCTAAAATATAGAATAAAGGCAAAAAAATTGGTGCGCCTATTATACTTCACCAGCAAAAGGAATGAAGACTCCAACAGCATCCAATTGAAAGGCGGATCGCCCGTCGACATCATCAGACCTGGCCAGAGCAACAATGCCTGTGCCCTCACCTAAAATGGCTGCCGCAGCTTCGCATGCACCAAGAAAAAACAACAACAAAGAGCAGGAGGCATGCCTGAGAGGTCGCACTGAGTAAGACCAGCTCTGAGGGGATTGTGTCGCTGGGGTGCGTGATTTTGGGACTGTGTAATTTTAGGGACTGGGATGGGGGAGAATGCTCTTTAAGGTCGCCAGTGCCCTCACCTAAAATGGCTGCCGCAGCTTCGCATGTAAAATGCATCTCTGGGTTATTTGTGGGGCATAGGAATTAGTTCATTCCCCCCCCCAAAAAAAAATATAGTCCGGCCTACCACATGGTCTGAGGGAAAGTGGACCGGCCCACAGCTGGAAAAGGTTGCTGACCCCTGCTCTAAAGGGGCAGGGAAGAAAGAAAACAGGAGCTTCCAGAATACTCTCGGGGGCAGGAGAATTTTAAAAAGAAAAAGAAAAAAAAAAAACCACAGCAATGCGTGGTCGGGACAGCCAGTTATATATATTTTAATTGTGTATGTGTGTGTGTTCATTATTGCCCCCCTATGTTTTTAGCTGTTCTTATTTTATCTGTAAGCTGCCTTGAGTCTCTGTCAAGGGGAAAAGGTGGGGTAAACACTCCTCCTCCTCCTCCTCATCATCATCATCATCATATAGCAACAACAACTTGTTGTTTATATGCCACCCATCTGACTGGGTTACTCCAGCCACTCTGGGTGGCTTCCAACAAATTAAAACACAGTAAGACATCAAACATTCCAAACTTCCTTAAACAGGGCTGCCTTCAGCTGTCTTCTAAAAGTCAGATAGTTGTTTATTTCCTTGACATCAGATGAGGGCAAGCATCACTACTGAGAAGGCCCTCTGCCTGGTTACCTGTAACCTCACTTCTCGCAGTGAGGGAACCTCCAGAAGGCCCTTGGAGCTGGATTTCAGTGTCTGAGCTGAACGGTGGGGTTGGAGATGTTCCTTCAGGTATACAGTATATAGCTTGGGACCAGGATACTTAAAACATTGTCCCATTTATATCACTTACTTCCTCTTACTGTGGGACTCACTTCCACAGAGGTAGTGGTGGCCACTGGCTTGGAAGGCTAAAAAAGGATTAGACAGATTCATGGAGGACAATGGCTACTAGCCATATTGGCTATGTTCTGCCTCCGATGTCAGAGGCATCATGCCTCTCAATACCAGTTGCTGGGACTTGCAGTGGGGCAGAGTGCTGTTGTGCTCATGCCCATGTTGCAGTCTTCCCATGGGCACCGGTCAGCCACTGTGGGAACAAGATGCTGAACTCGATGTTCCCCTAGCCCAGGGGTCAGCAAACTTACCGCGCCTCGGGCCGGTGTCTCCACCGCCGATTGTGCGGCGGGCTGGAGGGCGGGGGAGCGCACTCCCCTATGTGTACACATGCTATTTCTGGCGCACTTCCTGGTCGGAGGAGCACCAAAAATAGCGTGTGTGCATGTGCATGGGCCTCCTCCGACCCGGATGTGAACCAGAAATAACGCTTGCGCATGTGCACAAGCTATTTCCGGTGCTCTCCGACCCAGAAGTGGGCAGCCGCGCGGTAAAGCAGGCGGCAGGAGTCGTTGCGGGCTGGATAAATGTGTCTCTCGGGCCTTATCTGGCCCACAGGCCTTAGTTTGGAGACCTATGCCCTAGCCTGAGTCAGCAGGGCTCTTCTTAGGGCCTTAAATATCTGTGAAACAGGGTTGTTGCTGGACGGAGAGTCCAGTTTTGCATCCTACAAGTCCTGTCCCATTACTGCAGCCATCGTTTTGTTTATTTCCAGTGTTCCACGAGGAAGCAACTTATGCTTCATTTATTTATGGCCTCCAGTAGAAAACAGACAAATGAAGCATAAAATAGCATTGTGTAACCCTGGAATGTCTTAAAATAGCCTTGTGCTTGGACAACGGTGCATTGACAGTCGTAATGTGCGCTCTACAGATGAATTATCGGGTGGTGCAAGAAGTTGAGGTGATGCACAAAATGGAAGTGGGGTTGTTTTTCTCCAATAGCTTTACCTCCCCACAGAGAAGGAAGTGATACATATGTGCTAACAGCAAAATCAAAGCAAAACAAACGTCTGAATCACAGATAGATTACTTTGACTTTGCATTATTACTGTTCATCTTAAGACCCACTTCATCCTGCATTTCAAGCATTATCCTACCACTATAGCCTTTCTGGTTTCCCAAATAGCATTTTGTTTAGAGAAACCTACCTAGATATGGAATGTTGATGTGCGTTTCTACCTGTTTTTAGTTTATCATTGATTTTTTTTAAAAAAATATAGTTGTTTTTAACTGGTTTACCAATCATTTTATTGTTTTATTCTTTTTTTGCAAACCACTTTGAGGTTTCTTGCAGCTGAATGATGTCAACATTGTATGAAATAAACCAATAAAATAAAAGTCCTCATTGAAAATTCACCAGAGTGCTAGTGCAAATTTCTCTCCCTTTATAAAGATTTCTCCGTGCCATTTTGAATAGTATTTTCCCCAAATGCAATGCATTGGTGTATTTTTTTTATTAATATAAAAGGTTTTAGGCATCCCTTTCCCTGTTTATATGCATTTTTTTTTCACGGAAGAACTGCATTGCAAAATTTGGAGGAGAGTGAATTTAAAAGGATGACTCTGTTTCAGTTTGCGCATTGTTTCGAAAAGTGCAAATTAGGTTTGCCTTTAAATGCAAACGGAATAAGATTTCTCTCCCATCCCTAGCCAGGACATACAATGTTACCATCATTTGCTCAACAATGGGTCCATTGCAAATCTGGGGAAAGGCCATTGGTCAGTGGTAGAGCACCTGCTTTTCATGCAGAAGGTCGCAGGTTCGATCCCTGGCATCTCCAAACCCTGGGGAGCCACTCCAAGTCAGTGTAGAAAATATGGAGCAAGATGGACCAATGGTCCGATTTGGTATAAGGCAACTTCCTATGTCCCTATTTTAAATAGGAACACTGGCTTGGTACAAGCGAATTTACAGAACAGGGGCTTCACATGCAACAATACCCAAAAAGCTATCAGACCCTCCAACATTTCTCTGATGGAAATAAAGATGTCCTATTCCATAACAATCATAGTTTTACTATTTATACTTCACCCATCTAACTGGGTTGCCCCAGCCAGTGTGGTGTAGTGGTTAAGAGCAGTAGGCTCGTAATCTGGTGAACCGGGTTCGCGTCTCTGCTCCTCTACATGCAGCTGCTGGGTGACCTTGGCTAGTTACACTTCTTTGAAGTCTCTCAGCCTCACTCACCTCACAGAGTGTTGTTGTGGAGGAGGAAGGGAAAGGAGAATGTTAGCCGCTTTGAGACTCCTCGGGTAGTGATAAAGCGGGATATCAAATCAAAACTCTTCTTCCAACATATATCAAAACATAATAAAACATTAACATTAAATAAAAATTCCCAGACAGCTCAGCGGTCGGATAACTCCACAGCGTCCAACATTTATCCGATGGAAATAAGGACACCCTAGGGAAAATGGGGACATTCTGGGATCAAATCAGAATCATAGAATCATAGAGTTGGAAGAGACCACAAGGGCCATCCAGTCCAACCCCCTGCCAAGCAGGAAACTGGGGCAACTTCTATAAATCCAGGAGTGTTCCTGGGAAATAGGGACACTTAGGGGGTCTGAGATGAATGTTTGATGATTGGGGAGATCATGACATTAGGGGTGCTTTTGACCAAAGCTTACATGAAATTTTACAGAGGCACCAGGACACACAAAGTGACTATTTTGAAGATTACCTCCCCCCCCCTTTTTTATCTGTGTCGGGGAAAGAAAGAAAAACAAGCATAAACAGGTGATGATGTAAAATATGAGCTACGTTGTAGGGGAATGTTCACATTCACTGCCCAGATCTATTGCTCTATGCCCATTCTAACATTCGCTGAATGTTCTCCTGAACCTTTAGAATTCCACCCACAAAGGATTTGCAGTGTTTATTGTCAAGCATGAATATGGAGTTAACTTCATAAGGACTTATCACATAACGTGATGTTTTGGCCCCTTGGTGATTTTCTTCTGCTAAAAAAAAAGAAGAGTTGTAAGATTGATTGTGCTTATTGTTTTGATTCCCTCCGAAGCTTTAGATGGCAATTTAATTTGCACCGCTGTGCTCAAACAACTTTCCAGATCTTAATATATGACAGAAATGGATCCCAACATAACGAGTCTGACAGAGCCTTAAGAGGGACTGATTAAATTTCTGATAAACAGTTTTGCTGCTGGTTTTGATGTTATTGCAGCAGCACACTCTCCAGCAGGCATTTGCGTTTGCTACTGGAATGTGCAAATCTGATTATGCCCCCCCCCAACACACGCATTCAATGAAGAAACTAAAGCGTATTTAATGCCATAAATATATGACCCATTCTGCTCAAAAGCTGACAGTTTGTTCCCCCAATACAGGTTCCAGGCCACAATGAGAAAAACCAATTTGAAGCTCATTTGATTTACTTCTTTTCAATAAATGTGGAGTTTAAAAAAATAAAAATCAATGAAGTACTCAGTTTGGATTTCAACAAAATTAATAGGTAGGTTAAAAAAAAAAAAGGTAAAGGACCCATGGATGATTAAGTCCAGTCAAAGGCGACTATGGGGTTGTGGCGCTCATCTTGCTTTCAGGCCAAGGGAGCCGGCGTTTGTCCGCAGACAGCTTTCCAGGTCACGTGCCCAGCATGACTTAACCACCTCTGGCACAACAGAACACTACGACAGAAGCCATAGCACACAGAATTCTGTTTACCTTACCACCACAGTGGTACCTATTTATGTACTTGCACTGGTGTGCTTTTCAAACTGCTAGGTTGGCAGGAGCTGGGGCAGAGCAACGGGAGCTCACCCCGTCGCGGGGATTTGAACCGCCAAGCTTCTGATTGGCAAGCCCAAGGTGCTCAGTGGTTTATAACAGCGCCAATCTTGCAGAACAAGATTTCTTTAAATGGTGGGGGTGGTGCCTGACTGAACTTTTCTGAAAATCAAACCCTACGTCGCTACTATCTTGATGGAGGCAAGTGTTCAGGGTTTATTTGTTTGTACCGGCCAGCACTGGGTGCAAGTGTGTCATTTTCCATGGTGGTGTCCTCCAGCATGTCTTTGATGGTGAATCCATCATTAGCTTGCTTCTTAGTTCCTTGGACTGCAGAGAGTTCTAAAGGCCAGCTAAAGGGGTCCGTAGGGCTGCATTCAGCCCCATGAGGTTCCACACCCCATATATGAGGTTCTCATCTTCCAAGGCCCTTTCTGTGCACAACACCCATCTGCTATGTCCTCTTCATTACTCTGCATGTTCTAGGAGACCAATCACCTGGCAGAGCACATCATTGGTGTCAATATGATTATGTACACAATGCACTTGGCTTATGTGCTATCCAAATGTGTTGTTTCTTTCAGCCAGAAAATAGTGGGTTCCTCCCCCCCCCCCAACCCAAGTCAATTTTAGGAACGGGTCTCAACTTACATTGCACGTATGTTTGTTTCTGCTCATTGACCACACATCGTCTTTAATTACCTGGGTGCAGCGGGGGGGGGGGAAGGAATCACATCACTCCTACTTTAAAACAAATGATATCTTAATGGATGTAAACTTAATTGGGAAACTGTCTATGGGTTCGCTGGGGAGTGATTAACTGCAGTGGGACTCAGGGACTCAGACAAATGCTGAAGCGACCGATCCAATGAGCGACCAGGCTAGCAAATAAGAGATGCTTGGATAAACGATGCTAAGAATGCATTTGTGTCTCTAACAGAGAGGTACAGAACTTGGAGAAGGAATTCTGCACCCCATGTCATTGTTTACGTCACTGAGCATCTGGTTTTCCACAGGAAATTCTGCTCTGCAGAATCTGCCCCGTTTCCACTTCCACTCTTGTTTTCCCACAGCTTTCTTCAAGTAAAAGCCTTGAATATTTTGTGCACACATAGTTGCAACTTCCTCATTTGTTCTGTGGAACTAAAGCAGTGTTTTTCAACCTTTTTTGGGCAAAGGCACACTTGTTTCATGAAAAAATCACGAGGCACACCACCATTAGAAAATGTTAAAAAATTTAACTCTGTGCCTATATTTGACTATATATAAAGTAATTCTCTTGAATTTTTCAATTTTTCCCACGGCACACCAGGCAAACATCTCGCGGCACCACTAGTGTGCCGCGGAACAGTGGTTGAAAAACACTGGACTAAAGACTGCATAAACATGTGACATTTGGCAGCAGATTCCATCCTGCTTGCATGGGGTGGGGAGGGGAAGCATTTCCCAGAATAAGAAACATGCAGATTAAACAAAGCACAAGGTTTTTTTTGCCAGCTGCTTTGGAATCCTGTTCTGTTTGTCAGAAAGGCACATTTTGAGCCAAGACCTACTTTTAATTGATTGGCCATGCTCATCCCTAACACCACTTTTCATTTGCAATTTAAGCATGACTGATGATGGCAACGGTGTGCAATTTCTCAGGTCTCCACTCAACTTTCACACTGAATTCACTTGAGGAAAACATGCAAAGCCAGACTTGCCTCAAAACAATCTCTCTAGAGAAAAATCTCTCCTTTAATTCTTTGGTTCATCCAAGTGATTTGACAGAATCCAGGGGGATGTTGAGGCAAATGGATAAGGTGACCCATCATACTTCCTGATTCTCTGTCCAACACATGATCAGAGACAAATATACTCTGTCCGGTCCCCCACAAGGTCTGAGGGACAGAGGACCAGCCCCCTGTTGAAAAAGTTTGCTGACCCCTGATGTAGCCTATAGAGACACTCTCAGTTTTCCTGCGTTCCTGCAGGAGAAGTTTGGGGTCGCTTGTTAAAGTGGAGAACAGTGAAATGCAACCCACCTCCTGAGTTACTTTTTATAATTATTTTCCCGGGATGAGTTTGTTTTCCTTCCACAGCGTCTGTATATAAATGATTATCATCAGAAGCATTTATCTCACAGAATAGAATACAGTGCCATCATCAGATAAAAGCCATTACATATTCACTCCTACTCTATTCTACTGATAATAAAGGATTCCTAGATGAAGGTGACCTTTAAACAATAGGCTTATTAGTGCCAGGACTTCAAGATAGCTTTTTTTTTCTTTTTCTTCTCTCATTACAAACCATGGCAGGGAGCCGTTTCAAATTGAGGCTTTGATAATCTTTATGATGTGTCCCAGGCATGCATGTGTGTGTGTGTGTGTGGTGTGTCTATGTTTTGGTCACGATGGAGAACCTGACGATCATTCATTCTATTAGGAAAGAGCTTGAAAATAAAACAGCCATGTGTCAGGGTTGAGCCAGATGAGGAGGAGTGATGGCAAGCCCCCCCTGGTGAGGCTGCACCCACGGAGGAACCTGGGGAAATGGAGGAGTTCATACCTGGAGAAGACTGGTGGCGCCACTCCTCGGAAGAGGAAGATGGAGAGGGGGAAAGACCAAAACAGGAGGAGGAAGAAGTCGAGCCAGAATCAGGCCCTTGTGAGGAGAGAAACCGGCAGGGCCCCTCCCCTCCTCCCTTCTCAGCTGTAGAGCGTAGAGCTGAGAGCCGCAGGGAAGAATTGGAGGGAGCTGCAACTTGTAAGAGACGTGGTTACAGGCCGGCAACTTAAGAAAGGCTGGCTGCTCCCTTCACTAGCACCTGCAACTGCTGTGCTGAGTGTGTGGTTGTTCTTGCTTGTTCTATTCCTGTGTTCCTGACTCCTGGCTTGTTCCTGACTGACTTGGCTGGTTCCTGACTTGGACTGTTCCTGACTTTGGCTTCTCCTGACCCCGTGCTGATACCTGACTTCAGCTTGCTTCTGACCCGGACTGTTTGGACCTCTGCTTATCTGACTCTGACTGCTGCACTTCAGCACGCCAACTTGTTGGCGCCCTAACACCATGTTTGTAATGCCTCTACACAAATCTAAGGAGTAAACACACTTGGAGTCCTGAGCACAGTTCTAGTTGCTGCACTACTAAAACGATATTATATAGGTGGGAAAGCGGCTCAGAACAAATCACAGCTTGAGAGAATTGAACCCAAATGACAAGTCGTTGGAGCAACTTCTCTACAAGGAAAGAATGCAACACTTTTGCGCTTTTTTTCTTAAGAGAAAAGGCAAGGAAGAAGGGACATGACCGAGGTGTTTAAAATTATGCATTGTGTGGGGAATGTGGACAGAGAAAGTCTTTATCCCACCCTATCACATGCCCAGGGGTCTGGAGGGATGCTTCCCTACCAGAATGAGATAAAATCCTCACCTGCCTGTACTTTCTGAATTAAGTAAATTTGATTAATTTAGTTTGCAGTTCCTCCAAGTTGTTATATTAATAATATAACATTACCCCAAAGCTTTGGTATCATGAGTCTTCTTTGAGGGTGTAGGGGCAATAAGGGAAGGGGATATCTATCCATTTCTGCTTCTCTCTGTTTCTCATTTTGCCAATCTTAAATTGAGTTTGCAATTAAAAAAAAGAAAAATCCTCCTGAACATTATTCAACATTTTAGTGCAGGTTTCTCTGAATACACATATTTCTCTTGGCAGTTCTTGACTAAACATCCACATTTTGCAAGCAACTTCCCTAATACGGGACAATTTGTGTGTGTGTTGTTTTCACCAAGTGATGCATCGCTGTGTACACTTCCCCCCTTAACAGATGGAGTTTTGTCCCCATTGTTTGACGAGGGAACTTTATTGCAAAATTCAGAGAAGTGCCAAAGGGTTATTTTGTTTTTCGGTTTGCATACTGCTTCCAGGAGTACGAAGCATGTAGTTTCAAATTAAAATGCAAAGAAAATCAAATTCTCCCTCTCTCCCATTCCTAATTGAACAGGGACTGTGTTATTCTTTAAGAGGAATGCAGCGGATGGTGACTGACACATCAAGCCAGGCAGCCGAATGTGATGAATTATTCACACTGGCTGTGTCATGTTCTGCTATATTGCACCGCCAGGGGACAGGTTGATAGGCAGATATTTCCTCAGCAGCATGGGGTCTACAGCTAGGCTGCCTGGGGTGGGCAGTGACTCTCTACTTGCAAAGTATAGTTTGGGGACTGGACAAGAGCATATTTTATGCAGGTGATTGCTGGGCTCAGAATCCCCAAAGGCAACAAATAGGCAAGGGCAATTTCAGAAAAGGAAAAGTTTCCAGCAGGGCTGGAAAAGTTTCAGAAAACAACCACCAATATAAACAAGGGGTTGGACCACCTCCTCTGTGTGGCTGCAATGTTTGGCACTATTTAGCTTAGAGAAAAGGGTGGTAAAAGGGAACATGATAGCGGTGTATAAAATTTTGTACAATGTAGAGAAAGTGAGCTGCAGCTGGGGGGGGGGGTTTGCAAACTCCATGCCAACGATCATCAGGATAAGAACTGAATGAAATTACAGCTGCCAATATCATACTGCCAGTATAGAAATTGTTGGTGCAACCACATTTGGAATACTGTGTGCAGTTCTGGTTGCCTCATTTCAAAATGGATATTGTAGAGTAGGAAAAGTTTCAAGAGTTTGGATTTGATATCCCGCTTTTCACTACCCGAAGGAGTCTCAAAGCAGCTAACGTTCTCCTTTCCCTTCCTCCCCCACAACAAACACTCTGTGAGGTGAGTGGGGCTGAGAGACTTCAGAGAAGTGTGACTAGCCCAAGGTCACCCAGCAGCTGCATGTGGAGGAGTGGAGACGCGAACCCGGTTCCCCAGATTACGAGTCTACCACTCTTAACCACTACACCACACTGGCTCTCCAGTGGGGGAGGGGGGACAGGCAACCAAAATAATCAAGGGGGTGGAAAAACTCTCCTATGAGGAAAGGTTGCAGTGTTTGGGACTTCTTAGTTTAGAGAAAAGGTAAATAAGGGCAGACATGATAGAAGTTTGTAAAAGTATGCATAGGATGGAGAAAGCGGATAAAGGAATTTTTACCCCCCATCTCTTGTAACCCTAGAACTCGTGGACATTTAATGAAGCTGGACACTGGAAGATTCAGATAAAATAAAGTACTTACTCACCTCAATGGAAGTCCCCAAATCAAAGGGGTTGATCCTGCGACCTTCTGAATACAAAGCAGATGCTCTGCCCCTGAGCCACAACCCCATCCACTGAGAATATTTGCATTGTCCCCAGTGCACATGCTAATGATAGTAAAATACGAGTTGGCATTGCTGGTATCTTTGCTGCACCTTTTGAAAAAGCTGTGGATAAAACCACAAGTGCATGTGCACAGCACAAAAAGGTCTGGGAATACACTCAAGCCAAAGAGACTTCCTCAAAATATTGTCACGAGTAAAGGCTAAACAAACTGAAGTTGTCGGTTTGGATGATTGCGGGGAAACTGATCTAGGCAGAGGACTGTTTTATTTTTTAAAAAAAACTTCCTGAACACAAGTTCACATGCCTGCCATGTTCAATCAGTGGCTCATTTGATTCCAGATTTGCCGTCAACAGGAGCTGTTCCCAACCTATTGATTTTTTCAGCCGCCAACCTGTCGTCTAATAGTGAGAGGTAAGCAAGGGGAAATGGAGATGTGATTTAGCAAAAACCCCAAGCAAATTGAGTGTTTTGGCAAATCAACAATGCCCCTCTACATCTAAATTATGTATTGTCATGGAAATCATCCAGAGCAGTACATCCTGACCACAGGATTTAAAGTCCAGTTCTTGAATGGTTTGTTTGGGGTTTTTTTTTGGGGGGGGGGAGAACAGAGCAGGCCACGTTGCCCCATCATGAGGCAAACAGACACCAAATTTATGAATTGAATTCAATGCGATGGATATTGTGTGACATGCATGCAGGTCCTCCTTTCTGAACACAATGCATTGCCCCGGAAATTGTTTGTTAGATGAGCATTCATATAACAAGCTGCTGGCTTCCACTATTTCCTATGGAAACTTTTCTAATCAGTGATTTCTCCAGTCTCCCTCCCCACTCCCTCCAAGGTTTCTTCCTGTCATGGCTTCAGCCACCAGCAAGATCTCTTTCCCACCTTCCCTCCCTGCAGAGTTTCTGCCACAAAACAGCCGAGGGGTGATATATGATAGCCATCTTCAAATATCTGAAGGGCTGTCACATGGAAGATGGAGCAAGCTTGTTTTCTCCCACTCCACTGGGTAGATCCTGTGGGAATGTCCAGGGAGGCAGGAGAGGATATCTTGTTTATTAATATCCTTCCTAACTTGCGCTAGCAAGTTCTATAACTTAGCAGAGCTTTACATTCCCCTTTTAAACACACAGCAGGTATCTGGTTGCAGGCTTGTTTAAGCATCTCAATATTAGTGACCTGGTAAGTTCCCTTATATCCCTCTTAAAAGAATAAACACGCCACAATCTTGTGTAAGGTATATAAAAGTAGTTTACTCACATTCTGTTCACAGTTGGATCCAGAAGGCAGACTTAGTTACAAAGGTATATACATGTGGATCTACCCACATAAAGGGTTAATGCCAGTGACTGCAGACTGGCAGTCACTGCAGTTCATACGACAAAAGAAGATGGAGAAGAAGGAGGGCTGTGTGCCTTGTGCTTTTGTTACCTGCATGGGTAAGGTCACACCCACTTCTAGTCACATGCAAGAGGAAGTATGTCCCAGTCCAGTTAGGAAACAGGAAGTTCGACTGGCTGAACCAAACATCCCCTTGCACGTCCACTCTAGGAAAACAAGGAATGTCATACTTGTACGTCCACTCTAGGAAAACAAGGAATGTCATACTTGACTGCTACTTATGTATCACATCCCACAGATCCCATATCAATGGCTTCAAGTTAGAAGAAAGGAGATTCCAAGTAGACACAAGGAAGAACTTCTGACAGTAAGAGCTGTTTGACAGTGGAACAGACTGTCTCCGAGTTGGTGGACTCTCCTTGGAAGTTTTTAAACAGAAGTCGGGTGGCCATCTGTCAGGGACTTCTTCAGCAGTGATTCCTGTGTTGGACTAGCTTACCATTGGGTCCCTTCTAACTCCACAATTCTGTTAATCCTGCAGCATATGTTGGCAAATGCCTTTTGTTCCGCTGTAACATTTCCTTCCTTCCAACGCAGCCTTTCTCTCCCCCAAAATTCAATGCAGCTTGAGTCCTCTGCATACTTACTGATGTTCGCTGCCATGTACAGATTGTAATTCAATGAGGCAGGCACTCCTGCACTCTCTGAGGCAGTGCTCTGATGGAACAACTAGCATTAAAATCCAGTTATGATATTAATACTGAGGTTATCATTGTATGGATCATGATAACATTGGAAAGGGAATCATTTCATTGCTTCAAAACATTGATTTTGGAAAGTTGTCAGGCAAAAGTGAGCTGAGCCAAATTCAGATGAAATCGCCCTGCTTCCAACATCCCAATGTCCACAACTTCATTTGAGGGTCGAACTACAGCCTGCACATGAACATCTGCTCAGAGGCCACATCTGTGCACGAGGAGGGGCCATATGCAATTCAATGTGGTGCTCCATGGCGAGAATAGCTGGTGGAATCCCAATTTCTCACTACCACCTCACTCCAGGCAATTCACGGTCTGTCTGAAAGGGGCTAGTCTGCTATCCAATAACTGATTTGCTACTTTGATCCAGAATGGTTTATGAGGAAAATAGCTGATATAGGGTTGCCATATTTTGAAGGTAATTGTTGTTGTTGTTGTTTATACTCCACCCATCTGGCTGGGTTGCACCAGCCACTCTGGGCGGCTTCCAACCGAATATTAAAAACAATACAGCATCAAACGTTAAAAACTTCCCTAAACAAGGCTGCCTTCAGCTGTCTTTTAAAAGTAAAATAGTTATTTTATTGCCTTGACATCTGGTGGGAGGGCGTTCCACAGGGCAGACACCACTACGAGAAGGCCCTCTGCCTGGTTCCCTGTAACATCACTTCTCGCAGAGAGGGAACTGCCAGAAGTCCCTCGGCGCTGGACCTCAGGCTAGACAAAGGGGGTGGAGATGCTCCTTCAGGTATACAGGACCGAGGCCGTTTAGGGCTTTAAAGGTCAGCACCAACACTTTGAATTGTGCTCGGAAGTGTACTGGGAGCCAATGAGGGTTTTTCAGGACCGGTGTTATATGGTCTCGGTGGCCACTCCCAGTCACCAGTCTAGCTGCCGCATTCTGGATTAAATGCAAAAGAGCAAAAAAAGGGGAGAAAGCTTATGCGCGGACAAACCACGAAATAACACAGCCTGTGGGCTTTACATGAGAGCCATTCCATCTGAAGATCTGCCCCATCCTAGCATGCACCATGTGGTTACACCATAGAGATAGGAAAAGGTTAAGGGCGATCCTCGCATGCAAAGGTCCTGGCTCTGCTTGCAAAGCAAGCCTTTGTACAGAGAGCAAGCATGTCTATAGAGATAAGAAAAAAATTACAGAGTGATATGCGCGTGCACGCGCACACACACACATTTCCTGTGTGTTTGCAAAATTGGACATTTTGCCGATTTTTTAAAAATTCCCCCCAGATGGTGACTTCGTCCTTAGAATCCCGGACATGTCCGGGGGAAAGCAGACATATGGCAACCCTAAGCTGATATGTTGCAGGCTGAAGTAGGGACAAAAGAGGTGTCCTTAGTGCCAATCAGGGGCTCCCCCCCAAAAGAATTCCTATTCAACCTTGGAAAAGGTGACTAGTTCAAGCCCACACTACAGAGGGAGGGAGGGGAGGCACATTGATGCAAAAGGTTATTTGTTATTATTTATTTGATTATATGCTATTTTTCATCATAAGATCTCAGGATGGGAGAGGAAGAGAAGGAGCAGCAACAGTGAATATTAAACGGTGCCAGTGTTTTGGTCCATGTTATTACTTCAGGAAGTGTGAATTGGGTAGATTTACCTTTAAATGTGCACTGAACTGAATTTCTCAGGACCTCATCAGTGGGTTTTGTCTCATTGTCTAAAGCACCCAGTGGAATGACTCTGATCCTGCCTTTAAAAAAAAATACAATTGAACATTCAATACCGTCGGTTTGTAGAAATTAACTGGAGGGCTGATGTGTTTTCTGGGCATCCAGCCAGTCTGCTCTCAGTCCTTCAGGAAGAACGTTTCACAGGAATTTGCTCAGAGTGATAGCCATGAATCGGAGATGGAGAGGGACCTCTTTCAAATTGGAGCTCTACTTTAAAATCGATAGGCAGCACCTGGAAAGTGTTGCTGTTTTATGTGCAAACAGTTGTCTCTCCAACTCTCTAGCTCTCCCGTCATGTGAGAAGCTTCGCTTCCGGAGTTTAATGTGATTGTTGTTAATCCTTTGATTGCCCCATTTACTTCTTGCAGTGATAAATAATGATAAAGATACTAAGGGCCCACATTTGCTACGGTGGTGTCTAAGCCGAGGTGACCTTCCTTAGCCCATTGCACAGCACTGAGTTCTTATGTTCCAGCTGTTGTAATGTGGCCCTTCTTTTGCCGGCATCAGTGATCCCTTGAGCCACTGTGAAGAACTCGAAGCGTTCAGCGTAGTCCTCCCATGTGTGGGGCTCTGATGGCTGGAAGGGCTCCAATACCCTTGGACTCTCCATTCTCCAAGGGGCAGGGTCATCTTCTCAGCTAGCCAGTGAGTCTTGTTCTCTGCTGCAATCCGGACTCTGAGGCAGGGCTGCGTTTAACCGCTCCTCAGCATTCCGGATCCCACCTTCGTCGTCAGTTGTTGCAACGTGGGGATCGTGATTCAGCAAGTGATTCCAGCTCTGACATAGCAGGCAGGAGACAGCTTCTTCATGTAACACTCTTTATTCAGACAAACAAGACTGGGGAACTGAGGAGAGGGATGCTACATTTATAGGGACAGAAAGACTGGCTAGAAAGGATACATTTTGGAGGGAACAATCTCAAGCAATCACAAAGCTGCCTTTTGGTGGAAACCAATAAGACTGAGGATCCAAATGCAGCAACTTGAATGAACCAATAGTAGCTGTTCCTTCTGGAACAGGAAGGCAGTTACTTTCCCCTAATGTGAATACAGACAATAGTAATACAGATATTATAACCCTTGAATCAATACACAACACCAGCAGCATAAAATAATTCCTGTGTATGTTGGTTTTACAATACTGTTTTGCTGGTTTTTTTATGAGAGTCAACATGGTTCACTGGTTAGAGCATTGGACTAGAGCTTTGAGAGAAGTTCAAATCCATACACAGCCATGAAGCTCACTGGGTGATCTTGTGGCGGTCAGCTTTCTCAGCCTGACCTACCTTACAGGGCTGTTTTGAGGATAAAATGGGGAGGAGGAGAACACCATGTCGAGGAGGAGGGATACACCACCTTCAGCTCCTTGGAGGGAAGGTGGGGTATGTGAGATCTAAAAGCACTGGTTCCAACTGGGACCTTTGAAATAAATTCTGAGCAAAGTTGGCGAAGCAGCATCAAAAAATTCTTTAGTGGTCGCAAAAACATACTTGCCTGTTTTAACTGGGTGTGCCTGGTTTGCAAATACGTTTTTTGTGATAAATCTTTGCTACTTTGCCAAGATATAAATGCAAAAGATGGTGGTGATTATATCTCTGTTTTTCCTGTAGTTTTTATCATTTTATGTTATATTTCATACCCTCCAGGTGTCCCAATTTTCCAGGGATTGTCCCGGAATTATGAAAGCCATCCTGGCTTCTGATTTGATCCAGGAATGTCCCCTGCTAGTGCAGCCACACTACATTTTTTTTTAAAAAAATAAAAAATAAAAAATAAAAAAATCCTTCCAGTAGCACTTTAGAGACCAACTAAGTTTGTTCTCTAAGGTGCTACTGGAAGGATTTTTTTTATTCTTGATTTTATATTTTGTTTTGACTATGGCAGACCAACACGGCTACCTACCTGTAACTACATTTTTTTAGCCACTCCAGATATATAGAATGTTGACGTGTGTTTTATTCTGGGGTTGTTGGTTTGTTTGTTTTTTTGCCTTATCAATTATTTTAATTATTTTTCAGAGTTTAAAATAGTTGTTTTGAACTTTTATTTATTTATTAATAATTCTGTTGTTTTATTCTTTTTGAGGTTTTATCACAATCAAGCAATATATAAAACCGTGTGAAATAAATATATAATCCAACCTGCATTAGTCTGGATACATGTTCAGCTTTATCTAGAATCTCAGTTACGTCTTCAGGTTGACACACATTAGATTCCACACACACACACACACACACATATCTTCTCTTGAAATGTTACATCCCCACATGGATATTTGGTGATATTGGAGGTGGAAGAGATGTGCTTGATGAGCAGGGCAGGAAGGTGAGATTTTTGCTTCTTTCATCTTCACATGGAGAGGGAGGGAAAGCAGAAGGAGAGGGGGAGGAGGAGGAGGAGGAGGAAGGAGAGAGAGAGAGAGAGAGAGAGAGAGAGAGAGAGAGAGAGAGAGAGAGAGAGAGGCAGGCGATAAGGCAATAACATGATTCAGGTTACCCAAGTCTGCCTTAGAAAAGAACATCAAAAGTGGATGGAATGCGATTGTGAAAAATAATCTATCAGCAGTAACTCCACAATAATTCCCCGCCCGTCTTTTTAAATAGTTGCATGACTCAGCTCAAAGATAACAATCTCAGGGAATGTGTTTTAAATTCAGCCCCACACAGAAACCTTGTCACCTTGTGTTATTACGACAATCGGTGGGGAATAAATTAACCCACAGGAACAGCAACAAACTAATTGTCCTTCGCCCATTCTATCCTCCTTATGCCAGTTTCCCAACTGCAGCATGATTCCGAGAAATGTCTATTTCTTTCAACCTGCAGCAGACAGTCCTTTCTCAGATAGCCTCTCGGGCCAATTAGTCGCTGGCTATGTAGATACAACTATCAGCAGCTTTCACTTTACATTTCTTTAAGGAGGTGTAAATCAATTGCAGCCCACAGCTGATTGGCTTCTCATTAGCTTTTTCTTGGGTTATTGTTCATGAAAATATGGGGAAAGGAGATAAACAACCAGCCAGCCAACAGCTGTAGCAACTGTTTTAATGGTTTTCAAGGTCACCAATGTGAGATGCTGTTGTCTATATTAAAAGGCGAAAATGTTGTTGTTGTCTATTTTAAGAAAAGAGTTGTCATTGCTAAGAAAGGAAAGATGCCATTGCATTTGCAACTCTCAGCATTATCAACTGTTTACTTCTGAGTTCTTTGCATCAGTCTTCAGATCGATAACTTCATTTCTCTCAGAGTAACTTGTTCACAATGGTTTTAGGGGACACTGGATGGCAGCAATTTTGTCACCTAGCCTTCCCTCCAAATAAAAATCTGAAGGATCTTATCTCCCTTTATGAGCCTGCCCAGGTTTAGAGATCCTCAGAGGAAGACGCTTTTCTCAGTCCCGCCACGCTTGCAGGCATATTTGATGAAGACGCCAGGCAGGGCCTTCTTGGTCACCGCTCCACGATGGTGAAATGGGAGGCTAGACTGTGCTCCTCTCTGCCTTCTTTTCACCAACAGGCATACCCTTTCTTTAGACGAGCCTTTGTCCACTACCTGTCAGAGACGTGAGACACAGCTAGCAGAGGCTGAGCGCACTGGGAGCCAAGGAGACGAGATAAGCCTGGAATGTGAAGTGGGGGGAGGGAGCTGAGCTGCAGTAGAAACCTAAGCTCTGTATAAATGTTTTCTTCTTTATTTATTACTTTAGTGCATTTTTAATATAAGTTTTTTTCTTTTCTTTTTTTCTTTTCTTTTCTTTTCTTTTGTATTTGCATGAGTAAATCTTTGTTGTTGTTGTTGTTGTTGTTGTTGTTGTTTGGTGTATAGATATTGAATTAAATTGGGACAGTGCAGTAAAGTTTATCTCTGAGGGACAAAAAGAAAAGGTGATGCATGAATGATGAAAAAAAGACATAAAATTTATGTATTTAAATACTTTATTAGCATATGGAAATAGAACATACAACATGGAAAATATGTAAATTATGTAAAAGATTGTATATTGATGGATGCTTATAATAATAATGATAATGATTATAAAAAAGAAAGTCAAAAAATTCTTTAAAAAGAAGAAACCTAATTTCTGAGTACAAAGAGCAGAAAGGGGGGAGTCCAAGGGGGGAAACACAAACTGTCAGTTCAATAGCCTGTCCAAAAAGGCGTAGGCTTGCTAGAATATGCGAGAGGCGGGAAAAAGAGAAAAAGAAAGAAAGTGGGGGTTTTGTTGCTGGGGGAGGAAGAGGCGGAGCTCAGACTCGGCAACAGCAAACTTGGGAGAAGACGCCGAGGACTGAGCTCCTCAAGGATTTACCTGTTTAAGCAATAAATCTGAGATAATTGCTGCCGGAGTTGTCTCTCTTCTGTAGGAGAGACCAAAGCCATTACACGACCTAGCTATTGTAGCAGGGTCTTTAATGGAGGGGGGTGTTGTTTATTTTCTTCGCCGCTTGCTGTGCTTTCAATGGTTTCAGGTTGTTTTGATTCGGTGGTTTTTAATATGGTCGCTTTTTAATATTTATAATTGATTTCTTGTTTGGTTTTTTTATATAGCTGTATCTGCTTTTAGTCCCTGCCGTGAGTCACCTTGGATCTTGCACAGGGAGAAAGGTGGCGTATGATGAATAAAATGCACATTAAAAAAAAAACAACACCTTACAATTGGGACTGGCCACAAAAAAGTTGCAGTGCAGAGTGTCAACCAGCTAATCGTTTCATAATCAGCATACTCCATTCCATTTCCCCAAACAGAAATGGAAAATAGTTTGTTTGTTTTTTCAAATCTTGTGCTCACCCCCCAAGCCTATTGAGCCCTCCCTTTCGTGTGGCACCATTTTTATTTTATTTTATTGCTACAAAACCAGCACTTGGATAATTGCTAGTATAGTGGAACCTCTACTCACAGCCACAATCCGTTCTGGAGGCCCGTCCTTATGGATGGTGAAACAGGTCTCTGGGAGAGACACCATTGTGTGCATGCGCGGGCACCGATCGCCACTCCTGTGCATGCGCGAATGGCGGCAAACCCACTGGTTACTTCCGGGTTTGCTGCGGTCGCAACTTGGAACGTCTGTGAGTAGAGGCGGTTGTACGTAGAGGTTCTACTGTAGTGACTAGTTTTGCCTGAGCAGTTCCTCCAACTTCTGGTTCTTCTGGCTTGTTCCCTGATCTTGCTTTTTGGTTTGTCCTTTGGTCCTG
This sequence comes from Lacerta agilis, assembly GCF_009819535.1. Taxonomy (NCBI): domain Eukaryota; kingdom Metazoa; phylum Chordata; class Lepidosauria; order Squamata; family Lacertidae; genus Lacerta; species Lacerta agilis. The sequence continues at coordinate 34,631,612 of NC_046326.1, forward strand.
ATTTCTAGATGTTTTGCTATTCTGACCTAAGGCCTTTGGTTCCCAGGCCTGAAAATTTACAAGCTGTGTAGAGCCTGATTTAGGGGAAGGTAAAAGGGCAGATCCTGAAGCTGAGGATCTAATACTTTGGCCACCTCATGAGAAGAGAAGATTCCTTGGATAAGACCCTGATGTTGGGAAAGATTGAGGGTACAAGGAGAAGGGGACGACAGAGGATGAGATGGTTGGACAGTGTTCTCGAAGCTACCAACATGAGTCTGACCAAATTGCAGGAGGCAGTGGAAGACATGAGTGCTTGGCATGCTCTGGTCCATGGGGTCACAAAGAGTCGGACATGACTAAACGACTAAACAACAACAAACCCACGGGAGTTTCACCTTTGTATAGGCTAGTTGCTATGTGAATTCTCACACATTCCCCTCCATCCAGGTAAGCGGGAGGCATTTTCAGAGCCCAAGGATACGCTCCAGCCAGGCAAAAACATGGTGGCAGAGGAAGCAAGGCCAGGAAGTAATGTGGCCTGGGGAGAGTCCCAGGGGCCAGAAAGAAGGGCTTGGGGGGCCACATTTGACTCTTTCTTTCTTTACCTATTTATGCCAGACTTTCACAGAAAATATAGCAAGGCAATTTACAACAGAAAAGCACAATATCACAGTAACAATGGGATAAAATGGGATACCTGAAGAAGTGTGCATGCACATGAAAGCTCATACCAAGAACAAACTTAGTTGGTCTTAGTTGGTCTCTAAGGTGCTACTGGAAGGTATTTTTTATTTTATTTTGTTTTGACTATGACAGACCAACACGGCTACCTACCTGTAACTGGAACAATGGGATAAAAGACCTGTTGGTTGAAAAGCAGGGATGACTCCCAACAAACTTAGAAGCAAGAAGTTCCACAAGGCAGAGCCTGTTGCATATAAGCCTGGCGCCCTGATAAAGGCAAGCCAAACCTCAGGGTCATGGGGACCACCAGAAATGCCTCATCAGAAGATCCCAGTGATCAAAGCGGAATATAGGTAACCAGGAGGTCCTTAAGGTACTTTTGAGTTATTTAGAGCTTTGTGAAATTAGCACAACAACTCTGAACCTAGCCTGGTAGCAAACCTGTAACCCTAGGCTACAAAGGTTACTTCCCAGTGTGATAACACTTCCTGTCTCCCACTGTTACGTACTGAGTTGAATAGGATCCAAACTGCAGCAGTCTGATTGGTCCTAGAACAATAGGCTTGAGATTGCAGCAATCTGACTGGTCCCAGAACAATAGGATTGAGATTGCAGCAGTCTGATTGGTCCCAGAACAATAGGATTGAGATTGCAGCAGTCTGATTGGTCCGCAGGAGCCACCCAATCCAGCTCCAGGTGGGAATGAATCCGCACTCCGATTGGCATACAGGAGTATCCTGGAATTAGCCAATCACGTGGGGCCCATTGTGTAAATAGTGTATATAAAGCAAACGTTTTGGGGGAACTGCATTCCTCACTACTATGAGCTGAATAAAGAGCATGAAATTCACACTGGACTCCGAGTATATTTCACCCACCAACTTCAAAGCACTGAGGTTTAATTACTTCATCTTGGAGCTGTAAAGCTAAGGAACTCTCATCAAAGCAATGAGTGATTTAAAGAATGTTTTTAAAAAAAGAAGAAGAAGAAAGAAGAAGTCCACTCCTAATGATATTTTACAAGGTCCTTCTGAGACAATGAAAAAGGTAATGAAAATTTCACTTCCACTTAAGGCTAATAATATACCTGGATCCCAAGACTTAATGAAAACTTTATAACTTTTTCTCTTTCATCCATCCATCCTTCAAGGTAACCCAAGCCTCTGCCATGTAAAAAGGATTCTTTCCCCCCATTTTTTCTTTAATGTTGCTCTTAGACGTGTTCCCCAAAGAGAGCTTGATGTCCCAGAAAAAAAGCTTTTTTTAAGGGATATGGGAGTCAGAGAAAAATAATTCTCAAATTTGTTTTGCCCTTCTTGTGTCAAGAAAAGCTTGAAGAAAATAATGAAAAATTAGGTCAACTCTATATTCCTTCCTTCCTTTCATTACTTCTTTCCTTCTTTCTCTCAGGTCAGTAGATGACTTGAATTGCCAGTTGATGGCTCATCAAAGGACCTGTTGGATAGCTGGTAGTCTCCTGATAGGAGGAAATCTCTCTGTGTTTGAGTAAGATTCCCGTCAGGGAGGAATGGGGGATAAATGTTGCTGTAGATATTCTTGAACTTCTGTTCCATCCTTGATTTTTGGGCATGCCAGCTGGGGCAGGCAGTGGAAGTTCAACAACATCTGGGATGTCACATGTTCTCTATCACTGCAACGGGAACTTCAGAAAGGCAATACCTCTCTAGGTGAAAAAAATAGACAGTTGTGTGCATGCACAGAGAGCAAGACCGTAGAGGTCTGCATGGATGTCAGAGGTATTCAACAAGAAGAAAGAAATTGCTGATATTCACTATATTCAGAACAGAACTCAATCCAGTGGATATGACTGGTATCCACTGTTGCTGCTGCTTTCAGTCTGCAAATGATACATCATTGATTATGTTTCCCCTACCTCTCAATTTGCATTGTGTTTCTTTTGTATTGAAATGAACTGGGTGGAATAATGCAATGACAATGTAATTTACGCGATTAATTAGGTAAGTTTTGCTTGTAGTGTAATTTTGCCACATTGGGCAATGAGACAAACCATGGCATTTTCTTGGCAGATATGGTAGTTCAATGGCAGAAAATGAACTGCAGTGGAACGGAGACATTGCTGTATGAGGAAGTGAATACCAAAGCTTAACAGTGTGCTGTGTGTTTCATTCTGACCGGCTCTGTTAGATGTCACAAGTTTTAACGATAGGTGAGGGGGAGAAAAACAGTTTTTTATTCCTACCTAGAATTCCCCTTCTGACTGTAAGGGCCAGATTCAGCCAAGTAGGTGTGCTAACAGGAACAATACAATGGATCCCACTAGTCCCGTGGGACTTCCCCCTCTCCCTGTGTGTCTCATGTACCCCCCCCCAATTTGGCTGGGGGGGGGGTGTCTGGAGAATCCCTCAGAACAGTGCACAGGGGAAAAGAGGGCAGATCATTTTGTCAGGCAAGATGAAATGTTTGCACTAGTGCAGGGTTTTCTTAAACTTGGGTCTCTAGCTGTTTTTGGACTACAATTCCCATCATTCCTGACCACTGTTCCTGCTAGCTAGGGATGGTGGGAGTTGTAGTCCGACAACAACTGGAGACCCAAAGTTTGGGAAACTCTTCGAGAGAGAGGTGTTGAATTCCTCAATTTCGTTATTTAAAGAAGGGGAATTTGACCCCAGAGTCATAACAGGGATATGGCAGGAAGACTGAACATCAAGACAGAGGGTGTGTGCATGCATGTGTTTGTTAATGCACGTTATAATTGTGGAGAATTGTGCTGTTCATGTACGCAACCTACCCCCTCCCTTGGCTTCGACGGAGCCTGGTCACATGTCATGGAAACTAATAGGTTATTGGGCTTATTATTATTTTTAAGAAGTATGTTTAGTTTCTATTTTTGAATGATTTAATTTTAGAGATGAGAAGTTATTAAAGTAAATTAGAATTGGAACCAAAGGAGAGAAAACGGGGGAAGTCACCTAGTAAAGATTCAAACAAGAAAAGTTTTTTTTTGTGTGTGTGTGTGTGTAAACAAGAAAAAGAATTGTTGGTGTGATTTGTATTTGTTTTTATTATGGTTTGATTGTTGTGTTTGTGTTGGTGTATGTGATTTGTTGTTCTTTGTTTTGCAAAAGCCAATAAATTCCTTACAATATATATATATATATATATATATATATATATATATATATATATATTCAAAAAATTATTGATTTTATAACAAACAACACATGCAAGTAAAATTATATTGCGACAAACTACACTACAAAAGAAAAATTAATACAAACAATTAATTAAATCTATCTAATCCTCTTTTATAACATTGTAAATTGACTTCCTCACATCCTCTCCGTCTGCTTTCATTATAAATCATCTTTAGTAATTTCTTTACCTTTTTATAATCTATCGTTAATATAAAAAAATCAACTTTCACTTTATTTTTATTTCCTTAACATTACTTCATCTATTACTACTTCTTATCTGCTGCCTCTCCATTTCTTCCTGGTTGTTTTAACTGGAAATCTTAGCATAATTCTTTAGATATAATTTAAATTTACTCTAATCTTTCTCCACCGCGTCGTCCCTCTGGTCCCGGAGTTTCCCGGTCAGTTCAGAAAGCTCCATATAGTCCATCATTTTCACATGGGTTATTGGGCTTATGTTGTCCTAAGGTCTTCTTCAAACAAAACATGCATCTGAGAGGGTAGATGTTTAAAGAAAAAAGCCCCACACTTTTGGAATGAAGGTTTGCTTTCTCCTCCGCTTCCAATATTGTTTGTTGCTCGTGTGTGTGCTCGCGCACATTGCACATGGAACTTTATACCCCTTAGCCCTCAAGGTTTGGCCACACTAAAAAGCTTACATTCAATAAGTTAGAATTAAGGCTGCCATTCTCTGTCCCTGCTAGAATTACCACCATCAATAGTTACATCTGTAGATCAGGGCTGGTTGAGCAGTAAATAATACAGCCATGCCATTGTAAATCAGAATTATAAGTGCATACTGAGAACATATTGATAAAGACAGCCAACGGAGCAAGCTCCATAAAAAAGAAAGGCTGGCTCTTGCGCGATATAATTTACAAGCTTTCAGTCTTATTTATTTATTTATTGAGCTCGCATTTCAAGCAGCAATCTGAATAGAATTCAAATATAGGCAGCAGTAGAGCAAAGGGAGGCCATCCAGAATTTTGAAGAAGCAAATATACGATGGTGAATATTCCGATGTGTTTGAAATCTCACTCTTCAACCACCCGCTGTCGAAACCCCACTTCCTCGTCTTATATTGCTTATAACGATCCACCCACCCACCCCGCTTTATTTCTTTTGGAGTGGGCCACCATTCTGAAAGCGAGGCTGGAATTCTATATGCATTTAAATTCATAGAACTGCGGGTTTGGAAGGTCCCCAAAGGGTCATCTAGTCCAACCCCCTGCAATGCAGGCATCACAGCTAAATTAAGACACAGAGAGAGAGAGTGTGCTAAGAAAATCAGCAGACAAATTTCCAAATAGGGATAGGAGGGATTTGATTCAGTTTTCATTTAATTCACACTTTGCAAAACGAAACACGAACTGAAACGCAGCCGTTGAAATTCGCATTTCTCCAAATTTTGCAATGTGTAACAAAAATGGATGTACTAGGGTAAAGTGCATGTAAGAAGTACATATATGGATAAATATAAAACACAAAAATGCATTATATTTAGGGTAAACTAATTTGCAAAAATGTGTACATTGGGAGGGAAATGACCTACAAAGTGTATTCTAGGAGAAAATTGCACTCAGACAATTTTCAGATGAATTTTCTTGAGGTTTTGTTTGGTTTTTTTAATTGCAAACCCATGTGGAAATGTGAAGAAATGAGCTGAAAAGTAGGGAAATGAGGAACTATCCCTTGTAGTCAGGGCAACCTTCCCCAAACCTTTTGTGTACTGTCCTCGCTTGCGAACATTATAATTTGGCTGAGCGCTAAACATGACCTCGGTCATCACTTGTTCATCATAATATTGGGCACTCAGTGGTCATCGGCAATGAAATCACAGCTTGAGACATAAATGCAGTGCGTTGAGTGCCCCGTGCGTAACCCCATCACACCTGATGATCACTTTTATTTTTGTTTGGTCACACAAATCCTTTGGGAGAGGAATACAGCTCTGGAAGGCAATAAAATGTGTCCTGGATTTGCAAAAGGTCTAATTTGCAAGAGTGAGGCTAGAACTATATTACTGGCATTCTCTTCAAGGAAAAATACTGTATGATGGATGCATGTGATTGAATGCCTCCTGGCATTTGGGGGGCGATGGGGGGGGGGCTGTTGATAGCATTAATTCTGGTGAATGGCAGCCAAGGCACTTGTCTTTGTCCAAAAGCATGATCAAAGCAGCATCATTCCCATCAGTGTTCTTGGCATAGAGAGAAGTAAGAAGTATAATGAGCAATTTCATGGGGATACTGATATGATGGCTGGTGATCTATTATGTGGTATAGAGGGGGGTGTCTATGTGAGAGAGAGAGTGAGAGAGAAAGAGAGAGAGAAGATGAGAGAGAGTTGCCTATATGCATAGTGTTGTAAGAATATATATATATACCATACATGTGCCAAGCAAACAAGGCCACATGTCTGAGGCAGACAGTCCTGGCACCATTTTGACTCCTGACACCATTTTGACTCTCAAAACTGACCAAATGTTTACCAAATGTTTCTCTGCAAGGAGGGAGGGGGTGAGGGAGCTTCCCAATTGCCCAGGAATTAAAAGAGATTACCATCTCAAAGGAATGGCCAGGCTACTGAGAAATGGCAATCGGATAAGGCATTATCACAAACTGGCAGACAGAAGGCAAACAAGGGCACTCCGATTTCTCTTGAAATCTGTTGGAGACCGCCTTTCTGTGTGATGTAGGTGTGATGTATCTGGGGGGAGGGCTTTGGGCTGCACCTCTTCTGTGATGTATGTGTGATGCTTCTGGGGGATGGTCTTGAACTCCAGTGTGGGCAATTTCAAATTTCTATATAAGGCCAGGAGCTCCTTTGTTCTGGGTCCCTCCCCTGCTCTCCTGTGTGTGGGGAGGTCAACCCTGTTGCAACAGAACATTAAAGATCAAACTTACTAGCTGCTTTGCTTCCAAATATTCTCTGGTTGGCCTCTGTTATATTCTCCTACCGATGGATAACTCTACAAGGGCTCTTGTGTACCCCATATGGGAATAAGGGCAGATTTTTGTTTACAGTGGTACCTCGCAAGACGAATGCCTCGCACAACGAAAAACTCGCTAGACGAAAGGGTTTTACGATTTTTTAGGTGACTCGCAATACAATTTTTTTTATGGTCGTGCTTCGCAAGACGAAAAAGTTTTGTCTCCTGTTGCGCCACGTCCCTCCCTCAGCAGCTAGAGCCAGAGCCGCCCGCCAGCGATTAAAAGTTCCTCGCCCAGGCGTCTGCACGTCCAATTGGAGTTTTGCTTTCCACACTTCGACGCGGGCTTCAAAAATACCCCTGGACTCCCGGAGAGGGAGGAGTACCTGTAAGTGGGAAGCGCTCTCTCACTCTCGCTCCCAGGCAGAGTCTGCGAAGGCAGCGGAGAGAAGCTTTGCTCCGACTCCAGCTGTCGCCCAGCTGCAAGGGACGGTCTGCTTCTGCTGCCGTCGTTCGCTCCCTGCCCTGCTGCCTTCCGAAGCCCTCGCCCACTGGGAACGGAGCTGCTCCTTTAAACACTCCTTGCGACTGAGGCGCCGCACGCCTAGTGTAGCTGAGGCAGCGCTCCTACTACCCATGCCTTCCCTCAGAAAGATGCGGCTGGGCTTTGAGGTGTCTGAGGCGACAGCTCCCAGCCAGGTCCGAGGAGGGCGCGCTCAGCCCTGAAGCGGAGGGAGAGAGAGAAGCGCTGCCACCGGCTCGCCGGCCCCACCACCACCATCACCACCAGCAGCCCAGGCTCCTTCCCCGCGCCTCACAAGATGAAAATTTCACAATACAGAACGACTTAATTTCGTCTTGCGAGGCACCACTGTATAGCAATAGTTTGATGAAGGGGGCAAAGGGATAATGTGCAACTGTTTAATTCTGGAATGTATTAATTTATGAGGATAACTATATCTTTTTTGGACATTATATATTATATTATATATATATATAAAAAGTAAACTATAGAGAAAACCACACCCAATAATATTAAAAGAGCATGATCAGCAAAAATAGGAAGAATATATGACAATAGATGCTGAAGTCACTTCAGAATAGGGCAGCTACTAATACATAGCCAAAGAGAGAAAAGTTGTAGTATTAACAGGGGCCATCCACAAAAACATTCCAGTTGTTGATAACACAGACATACTGGCATCCATAAGCCAGTAAGCACATATAATGCAGTAAACATCCTTTGTCCAATTTCAGTCCATAAGTCTGCATGTAAAGCCAGATCTATCAAACTTCCCAAAACAATATGGGAACCGGAACATAGCCATTCTTAGAAATACACAAGCCTCCGAATTTTGCAATACAGTTCTCCAATCAACCAGTGTTTACAAAAATGCATATATTGGTGGAAATGTGCATTCAAATGCACAGATTAGTGAAAACAATATATTCATTGTATTAGGAGAAATTACATTTTGTTAGGAGAAATGTGTCTATTAGGAGAAATTCACACTAAGGAATTTTCATGAGGATATATATGTGGCATTTAAATGAGAAAAATGAGAAACAGAAAGAAAACAAATTCACAGATTCTTCTATCCCTAGCTGTGGGACACACAGCAGATCCATGATCAAAGATCATGTTGCAGAAGGGACAGAAGTGCTGTAGAGAAATCCAGGAAATATCCATGATGTTTCACTAACCCAAATATTTCACTACAAAAAATACCGGTAAAATGAGAGTAACCATTTTGCTGAGGTTATTATTTACAGACCTGTAGAAACCTAGCACAATTCAGCCTAAGCGAAACATGTTTAAGTCATATCAATTTAAATGGTTAATATTTTTGCATATGCTCCAAAGAAGAGGGCTCAGAATCACATTGCTTTGAATGGAAAAGGGGAGAGGGATTGAATGGGCGGGGGCTCAAATGGGGAGTTTATGGAACAAAGGAACTTCAAAAGGAACTTCAAAAACTGGAACAAAGGGACTTCAAAGGGAAACTGAAACTGCTTAATTACAGCTCATCAGAAGAGTCAGTGTTATCATATGCAGAATGTATTGGGACAAAGAGCATTTGCTGTGTTACATGTGCTAATTTGCTTACTGATGCCAGAATGTCTGTGTTATCAACAACTGGGGTGTTTTGCAGTGTCTTGGTTTTGCGAATGTCCTCTGTTATCATAATCTGTACTTTTCTACATTTCCTTCCCTCCTAACCTCACTGTTCAGTTTCCCCCTTACCCAATTCTTTCTCTAAATTGATGGTGATGATAATGATAATGATAATGATAATGATAATGATAATGATAGATAGATAGATAGATAGATAGATAGATAGATAGATAGATAGATAGAGGCAATTCACAATAGCATTTCATGCATTTGATGAAGAGGACTGTAGCCCGTGTCAACTTTTTAAAAATCATTGGGTGCCACAACAATCTCTTGTTTCGCTGCAACAGTCTAACATGGCTGCCCCTCTGCAAATGGAGATGTTTGGATTTATTTACAAATATAAAGGTTCAGCGCAGGTGGGGGCATCGCTTAAGGACAGCCAAATCCACAGTCCCACACCAGACACTGATGGCCTTGCATCCTCTGATGCTGTTTGCTTTCAGAGCCTCAACCTCTCACTTTCTCTCCCACCTCAAAACCATAGCATTATCCCCCCCCTCTTCCCTTTCATAACCACACACAGACATACCTAGATTATAGGTGGGGGCCAGGTATGTCCCACCCCCTTCTCTGATTAGTTTTTCCTATTCATAGCATTAGAGAGCAGTCCTGTATCTAGATACAATCTTCTGACAATTAGAGCCCATGGAGACACATCACCCAGATACCCCAGGCTATTGCAATCTGTTTGCAGTGGGCAATATCCCCCCAACACGTCCCATCAGTGCAAGGATTTGCACTGATTTCCCTCCTCTTCTCCCCACCTGCATGCTTTGCACATTCCTCAGATCTGCTCTGGACTGTCCGGCGAACTCGTAAAGCAGATTTAGAGGACATGCATGGAAGAAGCAAAAATGTTCCATTGTGCAAGTGTAAATTCTTGCACTGGTAGGACACATTTGTCGGATGCCATCCCAAGCACATTATCGTTTGGGATCTAATTGGTGTTGAATTAAGACCATCTCTTCTCAAGGCCCAACTGAACATTTTACTCTTTGAAGACTGGGAAGACCAAGCTAAGGGTGTCTCTAGAACAAGGAGGTCTACCATGTGGCATTTCAGATGTTGCTGTACTACAACTCCCATCAGCCCTGTCTATCAGCTGTGCTGGCTGAGACTGATGAGTGCTCAGCAACATCTGAAGCATAGGAGAAGAAGAAGAAGAAGAAGAAGAAGAAGAAGAAGAAGAAGAAGAAGAAGAAGAAGAAGAAGAAGAAGAGTTTGGATTTGATATCCGCTTTATCACTACCCGAAGGAGTCTCAAAGTGGCTCACATTCTCCTTTCCTTTCCTCCCCCACAACAAACACTCGGTGAGGTGAGTGGGGCTGAGAGACTTCAAAGAAGTGTGACAAGCCCAAGGTCACCCAGCAGCTGCATGTGGAGGAGTGGAGACGCAAACCCGGTTCCCCAGATTACGAGTCTACCACTCTTAACCACTACACCACACTGGCTCTCACTCCTAGGCTCTCACTCCTAGGGCTGAGGTCTTCGCCCCACCAATAAAATATTTGAGGGGGCTAGTCCCACCCCAAGTTGATGGACATTGCCATTCAAATGGTGTCTGTGCACCGCATCATGTGATCGATTATGCAGGGCAGGGCTTACTTGGGCTCCCACAACATTTTATTCAGGTTGGCACTCCTGATCTGAAGAGACACAAATCGGCCACCTCTGTCCTAAAATAAGTGGAATCTGCTGTTCATGTGTTTTGTAATCCTCAGGCCACTGAAGATCTTATTCATACTTCAGTGCGAGCCCTATAAATATTTTTTTTTCTATTAAATGCATCGATCTGCTCTTAGTCTCTATGATAGGATCATCTTCTGGAGATGAGTTGCTATTCCTACTGCTGCTAAAGGTAGTGAGAACAGAACTAGAACGGGTGGGATCTTGTTCAGCCATCGCTAGTGTGCACAAAGATTAACAGGAATGCTGTGAAGTACCAAATGCTATGGATTAATAAGGATACTAGCTTTCTTCTGCAACCACATCACCACTATCTCAAAAAACACATTTGCTTTCTCTCCCCCCCCCCACTCCCCCGATGAACCATATGGCTTTTTGCTGATCAGAGGATATGCAGATTTTTGCATGGCTAAAATCCAGCTTTCTGCTAACCAGCAGTAACATGGTGCGGTTTCATAACCAATTGTGTGGCAATTTTCCAGGCAGCGTGCATTTGTCATTTCACGGTTTCGAGGTTATCCCACCCCCCTCCCGTCTTTTTACTCCTCCTCTGTGCTCCTGAATGTACCCCTTCCAGCCAATCTGAGCCCTCTCCATTTCATTTCTCCTTTCTTGCTGCTCCCCTTTCTGAATGGATTTACCTTGGAGGAATTCCCTTTCCACTTGATGGAGTTACTTCTGAGCATCTGCACCAACTCCTAGGAACTCAGGCAGTTTCAGCCCTTTGAATATATTTTTTTTTTTCAGGGGGCCAGGCCCACTCAATTTTTAGGTGGTGTTCAGCTCCACCCCTTGGCTCCCTGCAATTTCTCATGTGGGCTCCCCAATTCTCTGGAGAAGCTGGCACCTCTGCTTCTGAGTAAAAGTGCCTGAGGCTAAGGAATGAAGCCTTTGGTTACTGGGTGTGTGTGTGTGGTTGTTGTTGTTGTTGTTGTGTGGAAATTGTGGGCATGCCCCCCACCAATCAGCTTCCAAACTACCAAATGCAAAAATGCAGGTCTTCCACCAGTGCTGCCTATCTGACTTTTAGAACAAAATTAAAAATTAAAAAATTCCTTCCAGTAGCACCTTAGAAACCAACTAAGTTTGTTCTTGGTATGAGCTTTCGTGTGTATGCACACTTCTTCAGATACACAAAAGCTCATACCAAGAACAAACTTAGTTGGTCTCTAAGGTGCTACTGGAAGGATTTTTATTTTATTTTTTGTTTTGTTTTGACTATGGCAGACCAACACGGCTACCTACCTGTAACTGACTTTTAGAAGGCATCTGAAGGCAGCCTTGAATAAGGAAGTTTTTAATGGTTGATGTTTTACTGTGGTTTTAAAATTTGTTGGAAGCTACCCAGAGTGGCTTAACAACCGAATCAGATGGGTGGCATATAAACATTATTATTAGGTCCAGCTCTGAGGGCCTTCTGGCGGTTCCCTCACTGCAAGGTTACAGGGAATCAGGCAGAAGGCCTTCTTGGTAATGGCACCCTCCCTCTGGAACACCCTCCCTTCAGATGTCAAGGAAATAAACAAGTACTTGACTTTTAGAAGACATCTGAAGGCAGCCCTGTTTAGGGATGTTTTTAAACGTTTGTTGTTTTATTGTATTTTTAATATTCTGTTGGAAGCCCCCCAGAGTGGCTGGGGAAACCCAGCCAGATGGGAGGGGTATAAATTAATTTATATCATCATCATCATCATCATCATCATCATCATCCCAGCAGCCTATGAGCCACAAGCAAGGCAGAGAATCCTCTTTGCATTTAATAAGGTTGCATCTGAGTACCTGAGACTAAAGATCAAAGGCTGGATTTTCCTTTGTTCGTTTCTAAGGTTATATTAATAGTTATACGGGCATTTCTTTTAGTGCTTGCTTGTGATGTTGATACCTGAAATGCATTGCTAGCTAGACATGGAAATGAAGTTTAGTCGGAGCACCATAGCAAAGTGACGGTGCCCCAGTGGTAACAGTCTAGGGAAGTGGAAGTGCCACCCGTGTCCACTTGCCCCCTGTTCTTCTGCTAAGGTGACTTGTTAGTCAGGAAGAAAGGAAGGAGGGAGCAGTTGGATGGCATCCAGAATCTGTTTCTGCAGCCTCCCCACAGCCCAACAGATGGTCGCTACTCTCAGAAGCAACATGACTGATCATTTGTAAAGGAGCGTGTTGATAATGGCCACCAACTAGGATGGTTTTAAAAGAGGATTAGACAAATTCATGGAAGATAAGTCTATCAGTGACTACTACCCATGAAGGAGACAATGCACTGGTCCATCTTAAGGATGGGGATGGCTGTATGACCACTTGGGTGCTATCTAACTACCATATATTCCAGCGTATAAGACGACTGGGTGTATAAGACGACCCCCAACTTTCCCAGTTAAAATATAGAGTTTGAGATATACTCAACCACAGATTTTCCACCCGGCGTATAAGACGACCCCCCGACTTTTGAGAAGATTTTCCTGGATTAAAAAGTAGTCTTATACGCCAGAATATACTGTATGTTCTCCTTAGAATAAACCCATTGAAATTAATGGACCTAAGGCAACCCTATGAGAAAAGGTTACAGCATTTCGGAGGGGTCGTTTAGAGAAAAGGGAAGTATTATTATTATTATTATTATTATTATTATTATTATTATTATTAATTGAATTTATATACTGCCCTATACCCGGGGGTCTCAGGGCGGTTCACAGAATAAAATCAAGATATCAAACCACAAAATACATTAATAAAGAATTTTAAAATTCCTTCCAGTAGCACCTTAGAGACCAACTAAGTTTGTTCTTGGTATGAGCTTTCGTGTGCATGCACACTTCTTCAGATACACTGAAACAGAAGTCACCAGACCCTTATAAATAGTGAGAGGGTCTGGTGACTTCTGGTGGCTAGTTTGGCTTGTAAAATTAGAGATAAAATAAAGAGCGACTGGCTTTAAGGAGGATTGGAAAATGTTTGTAGATTATTTAAAAACTCAGTGTAAACATGTTAAGACGCAAATAGGATTTGACTGAGAACAGCCGTGGAAAGGACGGCGGAGTTTTCTTTATAGAAGCATAGGCATGCTGTCATATGAATCAAAATTTGGGGGAAAGCATGGAGTGAGGGAGGGAGGGGAAGTTTTAGGTTGACTGATATACTGCAAAACTTGAAATATTGTTGGATTATTGTCCATTTTTTCACACACACACAAATCTATAAATAAAATTAATAATAAAGAAGAAATGCTTAAAATTATGCTGGCATGGAGTAAGTGGATAAAACAGGGTTTCTGCCCTCTCTCATAACACTAGAAGTCGTGAATGTTAGACAAGTCAGGCCAGACAAAAAAGTACTTCCTTCACACAGTTAAACTATGGGACTTGCTCCCACAAGAGACCAACTTGGGTAGCTTTGAAAAAGGATTAGACAAGTTCATTGACGCGACAAACTTTTTTTTAATAAGAAATTTATTAATTTTTCCAATAAGACAAACAATACAAAATACAACAAAACAAACAACAACAACCACAAACAAAAAACTGCAAAACTACAAAACTACAAAAATACAAAAAAATAAATACAAAAATTCTAACTAACTTTATCATCATCATAACATAATATTTGGACCTCCTCACGTCCTCTCTTCTGCGTTCATTTCTATTCTTCTTTAGTAACTTTGTAACATTATAAAATCCTCTTTCTCACCTAATCGTTGAGGCCACAAACTAACCAACAGTCAGTGCAGTCATGGCAGGTTCAGTGTTATAAGATCAATCACATTACCTACTCCCAGTCTGGTGACTGAATTCTGCACTAGCTGCAGTTTCCAAACTGTTTTCAAGGGCACCCCCGCCTGCAGTGCATTGCAGTAGTCTAACCTAGGGGGTTACCAGAGAATAGACAACAGAAGATAGACTACCTCTGTCCAGATAGGTTTGCAGCTGCACAACCAGCTGAAACTAATGGAAGTTCATCCGTGGAATTGTAATCCAGGGAGGGGCTGATTTTCATACCGCTGAACCCTTCCACCTGCCCACCTTTCGGCACAACCTGCACATTGTAATGTTTCATAGACTCTAGTTTGGAAAAGGTTTGCATGGGACTCAAAGATAGAACAGAAGCCTTCCTCTCCCCCCCCCCCCGGCTTCTTTTGATCGGACTGTTTCTCAGGGTTAATCTCTGGCAACAAGGATGTAATTCCATTATTTGATGAAACAGTGTCCAATAAAGCTGTTCCATAGCTGAAAGGTCTTGGCATTTAATATTTGATAGTGTAAATCCCACATGGATCTTAAGACAGAGGGAGAAAGATTACATTTTAAATTAACATCCTTACAAAGCCATATGGCTTGTTGCTTCCCACATTTAAAAGAACAACAGTGATTTCCAAGCATAATATCGGCTCCCAAATAGATCGTCCACTTTAAATTGCTTTCCAGTCTTCCCCAAAATGAGATACGGGAGTAACCCTTTCCGTGCTGCATTGCTTAGTAAAAAGCCAGCACTTTAAAAAACTCATATCTTGATAAAAACGCTGTGGGGGGCAGCACAAAACAGCAATCTGCTGCAGAAAAAAAGAGAGAGAGGTGACAATACTCTGTACCAGTGACATAGAGATAGAGGGGAAAATTCAATTAATTTCACATTTAAAGCTAAACCTATCAAATGCATGCTTTCAGAAGAATATGCAAACATAACACAGCTATTCTTCCAAATCCACATTGATCCGAAATTTGCGACACTGTTCTCCAATCGAACACTGTTTATAAAATTGCATATTTTGGCTAGAGTGTGCCTAAATATGTGCATAAAAATGCATTATATTCTGGGAAAGTTCTTACAAAAATGTGTACATTTATATTATCATTATTAAAATTTCCATATCACCCTTCATATGAGGACCACAGGGTGGTTCACAATACGAAAACACGAAAATGCATAACATGGTAGCCCACGAAAACAATGCCCCACCAATAGTTTAAAAGGCCATGGATTGTTTAATTAGCCAAGGGCCTGGGAGAAGAGGAATGTTTTTGCCCAGCGCCTAAAGACATGCAATGAAGGTACCAGGCGAGCCTCACCGGGGAGAGCATTCCACAAGGAGGAGCCACTGCAGAAAAGGCCCGTTCTCATGTTTCCACTCTCTGGACCTCTCATGGGAGGAGACACGGGAAGAACAACCTCAGATGATGGTTCCAGGTCAATTCATATTGGGTGAGGTGGTCCTCAAGGTATTGAGCTGTTTAAGGCTTTATAGGTCAAAACCAGAACTTTGAATTGGGCCCTGAAACTAATTGACAGGCAGTGCAGTCCAGCTACAATTGGCATGGTATGCTTAAGTAATCATGCCCCAGGGGACAACCTAGCCACTGAATTCTGCACTAGCTGAAATTTCCAAGCTGTCTTCGGAGGCAACCCATCCTGATCACTCCCCAGCCACACGGCAGGTAGTTAATTCTTTTTTGTCCAAAGCAATCACTTATAGTAGCTTCTACGGGACTCTGACTACACGTGAACACAAGTTAGAGTACGTCAGAAGCTGTTCCCAGTCCACATCCTACAGAGCAGTTGCAACAACTGAGAGCCATGCCCCTCCATCGACTTATGTACCCCTCTCCCCCAAAGGACTACATGACTGGTGTCTATTGGGAGAGGAGGAGGAAGAAGAGAGGTCAGGAGGAAGAAGCTGGAAGCATGTCATGCCCTGGACTAGTTGCAGGTAAGAAGGCAGAAAGGTGGGAGCTAGCTGAGGGAAGACTGAAGTTGTAGGAGCAGTGGCCCATTTGTCCTAAAAGACTGTCCTCCACTGCCTCATTATTTACAGCTACTATTCACAACAACCCTATATACAGGTGAAACTCAAAAAATTAGAATATCGTGGAAAGGTTCGTTTCTTTCAGTAATTCAACTTAAAAGGTGAAACTAATATATGAGATAGACTGATGACATGCAAAGCGAGATATGTCAAGCCTTTATTTGTTATAATTGTGATGATTATGGCGTACAGCTGATGAGAACCCCAAATTAACACTCTCAACTTTAGGGTTCTCATGAGCCGTACGCCATAACCATCACAAACAAAGGCTTGACATATCTCGCTTTGCATGTCATCAGTCTATCTCATACATTAAACTCCAGTAGCTAATGAAAAAAATTGCTTACATAAATGGACTTTTCCACAATATTCTAATTTTTCGAATTTCACCTGTATGTCTACTCAGAAGTCCCACTGCATTCTGTATGTATAGGATTGCTTCCTTAAATGCACCGGTTTGTTGTTGTTTTAAGAACCAAGATGTGAACCACATATGGTTAATTATTTTTCAGAGAGTCTGCAAATTTCAAATCCATTTGAAGAATTCCTGCAGAGATTCCTGTTTAAAGGAGAAACAAGTCTACGGGGTTCTGGAGGGGCAGGCACCCCCTGGAGGTTCTTTGATCTGTTTTTCAAGCTCATTGTGTAAGCTAATTGCTACTCCTCTGTGCTAATAAAAGACAAGCATACCTACTCATCTCCTTCTGGAACTGGTCCAACACACACACACACACACACACACACACACACCCCTCCACAAAAGGCCCTTCATTTTCTCCAAGATAAGACTCCCCAACCCCCTTTCCACAATAGAGGGAATACATCTTCTTCATCAAACACTGACTCCAGCTACAGTGTTTTGAAAGCTAAAGGGATTCCCCAGATGGTTTGGCTACCACATGCTAATTAATTGCATGGGGACCAAAGACAGTCAGATGTACATCAGCCCCCACCCCTTTTATTCCAACAAGCTTGTTTCATCCCACATTAATGGCCTGTCTGCAGATGAGAAAATTCTGTTTTGTCTCATCTCAAAATGGGGAAACAACACAGTGAGCTACCGAGAAGCATAGGAAACTGCCTTAGTAGTACACTGATTGGCAGTCCCTCCCCAGGATTTCAGACAGAGAGTCTCACCCAGCCCTACCTGGGGATGCTGGGGATTGAACCTGAGAACTACTGCACACAGACCAGATTCTCTACCCCTGATATATGGCCTTTCCCATAAAAAATGAGAGCCTTATACCAAGTGAGAGCCAGTGTGGTGTAGTGGTTAAGAGCGGTAGACTCGTAATCTGGGGAACCGGGTTCGTGTCTCCACTCCTCCACATGCAGCTGCTGGGTGACCTTGGGCTAGTCACACTTCTCTGAAGTCTCCCAGCCCCACTCACCTCACAGAGTGTTTGTTGTGGGGGAGGAAGGAAAAGGAGAATGTTAGCCGCTTTGAGACTCCTTCGGGTAGTGATAAAGCGGGATATCAAATCCAAACTCCTCCTCCTCCTCCTCCTCCTCTTCTTCTTCTTCTTCAAGTAAGTTGGTTGGTCCATCTAGCTCAATATTGTCTGCACTAACTGGTAGCCGCTCTCCAGGCAGCAGGTGCCCATTATCTGCACTTTCTGGAAACAAATGAAGACATTTCTTTCCTGACAAGCTTTCACAGCTGGAAAATAGGTCTTTATCATGAGGGTTAACTTTGTATGGTTTAAGTTTTGTTTTACATGCACTAGCTTTTCTGTGCGTTTTTTTTTAAACTGTTTTCAATTATCCTCAGTGTACATAAACCTCCTTGAGGCGGTTGCATACAAGGCAATTAATAAATGAAGGTGATAATGATGATGATGATGATGATAATAATAATAATAATAATAATAATAATAATAATAATAATAATTCAGGCAAGATCTCTCCCAGCTCTGCATGGAGTCGCCAGGATTTGAACCTGGGACTTTCTGCATGCAAAAAGTAAAATAAAAAATGCTGCTCTGCCACTAAGCTATAACCCTTCTGCTTCCTCCTCCTCCATTAGAATTATCTTTGGTCCTCAGTTTTGAAGATTGTGCCCTGTTTTGCTCCTCCTTGCTTTAGCCCAACTGGAGCAGGCAGAAGAGCCATCCTGACTTTGCTGTGATGGACGTCTTAGCTACGAGGGTCAAGAAGGAAAAAGGAAAAGAAAAAAAGATTGGCTGGCAAGCAGAAAATCCATCTTTTTTTATTAACCCCCACCACCACCACCACCACCACAAAATGTCTTTAGTAATTAGCAGACGTAGCAAAGAACTGGAGAAACAAAAGAAAACTGCGAAAAGTGAAAGGTGCCCTGCAGGGCATCCAATTAATTAAGCCGATAAGTGAAGAAGAAGAAGAAGAAATGGAAGCATCTGCAAATGCCTGGCAGATGGGGCTGTAGTCTGCTGAGTCCATCATTAGTTTAAACAGTCTCTGGAAAGGAGGAGGGGAGTACAGAAGAGGAAAAAAACAGTTTGATGGAATGACAGTCTGGTCCTCCTGTTGCCTAGGCTTTGGGCATATGGAGGAAAGCCCATAGGGGAGAGGAGGGGGTTGACTGGGCTCCCCTCTTAAGAAGGTAAGGAAAGCCCTGCTGGATCAGATTCATCTGAGAAGCTCAGAAGCAGGATATGAGTACGATAACACTCTGTCACTTAACTTCCCCAGCAGCTGATATTGAGAGCTATTTGCCCCTGATTGTGGAGGATAGAATCGCAGAGGGAGTCCAGTCAGACAGCTCTTAACATCACAGAGCTATTCTTGGTGTTCAGTTGGAATCTCTTTTCTTGTAACTCGAAGCCATTGGTTCAGTTCCTACCAGCAGAAAACAAGCTTCTTCCATCTTCCATGTGACACATAACTCCTCTTATCCAGGCTAAATATACCCAACTCCCTCAACCTTTCCTCATAAGACTTGGTTCCCAAACCCTTTATCATACTAGCTGCCCTCCTCCTGGTTTCAGGCTAGCCATAACACGACTGTGGAGAACTCTCGCTGACCTCTGCTGACTGCAACTCTCCCTCTATTTCACTCAGTGGAGGAATGCTGTTTCAGCAAAGGGTTGAAGCCTTATGAAGGCTTGAGAGGTCTGTTTCCTGCTCTGTCCTTTGTCCTCCTGCTTTGGAGGAGCTGTCTGTGGTCCTGAAAGGACCCTTGTTTCATTCTGTATCTGCCGGCTTCTGTAAGGTAGAGGAGATAGCCTCTGATGCTGAAGAAGGCAGAAGGGTCATTTCTGCTGTCTGGAAGAGCACAGGAGAGAGTACAGAAAGTCCCCTAAGTGGGGCAGCCTGTATCTCCTCATCTGAGTCGTATTCAGGGCAGGCCAATGGCTGGTTTCAGGAGTCAGGCCAACAACCTATTTTGCAGCACATGCAAATTTAAAAGGGAAAGTGAGAACTCTCCTCTCCTCAGGTTCATTTCTGCTCTAATGCATTTAGAATTCATAGATGCTCTACCATCTACTCCAGCAGTGCTATAAAATATTCTTCCACTGAAAGCTTCTTCCTCTTTGGGAAGTGGCATTTTATAGCTGCGTGCGACATCCCCTTGATCTCACCCTTGTGCAGAGATTTGTCCTGATAAATAAAAGAGCCCACCAAATTGAATTCCCTTAAAATTTCATCACACTAATCTTTAGGCACTCTCCTTTTGAGCAGCCATTAATTTCCACTTTAGTCAAGGTGGAATATGAAGCCATCTTTGCATTCTGGATACGTACCCCTGATATGAAGGAAAGGATGAGGACATTATACCTGGCAAGTGGAGAATTTTCTGCCAACGTCTCTTCAAGGGGTGGTGGAAGACATTTTTGACACTTGATAGCAATGAAGAAGAAGAAGAAGAGAAGAAGAAGAAGAAGAAGAAGAAGAAGAAGAAGAAGAAGAAGAAGAAGAAGAAGAGTTTGCATTTGATATCCCGCTTTATCAC
Organism: Lacerta agilis; assembly: GCF_009819535.1. Lineage (NCBI taxonomy): Eukaryota > Metazoa > Chordata > Lepidosauria > Squamata > Lacertidae > Lacerta > Lacerta agilis. Next base: position 34,651,977 of record NC_046326.1, read on the forward strand.
TACCCGAAGGAGCCTCAAAGTGGCTAACATTCTCCTTTCCCTTCCTCCCCCACAACAAACACTCTGTGAGGTGAATGGGGCTGAGAGACTTCAGAGAAGTGAGACTAGCCCAAGGTCACCCAGCAGCTGCATGTGGAGGAGCGGAGACGCGAACCCGGTTCCCCAGATTACAAGTCTACCACTCTTAACCACTACACCACACCAGCTCTCACATGTAAACAATGGAATACACTCATTGTGTTTCTGTTTGTGAAAAACCTTTTTTCTTCACACCCAGGTATCTAAATCAACTCATCCAATGACCTGCCAAGGTATGCTGTTAGAATGGGGGGAGGGGGGAGAGATTATAAAACGAAAACGTTGACATTCAAAGCTTCTTTCCCATCTCCAGGGAGGACTAGGTAGCTCAGTAAATCAAACCCCTCAATCGTTGAGATTCTAGGAAAGATATGGTCTTGTACTCTATCAGATAAGTTGTGCAAGGTAAATGAATGTTATAGATCAGGCACAAAGGAAGGATATGTGTGAGTTCCCCGTAGCTCATGATCAACTGCTGTCTCGGTGGCACAATCAGACATGACAGAAGGAAAACAAGCTGTTGCTGCCAGCAATGAGTGTGTTGCAACTGGAGGAGCTAACACTTGGACAAGGAATATCCTAATCTTTCATTAAAGCAGAAGTGGAAGTAAGGGAAGAGGAGATGGTCTGCTCAAGACATCACTGAGGCATGTACCTACATGCACCATGTCGGGCTGGTACTGATCTCCTCATATGCAAGGCAACCCACACTCCTCCTCTGGAAGGAGACAGAGGAGGGTGTTTGGAGATAAAAAGAGGCAGGGTATTGTTACATATTGGATTTCCATAACCAAATTGGTTTGGATTGGCTTAAACCACACTATTTCTACGCACAAACACAAACACACATACAGGAGCTTAGCAGCATGGGGTGTGTGGGGAGCAGTGCACTCTGGGGGTCATGCCTAAGGAGGGTGACAAAATCCCCTCTCCCCGGCTCATGGCAAAGTGGCTCCCCTCTCTCTCCCAACCTCCTGGCATCCAATGAGCAGGCCAGGCCTCCCGGCATCTCAGTAGCCCACAGGAGCGAGGCAGAATCCGAGCAGGAAGCCCAGCAACATGCAAACACGCAAACACACAGAGTAGCAAAGCTCCCCAGGGCTGTCAAGAGATGCAGATTTTGTCATAAATCGTCGGCAGGATCAGCCAAGAAGAATCACGGTGGAACTCAGATTTCGGGAAGCCAAACAGGCGTGGATCCCTTCCCTCAAGCACTCCCTCCACCAAGGATATCCTCAAAGGGCTCTCTGTCCATCCCCCTCCCTCCCTGGCTCACGGCTCCCCAGTGGCCAGTGCCACATGCAGGGTGTATTTGTGTGATCGATGAGTGGCGCTGGCACCCCTAGCAGGATCGGCGTGCCCTCGTGGGTGGATCGCCCCGTCCCTTGGGTGCACATCATGTTTGCCACTCTGGGTGCATGAGAGGCTTCCTCTGCCACTGCACACATATATCTGCAAATTTTCTCTCGGACAACCCAGTCCTACCTTAGGAGAACTCACACATTGCTTAAGACCAGCAGAAACACCTCTGTCTCTCTGCTTGACCCTCCAGAAGGCAAACCTATTTCCTTCTCTGTATTAAAGGAGTCCTTTTTTTGCAATTGCCCCAGCTTGAGTACCCCCTTCCTCCGGCCCCATAATTCAAGGCACTGCATTCCCCCTTGCCAGACTTTGCAAACCGGGCAATATTCTGATTCATACGTTGCAGCTGGTGTGTTCTGATCAGCCAGTTGAAACTGATCTTTTGAAGTTCAGCTTCATTAAAAGGCAGAACTTCTCCATGCAACATTCATTTAAGATGTGGGATTCTAAATGTATCACTGGTCAATAGCTTTAATTATTTTATTTTATTTAAAAATAATTGTTTCATCTACTGCTATGTCTCTGGAGGGCCTTGGTAATTTATATCCTTTCACTGAGACCTAACTGCTGGCAGTCTGCGCATGAAGACAGCTGCACTGTGAGTGATTTTTTTTTTCAGCTGCAGAGCAGGCTTGCTGCCCTCCAGCTTTCCAAATGAAATGACAGATGTACATACCAGCAAACCAAACCCTGGCATAACTGTACATGCAATGCTTCAAGCAGGTGGGTCTGCATTTACCTCCCTCCTTTAAAAACACTACATTTATGCCCATGCACCAAACCATTCATTTGCCCCCCCCCATTAATTAACAAGAAAGAAGTTCTAAAACTGCTCCTGGGATTTGTTTGTTTGTTTGTTTGTTTAATTCACATGTGAAATGCTACTGGGTAACAAGGCAGAACTGCTCAACACCTACTTTGCATCTGTCTTCACCAAAAAGAAAAGCAGTGCACAAGCTGATGATAACAAGAATAGACAATGCAAGGAGGGAACTTCAGCCCAATATAGGAAAAGAGGTGGCAAGGGAACACCAAACTACTTTAAAACTGCCTCTGCTGGGACTGTCCCCTGGGCTGTCTGGCTCCAGCTCCCTGAGCTCCTCTCATCCTTCTGCCTGATGTGACCACTCCCTCTAGAACACCTCCTGCTCATGACACAATCTTACATTTATTTGCAAAAATATGAGCATTGGATAAAACTGTGCGCACAAAAATGTGTTCATTAGGAGGAATTCACACTCAAATGTTGTCAAATATTCATACGGGTTTTTATTTTATTTTATTTTTATTTTATTTTATTTTAAAAAATGCAAACAGCTGCAGAAATGTGGAGTGCTGAAGTTTAAGACCGGAAACTTTCAAAACCGGAAAAGTACAGCTTCACCTATCCCAGTTTGGAACTGACCTGCTTGCTGTTATAAGATAAAATCTGCCCTTATTCCCTTATGGGGTACACAAGAGCCCTTGTAAAGTCCTTTGCAGGTTCTCCATCGGTAGGAGTAAAAAAACAGAGGCCAACCATAGAATAATTAGAAGCAAAGCAGCTAGTAAGCTTGATTTTTATTGTTCTGTTGCAACAGGGTACCTTCCTCACACACAGGTGAGCAGGGAAGAACCTCAAACAAAGGGCTGCCTGTCCTTAAAAAGACATTTCAAAAAATCCCCCTCGGAGTCCAGCCCCCACCCCCCCTGAAGCATCATCCATACATCACAGAAAAGGTGTAGCCCAAAGCCCACCCCCCAGATACATCACACCTACATCACACAAAAAGGCGGTCTCCAACAAATTTCAAGAGAAATCTGAGTGTGCTGTTTATCTCCTGTCTGTCACTTCATATGCTAATGTTGTTTCTGATTGTCTTTCCTAGGAGCCTGGCAATTCCTTTGAGATGGTGATTATTTAATTTCTGAGACAATGGGAAGGTTCCCTCACCCACTCCCTCCTTGCAGAGAAACATTTGGTCAAACATTTGGTCAGTTTTGAGAGTCAAAATGGTTTTTCAGGGCTGTTTTTTATGTGCTGCCTCACACATGTGCATACGTGTCTGCTTGGTACATTAATAACCATTATTATATATATGAAAGACCTTAATATTCTTACAACATTGCTATACCTGTCCACAAGTTCACAGTCCAGCACACATAATGGGAAAGTGGGTAGGAAAGGGTCAGGAAACTGCAGGTATCTCCATCCTGGTCATTCCTGAGCATGCAAGCCAGTAATTCTATGTTCACATTCATTGCCATTCCAAAAAGGGAAAGTGTTTCTGTTTCAGCTTATCATCCCTAATGACCTTTGAGGACGTCTTTAAAGTGCATTTCAATGAAACTGACTTCAGATGTTTCTGGGGAGATGAAAGGAGCAAGACTTAACCCAGTGAATCACTGATGCTCCCAGAATAGTGTTGCTCTTCCTTGAAACATCACAAATCAGATTTGGCCTTTTGAAGGCAATCATTTCATGTTCTATCTCTGGCCTTCACTGGGGATGAGATGCTTTTAATGTGAGTTATTTCCGAAAATCCTTGAGAGGGTTCATTAGGCAGTGCTGGCTTGAAAACAATGCCAATCACAAAATCATTGTGTTTGGTGTCAATGAGAGTTCCAGCAGCCCAGAACTCAAGCCTGCTGCTGTTGTGCTCACAGTGATTGCTCAGATGGAGCCACTAAGACCATGAGTTTACAATCCTATGCCTGTACACAAAGAAGACAATCCAATGGAGTTGAATAAGTTGGCTTGTAGCTGTTGCGCTTGTGAGAGTTAGAAGCCTTACGTTTATTTTCAGGGATGGAGAATAAATCTTGAGAGTTGGCATCATGAGTCCCATGGAGACATGGAAAGGATGGGGGAGAAGGGGAGAAGCTCAGGAAATTGGCAAAGATCGACCTGGGCAAAGGTCCTAGCGGGTTGAGGGCTGGGAACTCAGAACCCCCAGAGGAGACTTGCACAGGGCAGGGTCCCAGCAGATTGGGTGGGGGAGAACTGGATCCAATGGCCCATCAGATGAGCAGCCCATCTCTGCCACACTGGACACCACAAGCTCTACGCCATCAGCTACTGAGGTGGCTCTGGTGCCTTGCCCTGTTAAGGAAGAGCCTCTCCCTTTGGGGGAGATGCCTGCGGATATGTCCACCAGTAAGCTGGCAACATCAACTCTGGCTCCAAGGATAACAGTGAAGGTGTGACTAAACCATGTTTGCCCAGCCTCTACAGAGGACTACTTGTTTGCTTGCCTAGTCCCAAGGCTTGGGGCATCAACTGTTCCAATAACTTTGCCTGCTCCACTTTTCAAAAGGGGAGCACAGGGATATGTCAAGTGGATCCTCCCACCCTCTCCGTGGGGCTCATGTCGGGCAGCAATGGTGAGAGAAATATGCTAGACTAGATTCAATGCCAGATTACCAAATAAGCAGAGCAGGCACTGGCCTATGGGCCCCATGCCTTTTAGGGGCCCCGTGACAATGGATCAAAACAATATTGATTTGATCTTGAAAGAAAATTACAGCCAAGCTTTCTGTGAGTTAGTGCATCACGAGTTCCCGCCAAGATCCTAGTAGAATATTCATGTAGGAGATGCATAAATATTGTTTGCTGTTGTTCTTGTGAGATTTTGACTGCCATGGGGCCTCCACAGGGTTTAATCTGGCACTGACTAAATGAGCCGTAGGTCTGATCCAGCAGGGCAATTCTTACATGCTCATGAGTCTCTTTGCAGATTGTGCTTTATGCCAGTTGCCATTCTCATTGTCTATATCATTTAACTCACAACATTACATGCATGTCTCCCCCCCCCCTCTCTTTGTACCAACACCAACACCCCTCGGCCTCCTGAATCACTCAAAGTGTCTGGCTGAATTGACCTGGCAGACGGCATTGCATCCCCACAGTGCCATACATGGGGGCAGAAAGCTTAAGAAGAATCCCACAAATCCTGACATTTATCTTAGTCAACCTTAATGAACTGCATCTGTTAGATGCATCGGAGGAAAACAGCTGCAGGGATTCCAAATTGCCTTAATTTCTGTCACAGGGTGCTCTCTGGCTTTGTAATTCCAGTTAATGTAATTGATAAAAAGAAAAGGCCAGAAGCTGTTGGCTAACAATGACTAGCAATTTGGGGCAAGGAGGTAGCAGGCAGCTGAGATCTGGGACTAACAGCCCTGTAAAGAGTAGGCAATTTGTCAGTCAAAAGTTTCTGCTTGAGAGTTGCTTTGAGTGGAGCTGGGCTGGATGGATAAGGATAGACCAGTCAGATTATTTCCATCCTGTTAAGTTTTTCATGCATTTGATAATAAACCTCTGCCTTTTACTGCAAGGTGTGTGTGTGTGTGTTTTAATTGCATGGGAGGCGGGGGCAGAATGTACTCATTTCTGCCTAAAACACACATTTTTGTGTGTGATGCCTTGTAATTCATATCTAATAACTGTGGGGTATCTGAAGAAGTGTGCATGCACACGAAAGCTCATACCAAGAACAAACTTAGTTGGTCTCTAAGGTGCCACTGGAAGGAATTTTTTAATTTTATTTTGTTTTGATTGTGGGATAACCAGCCTCAGATAATCAGCATGCTCAAGTCTAATTAATGCATGAAGGGGTTAAGACCATAGAGTAAGCTGTCCTGCCAGGCTTAGCTCACCCTGGAAGTAACTAGGTAATCAAGCCTATTGTTCACTGCCTTGTCCCCGCTCCAGAATTCTAACTGATAACTCAGCAAGTGAAGAAGCTAAGCTGGTTACACCAGTTTAGCCTCATGGCTCTAACAAGCCTCTCTTGAGTTCCTATACCAATAATTTATGAACTTCCACCACTTTGCAACTAAGCCCAGTTTTACTGCATGTGCAACATTTTCTGAATGCTGTATCTGGCCCTTTGAATTCTCCCAAGGCCTTGATTTGCACCCAGTATATTTTTGCTTGGGTGAAATGTGTCCAACTGATAATGCCTCCTGCTCATCAGGATGGAAGATAGAGAGGAATGTGCAAATATGTGTGGAAATGCTCTACAAAGTGAAAATTTACCTTTGTTGTTCTGCCCAATTTCCTCTCTGGTTTCATTCACCACTGGTTTATGGCCCTCATGGGTGGGCGGTGGGGGAGACATTCCTCAATGTGACTCAGAACATGGGCCCAACAAAATTATCCCCCGCCCCTACTTGTGAACAAAGGAAACTGTGATATACCAAGTCAAATAATTGGTCCATCTGTCTCAGTATTGTCTACACTGTACCTGCTCCATCTATCTCAGTGGTCCATCAATTGCATTGGTTAATCTATCTCAGTATTGTCTATGCTGCACCTGTTCCATCTATCTTCATGGTCAATCTATCTCACTGGTTCATCTATCTCAGTATAGTCTATTGGCAGCTGTCTGGGCTCACAGGCATGAGTCTATCACAGCTCTTTGCAGCCTAGCAGCAGGGATTGCAGGGTGGGTTCTGATTTTGCCCCCAAAGAAGAACCTTCCTCACCAGCTAGTAGTGGATTGCACATTGACACACCCAAACAGCCCACAAGGAGTTTCAGTCATTTGAGGCAGCCACTAATAGGAGCCCAAAATATGTGTTGCTTGGGAATTTTACTGCAAGGAGGCTACTGGTTGTTATACAAGAGAAGGCAGCTGCTGCCATCCAAGAGAAGGCAGCTGTTGCCAGAAAGTGGCTCTTGCAATTTTCACTCAGTCCTCTCCAGATGAAATCAGAGCCATATTCTACTATGTGCCTTTCTGGCAGAGTGCAAGTCACAGTGAAGGGAATGTGATTGACTCAAGGACTGGGGAGAGAGTATATTGGTTGGCTGATTTCTTGATCACAAAAGCAAGGAAGGTTGTTGCTGCTGTTCCCAAAAGGTCAGGTGCCTTTGTTTTCCCAACAGCCAGTCTGGCCCATAGCTGTCAACTTTTCCCTTTTCTTGCGAGGAATCCTATTCGGAATAAGGGAATTTCCCTTAAAAAGGGGGGGGGGAGTTGACAGCTATGATCTGGCCCTTTTCCTTTCTGTGTATGTTCTTGCAAAAGTCACATTTACATCATGTCTGTTACCCTTGGGGTGTACGAGTGGAGACTGCTGAGGTGCAAAATAGGAGGAAGAATGTGTGCATATGAATGCTTATAAAAGATGCTTGATTTTATAGCCCAGTGTTTTGCTAAATATATTCAATATGCTCAAATTACTTTGAATAAACATTTCCAATCTAGTATCAAAGCAATGCCATAAAGTGTTGTACGTATTGAATTCACATGAAACATATTTAATCTCAGACATATGCCGACTTTCTCTAATAATAGTTGATAGCAGCTCCAAGAATAATGAAATATAGGAGAGGTGATATTTGTTAACCTTGACATGTGCCACATTGTTGATTTTCCTCCCAGGTTTTGATGTTCCTGTTATAAAACACCATTCTACTCTGTCAAAGGCATTCTGTGCATGCAAAAGAGAAAAAATAAATGGTATTAATCCGAAATTTTGGATGATTTTGATACAATCTGTTTTTTTATGTTGTGTTGTAATTTCCGAAACGTTATGAAGCTCGTTTGATCCAGTTTTATGTGTTTGTACCTGATATTATTTGTATGCTTTACAATTATAGAAGACAAAATCTTAGCATCCTTATTTAATAGAGGGATTAGCCTGTAGGAACTAGGTAGTTTGGAATCTTTATCTTGTTTTAGGTTAACTTTTATTGTCACTTCTGTCCAAGAATCTTACAGCTTTTTTTGTTGAAGAGATGCATTAATTATGCTTGCGTTGTAGGTCTGGTGGTTTATAATTTTGTAGGAATACCATTATATTTTTACTTCCTCTTCTGTTACCAATAATTCTAATATTTCAAGGTCTTGATCAGAAACTTTAGCCAGAGAGATATTGGGGGGGGGGGAATAACTTTATCCATTTGATCTTTAGTTAGGTTTTGAGATAAAACTGCTGGAAAAAATATTTGCTATTTTGGTTGATGTTGTTGTCATTTTGTCTTTGCATATTATAGCTGAAATTAAACTTCTTACTTGTTCTCTTTTAGCTGATGTGATAGTAATTTTATATTGCAAAACAACCTGTGATCTTTGGGTGAAATTTAAAGAATATAAATAAACTCCATCCAGACCAGGGTTGCTTTACAGAGTTAGTATATTTCTCTAGTTTCTCAGTTGGAAGTTTTTGATATATTAATTTTAAAGAGTTATGTTGTGCTCCAGTATCTCTGGGGTGTCCTTTTGTATGTGTTCTATTACTCTTTCTGCAGTGTTTAATATAAGTTCTCTTTCTTTATTATTATGATTTCCCCCATTGCTTAGTTGTTGCTGTTTTTTGTACTGTACTAGAATTCATCTGATGAAAGCTTTTGTTGAATTCCATATTTCAGGCCAGGTTACCTCAGGCATAATATTTTTGCTAAATATAGATATATACATCATTCATTTTGTAAAATAGTATTGTCTAATTGCCATAATTTATCAGAACAATTGGAGCATGATCTGCATATGTTGTTGTTGTTGTTGTTGTTCAGACGTTCAGTCATGTCCAACTCTTCGTGACCCCACGAACCAGAGCATGCCAGGCATGCCTATCTTTCACTGCCTCCCGCACTCCAGCTTTTTTTTTTTTTAAAAAAAAAAGAAATATAATGCAAAGTGATGCATACATTTGAAGAACTGAACTTAAGACTGGCAAAATGGGGATTAGACCCTCCCTAGTAGCTACCTGGGGACGCAGGTGGCACTGTGGGTTAAACCGCTGAGCCTAGGGCTTGCTGATCAGAAGGTCAGCGGTTTGAATCCCCACGATGGGGTGAGCTCCCGTTGCTCGGTCCCAGCTCCTGCCAACCTAGCAGTTCGAAAGCACGTCAAAGTGCAAGTAGATAAATAGGTATCGCTCCGGCGGGAAGGTAAATGGTATTTCCGTGCACTGCTCTGGTTCGCCAGAAGCGGCTTAGTCATGCTGGCCACATGACCCGGAAGCTGTAGTCCAGCTCCCTTGGCCAGTAATGTGAGATGAGCGCCACAACCCCAGAGTCGTCTGCGACTGGACCTAATGGTCAGGGGTCCCTTTACCTTTACCTAGTAGCTACCCTAGGGCATTGCATGCCAGCAAACCAGCCCTGGTTCATGGGATAATGCAACCACTTTTCAACCCTTTCTCATTGCTTCGCCTGACTCTTGTCATTTTGATGAGCATCTCTCCCCTAGAGCTCTGGAGCTATTCAGATAGCAAGACCCCAGAAAAAGGAAGGGGGGGGTGGAAGCAAAGGACTCTGAGCACGCAGCCATGCATAATTCAGCAACATCAGGGACTCCCATGCTTCTCCCTCCAAACTCGCAGCCTGTTAAGTGCTGCATAAATCCCGTTGTGAATCAGGATTTGGTCTTTGTTTTCACAAGATCCTCATCCCAAGATGTCTGACAGGGAATTAAAAATTGACCACCGGGATGCGCTGGGAGGACTTAGCCAACCAATCCACACACACACACACACACACACACACACACACACACACATATATATATATATATATATATATATATATATATATATATATATATATATATGAATGAAAGCACTGTTTGTGAATCCTTGAGTGCCTTGGCTTTAAAGAGATAATATGAATAAATAATGGAAGAATTGCCTCTCCCCCCCCCCACTGAATTCACCCGTAAGTCATAAAAGGAAATGCAGTACTGGAGAAAAGTAGCTGAGAGAAGGAGAGAGAGAGAGAGAGGAGGAGGATAGGGAGGATGCAAAAAATAAAATAAAATAAAATAGCTCTTTTATTTTCTGGGGGAAAGGGTTATTTTCTTCCAAGCTGAAGCCAAAAAAAGAATTAAAGAAAGTGAAATAAATGTTCGATGCCCCATCCCTCTAAAGGTTAAATATGTAAGACCAGAGGAAGCTACCAAAGCAAATTACTAGTCCACCTACCTTTGTACTCTCTACAATATGCCTTTGCGTACCAGTTACTGGAAATCGCAAGTGAGCAAAGCACTATGGTCATTTCCTGCTTGTGAGCTGCCTATAGGCATCTGCCTGCCCACCATGAGAACAGGATGCTGGGCAAGATGAGCCATTGGCCTGATCCAGCCATCTCTTCTTATGTTCTTATAGAATCGCAGAATCGTAGAGTTGGAAGGGACCCTGAGGACCATCGAGTCCAGGGTTTCCCAAACTTAGGCCTCTAGCTGTTTTTGGACTACAACTCCCATCATCCCTAGCTGACGACACTCAGCTCTGTCTGCTGATGGACAGCCACCCCGACTCGGCTCTGGACACACTGACCAGATGCTTGGAGGCTGTGGCTGGATGGCTTCGTGGGAGCAGACTGAAATTAAATCCTTCGAAGATAGAGCTCCTCTGGCTGGGTCGGGATGATGTACGGTTGGGGGACCAACTCCCTTCTCTTACGGGGACTCAATTAGTGCCAGTGCCTTCCGTTAAGAGTTTGGGTGTAATCGTTGATGCCTCCCTTTCCATGGAGCCGCAGGTTGCAGCAACAGTCAAGGCGACATTTTGCCATCTTCGCCGTATCAAGCAGTTGGTCCCTTACCGTTCCTGCCCTGACCTGGCCACAGTGATGCATGCGGCAGTCACCTCTAGGCTTGACTACTGTAACTTGCTCTACGCGGGGCTGCCCTTGAAACTGTCCCAGAAACTCCAGTGGGTGCAGAATGCTGCAGCAAGTCTCCTTGCGGGGTCCTTGCCATGGGAGCATATTCACCCAGTGTTTTACCAGCTGCACTGGCTCCCGGTGGAGTACCGGGTCAGGAGCTGGTTTTGACCTTTAAATCCCTATGCTACCTAGGACCACCTCTCCTGGTATGTCCCGCAGAGGACCCTAAGGTCCATGAATAATAATAGCTTAAGGGTCCCGGGCCCTAAAGAAGCCAGATTATCCTCCACCAGGGCCAGGGCCTTTTCAGTGATGGTTCCGACCTGGTGGAATGCTCTGTCCCACGAGACTAGGGCTCTGCAGGACTTGATCTCCTTCCTCAGGGCCTGTAAGACAGAGCTATTCCGCCTGGCCTTCAATTTAGCCTGATCCTCCATTCCTTTTTCCCTTCCCTTTTTCTATGACGAAACCCTTCTGGGACCCCACATTTAAATTCTTCCCTGGTTTCCTTGCTGACCCTTGGCCAGTTAGCTCTGGCGATGCTACATTTATGTTGTACTTTATGCTGTTTTTAAGCTGTTTTTTAAAGCTGTTTTTTAATGTTTTATATTTGTTGTTAGCCGCCCTGAGCCCGGTTTTTAAATTGTGGCGGGTGGGATATAAATAAAAATTTATTATTATTATTATAAATTTATTATAGCTAGCAGGAGCAGTGGTCAGGGATGGTGGGAATTGTTGTCCCAAAACATCTGGAGACTCAAGTTTGGGAAACCCTGATCTAGTCCAACTTCCTGCAATGCAGGAATATGCAGTCGGCCTTTATGGAGATTGAACCCATGACCTTGGCGTTAGCAGCACCACGCTCTAACCAACTGAGCTACAGAGGTTCTTAAAATTGGGGGGTGGGGGTGAGAAACTGGAATTTACACATTCATCCAAACCTAGAACTATCACGACTAAATCGTTTCCGAGGTGCTTGATCAATGTCAGGCATAGGCAAACTCGGCCCTCCAGATGTTTTGGGACTACAACTTCTATCATCCCTAGCTAGCAGGAGCAGTGGTCAGGGATGATGGGAATTGTAGTTTCAAAACATCTGGAGGGACGAGTTTGCCTATGCCTGATCAATGTGCATATGTGCACATCACAAACATGTTCAGGTTGGGAGGAGAGATTTAGCTCTGTCTTCCTCAACCTCCAGAGATTTGGGGACTGGAAGTCCTCTCAACACTGACTATTAGCTGTGCAGGCTGGGGCTGATGGAAGCTGCAGTGCAAAACAGCGAGAGGGGGCACCAGGCTGGGGAAGTGAAAGCTACAGCAAACAGCCTGCTTGAGTTCTGGAATTAATTTTAGATTCCCTCCTATTTAAACTGGAATTGAGAGGGAGTGAAGTGCAGGGCAAAGTGAAGCCATGAAACAATAATGGAAGAGGGAGAGCTAATCCACTCATCTTTAATCTTTCACAGCGTGGTGGAGGGAGAGAGAAATTAACAAAACACCTGTTCGTATTTTTCATAGCTTAGTAGATGGCCAACACCATCACTGTAAGTCAGTGTTCGGCGTAATTAGTAAATAAGATCCTTTCAGTGCAACCATTCAGCTTCTTCCTTTCCTCTTTGTGCTCCCTCTTCTCTCTTTCTCTCCTTTCCCCTCTCAACAAGTAATTAAAGAGAGAGATTTCGTGGCTGCACCTGCTTTCATCAGAGGCTAACCACAGTGAATATAGACCAAATATTTTATTGATGAGAGCAGCCTGGAGTTGGGAACCAGGAAGGAAACACATCAAAACCCTGCCACTATTCCCCAAAGACATGTAAGAAAGCTCAAATTATTAAAACATATGGTGGTGCATGCTGGTTCCTGACAGCTCTCGCTGTGGTTATGGGACCTAATTTCTTTTTCTTTTCTTTTTTCTTTTTTAATTAAACGAACTTTCAGCTCTAAGTATTTCTTTCGAGACAGACATTCATATATCTTCAACTCTTCTTCAGCAAAACTCTGGCAAAGTGAACAGCGAAGACAAGCATGGATGAATGAAGATAACGCAGAGACCTTCCCCTTACAGACAGTCTGCAGATTTATTTGCCACCTTAGAAAGAATTAAGGGGGGGAAATAGAAATCAGAGAAAGCTGGGCTCATAGAGCTTGTAGAATGAAAATGGCGAGAATCTAACGCAATCTTCTATGGAGTCCCCAGAGCAAGTGTGATTCTGTGTTGTGAGGATAAAACGGAGAGGACAGAACCATGCACACCACTTTGAGCTCCTTGGATGTAAGAAATAAATAAATAAATGTAAGAATCATAGAATCTTAGAGTTGGAAGAGACCACAAGGGCCATCCAGTCCAACCCCCTGCCAAGCAGGAAACACCATCAAAGCATTCCTGACAGATGGCTGTCAAGCCTCCGCTTAAAGACCTCCAAAGAAGGAGACTCCACCACACTCCTTGGCAGCAAATTCCACTGTCCAACAGCTCTTACTGTCAGGAAGTTCTTCCTAATGTTTAGGTGGAATCTTCTTTCTTGTAGTTTGAATCCATTGCCCCGTGTCCGCTTCTCTGGAGCAGCAGAAAACAACCTTTCTCCCTCCTCTATATGACATCCTTTTATATATTTGAACATGGCTATCATATCACCCCTTAACCTTCTCTTCTCCAGGCTAAACATACCCAGCTCCCTAAGCCGTTCCTCATAAGGCTTCGTTTCCAGGCCTTTGACCATTTTGGTTGCCCTCCTCTGGACACGTTCCAGCTTGTCAGTATCCTTCTTGAACTGTGGTGCCCAGAACTGGACACAGTATTCCAGGTGAGGTCTGACCAGAGCGGAATACAGTGGTACTATTACTTCCCTTGAAATAAAGAGATTTGTCACTGAGCTAAGATTTCCCCCCGAAATATGATGTTCTAATGAAGATGAGTCAAGTCATTGGCTATCTAGCCTGGTTTTTAACTCTCTGACAGAAGATCTCCAGAGCTTTGTGTACAGCTAATTCTCAACCCAACATGTCTGTTTAACATCTGGGGAACCTCAGGCCTGGAGTCAGAATGGAGCCCCCCAGGCCACATCCCTTATTGGCCTTTCTTCACATTTTGAGTGCTTTCTCACGGGTTTTCCATTAGGGCATTTGGTTGTCCACAGTAAGAACAGGATGCTGGACTTCATGAGTCATTAAATCGATCCAACAGGCTCTTTTAAAAATATTTTTATTAAAGATTTTCTTGATTTACAACGGTAATGCAATGTCTCCCTCGTATTTTTCCATATAACATTTTTACAAATCGGTTGTTGTTGTTGAGACATTAGGGAGAGAAGGGGGAGAGAGGTGGGTGGGATGGGTGGGATGGGTGGGATGGGTGACAATGTTTCCGTTTTACTTTAATATGTGTAGGGTTTGGTGTCAGCGTTGTCTGTGCAGGTTCTCTGTTGTTCGCTTGTGCTCCTTTAGTGGTGAGAGAGGTTGGGGTTGGTGTGGGGCGTGACTGTTCTTTTGTGGTTGGCTGTGGTGTTCTTTGGTCTCCTGTGTGAGTGGGGTGGGTGGGTGTTTTTGGTCAGGTTAGCCATATTGATTTGTATGCTGTTGGTAGATTTTTGTCATTATCTGATTGGGCTGTGTGTGTGATGCAGGGGGACCATACCAGGGTGAAGGTGTCTTCTTCCATTTGTCCCCGTGTCAGTTTCAGCTTACTGGTTAGTTTTTCTAAAAGGGCTGTTTCCCATACCATTGGTCCATGCTTATTCCTGACAGGTCTTTCCAGTGTCTGGTTATGACGTTTCTGGCTGCTGAGAGTAGATAGGTTATGAGTTCTTTGTGGTGTACATGGGCATTGTTGTCTTGGAAGATGTTTTATCTTCTTAGGACATATGCTCTGTCACTGAGTGATGGCTCCCCGCACCACCCACCACCACTCCAAAAAAAAAAGCTGGCGGACAGGAGGTAGACCTGGCAGAGGATCACAGGAATTGTGAGCTCCCATCAAATCCAATTAGCTACTTCATCTACGCATTAAACATGTATCGCAACTCACCCTGCCCGTTCTGAATGGGGAAAGCTCAATCTTTTAAGGAGATAAATCAAATTGGCATCATAAACTCTAGCTACAGTACGAAGCTTATCCAAACGACTCTCTCTCAAGAAAACAAGGCAGCTGCATGACTACTATCTTCGCAAAAACATGTTCTTCTAATCAAGATCATCATTCAGATCATTTACGTCTTTCTGCTGGGAATGGCGGAGGGTGATTATTTTTCTATATATGCTGTCAAAAGACCATGAAAATTACATTGTCATAAACCAGAATGAAAAGGATGGGATTCATTTAGCAGATGGATCAGTGTGGGTGAACAACAGAGGGGGGGGGACATCATCTCCGCCCGCTGCAACTGCCCAGAAGTTTCTTATCTCTGTGTTTTAGAGAAGTAGCCTGTACTGAGTGGTTGAGTCCATTCTTTTCTTTAAAATGGAAATCATACCAATGGGTTTTAGCCACAGCTCTGTTTGTCAGTTTGCTACCACTTTCTACTGAAGGCTGGTCCATTAGGGAAGTTTAGGGAAGTTTTTAATCTGTGATATTCTAATGTATTTTAATATTTGTTGGAAGCCACCCAGAGTAGCCGGGGAGACCCAGCCAGATGAGCAGGGTACAAATAATTTATTATTATTATTATTATTATTATTATTATTATTATTATTATTAGGGTCAAGGTGATGCTGCCTCACCCACTGGCAGAGGAATGGGGGCGGGGGGAGTGCACCGCCCCGGCACCATCGGGGAGGGGGTACCACCGTGACCGTCCCTGGACACGCGCCATGCACACCCCACTGTGCTCGGTGCCACACCCCAAGGACACACACCAGCCTCACCCCCGCCTGCTCTCCACCCCCGGTGCCGGAGCATGCAGCTTGCGACCAGCCCTAGTGGTGACCCTGACTGCCAGCTTCTTCCTCTTCCCCAGTCTCAGTGTTGCCCTTGTAGAATTCAAGAGGAACAGGGGCAAAACTGGAACTAGCTTGCTGTGCCGGTTATTGGCTCTGGTGCAATCTACTGTTCTGTCCCACCAGTCCCTGCAAACAGCACCTGTCAGGGATTGCCCGACTCCTCGCGAGGAGAGGGCGAGGGGAGGTTCTGCTCCGAAGGAGAGCCGGGGAAGAAAAAGGTATTCCTTTTTTTCCCATAATCTTTTTATTAATTTTCACAAATATACATTATATTTACAATTTGTTACATATAAATCGTCATGTATTTTGGCCTCTTCGGGCCTGAACTTCCAACAATCCTTCCGTCTGGTTTCAACAATACAAATCTTTGTTTTTATATTTATTCTATAAATTATTGCTTTTATTTTCTTATCTTAAATAATTTATCTTTATTCATCATACAATAATAATCATTTTTGACTACAAAGCTTCCTGTAATCCTATCAACGTATTCATTTGTG
Organism: Lacerta agilis; assembly: GCF_009819535.1. Lineage (NCBI taxonomy): Eukaryota > Metazoa > Chordata > Lepidosauria > Squamata > Lacertidae > Lacerta > Lacerta agilis. The sequence continues at coordinate 34,668,452 of NC_046326.1, forward strand.
TATATTTCTTTAAATAATTTGTAAATTTTTTCCAATCTTCAATAAATTTTTGGTCTCGCTGGTCTCTGATTCTCCCTGTCATTTTATCTAACTCCGCGTAGGTCATCATTTTCAAAACCCATTCCTCTTTTGTCGGCGAAATTTCCTGTTTCCAATTTTGGGCCCATAAAATTCTGGCTGCTGTTGCCATATATTGAAACAATTTTATGTCGTCTCTTTTAATTCCTATACCTGTTATACCCAATAGTAAAGACTCTGGTTTTTTGGCAAAATTATATCCTAATATCGTTTTCATCTCATTGTAAATTTCGTTCCAATAACTCTTAACTTTTTGGCACTCCCACCACATGTGGTAGAAAGTTCCCACCTTTTCTTTACATTTCCAGCATTTGTTGTTACCCTTGTGCATTTTTGCCAGTTTTGCTGGCGTTATATACCATCTGTACCACATCTTGAACATGTTTTCTTTTAATGTGTTACAGGCCGTAAATTTTGAACCTTCTCTCCAGAGTCTTTCCCAATCTGTCATCATGATATTATGTCCAAAGTCCATTGCCCATTTAACCATAACCGATTTCACCTCCTCATCTTTCAATTCCCATTCCAGTAGATTTTTATACATTTTAGACAATATTTTGTGATTATTGCTAAGTATTTCTATCTCAAATCTTGATTTAACATCACTAAAGCCATTTTTCTTCAAATCATTTCTAAATATTTCGTTTATTTGATGGTAGTGTAGCCAATCCTTTACATATTCTTTGACTTCTTCATATGGTCTTAGTTTCCAATTCGCTCCGTCTTTTTTGAGTAGTGTTTCGTATGTTGGCCAGTTCTCTCTCATATTTGTCTTTTTTAGGGACATCATCTCCAGTGGTGAAAGCCACTTTGGAGTCTTTCTTTCTAGTAGATTTTTATATCTCTCCCATACCTCATACAGGGGTTTTCTGAAGACGTGGTTTCCAAATCCTTTGTGTACCTTGATCTTATTTTGCCATAGGTAGGCGTGCCAGCCATACCTATTGTCGTGGCCCTCTAGATCTAATAAGTTTGTATTTTTTAATGTCATCCATTCTTTGATCCAGCATAGGCATGACGCTTCGTAGTATAATTTCAGGTCCGGGAGTGCAACCCCCCCCCCTCTATCTTTGATGTCAGTTAATAATTTAAATCTGATTCTAGGTTTTTTTCCTTGCCAAATGAATCTCGAAATTTTCCTTTGCCAATCTTTAAAAATTGCTACTCCTTTAATTATGGGTATCGTCTGAAATAAAAAAAGCATTCTTGGTAATATATTCATTTTAATTGCCGCTATTCTTCCTAATAGCGATAGTTTTAGCTTCTCCCACGTTTCCAGATCTCCCTTTATTTTGTTCCAGACCAAATCGTAGTTATCTTGAAAAAGATTAATATTTTTGTTCGTCAACCAGATCCCTAAATATTTAACTTTTTTGGCTACTTCGATTTCTGTTAGATCTTCTAATTTTTTAATTTTCTCGTTGTCCATATTTTTAGTCAACATTTTTGTTTTTTTCTTGTTTAATTTAAATCCCGCGAGTTGGCCAAACTCTTCAATTTCTTGCAATGCGGCATTGGTGCTTTCTTCCGGTTCCTCCAATGTCAAAACCAGGTCGTCCGCAAAGGCTTTTACTTTATGTTGTTTTTTCCCAATTGTTATTCCTTTGATCTTCTCAGATTCTCTTATACTTTTTAATAGGATTTCCAATACTGATATAAATAATAATGGCGATAATGGGCAGCCTTGTCGTGTTCCTTTAGAGATTTCTATATTTTCTGATACCACATTGTTTATTATTAATTTTGCTTTTTGTTCCTTATATATTGATTTGATACTTCTTAATATTTGTTCTCCAATATCCATTAACTCCAGATTCTTTATCATAAAGTCCCATTCAACGTTATCGAACGCTTTTTCTGCGTCTATAAATATCATCACAGCCTTCTTTTCATTCCTGACAGACAGGTATTCTATTATGTTTACTATATTTCTTACATTGTCTTTTAGTTGTCTGCCAGGCAAGAAACCGGCCTGATCTTCATTGATGGTCTTATTTAATATTCTCTTCATGCGGTTTGCTATTATACTTGTAAAGATTTTGTAATCTGTGTTTAATAGTGATATTGGTCTGTAGTTCTTCATCTGTAATATGTCTGAGTCTGGTTTGGGAATCAAAGTTATGTAAGCTTCCTTCCATGTCTGTGGTATCTCTCCTCTTTCCCATATATTATTCAATACTGCACTGAATGGTTCTATAAGAATACTACTGATTTTCTTATAATATTTCGCTGTGAATCCATCTGGCCCTGGTGATTTTCCACTTTTTAGGCCCTTTATCGCATTTAGTATTTCTTCCTTACTAATTTTCTCATTTAATTGGCTTTTCATTTCTGTTGGGATTTTCTGCACCCCTTTCCGATTTAAATATTCTTCAATTTTATCTATTTTTATTTTCCCTTTATTTTTATATAATTGTCTGTAAAAAATTTCGAATCCTTTTCTTATTTCCAATGGGTTTTCAATTTCCTTTTCCTCAATTTTAATCTTGTTTATAACACTTTGTTCCTTCCTTTTCTTTATTTGCCAAGATAACCATTTTCCCGGTTTATTCACGTGTTCAAAGCTCTTCTGCCTCATCCATTTTATTTTCCACTCTACCTCTTGGTTTATAATCAATGCAAATTGACTTTGTAATATTTTTATGTTTTGATTTACTTTCTGATCATTCGGTTTGGACACCAATATTTTCTCATTTTCCATAATTTTTTTCAAGATGTTTTCCTTTTCCTTCTCTTTAAACTTTTTTTTGAAACTATTTTTCTGTATGAAGAATCCCCTCATTACTGCTTTGCTGGTGTCCCATACAATATGTTCTTTTGTTTCTTTGTTTCTATTTAATTCAAAAAATTCTCTTAATTTCTCTTTAGCTTCATCCTCTATTCTTTGGTCGTCCAGCAAATTTTCATTGAGCCTCCATCTAAATGATTGTTCTTCCAGTCCTTTTATTTCACAATATATTGGATTATGATCCGATAGAGTCCTTGGTAAAATTTCATTTTTTTTTATTCTTGGCATTATTTCTTTTGAACTTATTACATAATCGATTCTTGCATTTGATTGTTTTGCCTCCTAATGATGTGTATATTCTTTTTCTAGTGGATGTTTTAATCTCCAGGTATCAACCAAATTGCAGTTCTCCATCATCGAGAAAAAGGTTTTAGGCAATTTTCCGTCTTTCGTTTCTGTTTTTTTTCCTACTTCTATCCATTTCTAAAGAAATTACTCCATTCATATCTCCTAATATTATTATTTTTTGGTCCATATATTCTAATAATTTTTCTTCCAATCCTTCATAGAATTTTGATTTGTTTCCATTGGGTGCATAGATTCCAACTAGAATTATCTTTTCTCCTTGCGTTTTGATCTGTACTGCTATTATTCTGCCTTCATCGTCTTTAAATAGTTGTTTGGCCTCAAGATGTTGTTTTATATATAGGACTACTCCCCTTTTTTTAGTCTTGTCCGATGTTATAAATTCATTTCCTAATTTCTTTTTAGTCAGTATTTTCCTGTGTTTTTTTGCAATGTGTGTTTCTTGCAGACATATAATGTCGAGTTTTTTCTTCTGTAATATATGTTCAATCTTGTTACGTTTTGATTTTTGGTTTAATCCGTTTACATTCCAATTCCATATCCTTAGTGTCATCTTTCAAATATATATATGTATATGTATATAAATACTGGTCTTCTTTCTTTGTTTTACTGTTCCTCTTGTTCTTCTTTTTCTTCCTCTTCCTCTTGTAGTTCCTCTTCTTCTTTGTTGCTGTCTCCTTCTTCTTCCTCTTCTTCTCCCGGTAGCGGTGCTGCTGTTGCTCCTTCTAGTATTTCTTCCTTTTTTTCTAGTTCTTTATACCTCCTCAGGAATTTAGTCACTTCTGGTAGTCCTTTTAATTTATGCTTTTTCTCTTTGTAGTAAAATGAAATCCCTTCCGGGAATTCCCATTTGAAGTCAATTTTGTTCCTTCTGAGTATCTGTGTTAATCGTTTATATTTCTCCCTTTTTTTCAACAGGTGCATGGGGATATCTTTAAATACTATTGTCATTGTATTGTCCATGTAGATTTTCTTTTCTCTGTTTTTCATAAGTATTAGGTCTCTCATTCCTCTATCTTTAAATATAATTAAACAATCTCCAGGGAATTTCTTTCCTTTTCTACTTTTTGTTTTTATTCTAAAGACGTTTGCAACATTTTCTGCAAATTCTTCCTTTTCCATCTCTAGCCATGCAGCTAGTTCGGTGATAATTTTTTCGGCGATATTCTCTCCCACTGTTTCTGGGATCGATCTCAGTCTTAAATTTTTTTCTCTCAATCTCATGTCCTGCATTGCAATCATATCCAGCATGTCTTCCTGTGTTCTGTTTACTTCTTGTATTGCGTTACTTAGTTTATCATCTTCTTTTCTTAACTCCTTTATATCTTTTTGTGTACGTTTCACCCCTTCTTCCACTTTTTGTGTTTTCTTTTCTACCTCTTGAACCTGTAATTTTAATTCTTTAACCGTCATATCCCACTTTTGTTCCATTTTTTCCAATTTATCTTCCACACTTTGTTTTGTATCTTTAATATCTTTTTTTAGCTCTGCTAGCATTTTTATAATTTCCTTTGAATCTTCTTGTTTTGAGCCACGTCTGTCTCCTGGTGTTGCTGAGCCTTTTACTCCATTTCTTTTTTCAGCCATTTTCCTTCTTTTATTTATTTTGTGTCTAACGCTGTTTTGCTTTATTGGCTATCTGTTACGAATATATCACTTCACTATTTAGAATATACACCTAGTTTGTTAAAGGCTCTCAAAATAACAACAATATAACTATTCACCAATCCCACTCATTCACTTATTCACCTGCCAAGTCTAAGTATATTAAGTATTACCAAGAGTAATTTTAAATGTTTCTAGAACCTTAACTTATTTCCTTCTATCACCAAATCCTTATTGGAAATATTTTAGAACAAAGTTAGGGATATATGTTAATAAAGTTCACAATAGAGTTCGTTAATAAAGTTCAAAAAGTGTCTCCTATTAGATCTTCTTTTTTCATGCCACTTGGTTGGCTAAATCCACTTCGGGAGATGGGAACCACCAAAGGGAATTGCTGTAAAGGAAAAGGTTATCAGGGAAAAGCAAAACAGTAGTTAATTAAATTGTATATCTTTGTGTCTTTATCCCTTCCACTTGGTTCCCTATCTACCCGCTTATTTTACTTTAATCTTTTACTTTTGTGTATGGATAAATGTGTATATAATTGTCAATAGCAGTTCTTTGTTCTAACTTGATGCCTTATTTTCTATTGTACATATTACATATTCATAGTCCATATGTAATATAAAATTGTCTCTTTTGTCTTTTCTGCCACTTGACGCTTCTGCCACTTGACTGGCTAAATCCACTTTAACAGGTTAAATAGTCCCACCAAGGTGCTCTAGCAAGTATTGACATACCCTTCCACAAAAATAAAAAGAGGGATTGAGAGAGACTTATGTCCAAAGAGAAGAAGAAAAGAAACAAATGGGGAATAGCCCCCCTCTGTAAAGAGAAGGGCAAAGTTTTATTCTTGCTGTTCCCAGTCCTTCTGCTTGATTCCCTCTTTAGTCTCTTGATGAATTATAATTTCTGCCACTTGTTTGGCTAAATCCACGGGTTTTTGCTATTAAATTCCCAATAGCCCAGGTATTCCAAACAATACAGCCCTCCGCTTCTTCCTCTGCCCCCCCACTCCGTTATGGCGGAGCTCAGGGCGAAGAGACAAGCCAGCTGTCACGTAGGCACCTTCCCGTCCTCCGCGTTCCTAGATCATTTTAAAGTTTTTACCTTACGGCTAATTCGCGGTTCGTTGCTTCTAAATGGCTTATAAAATGTTAGGCTTGTTGCTGGTACGGAATATCTTGTAACAGTGTCCTCTTATTTGTTCGATTGTAGCTTTTTTCTTTGATACTTTTGACACTTTTATATCTTTTACTGTAGCGGAGCTCCACGAAAGTGAAAGTAGTTGGAGAACTCTCCCTCCAGCAAGCTCCGTTTCAGCCGAAGACTCTATTTCTAGAGTCCCCAGTTTCGCATTAAATAAGACAGTCTTTTAAATTTTCCAATTGTTTCATACTGCTTTATCCTCGTTTTTAGGCTCACATGTAATATCTTCTTACCCTTTGCGCTATTTTAATATATATCTCCTCCCCCACCGTTGGGATTGTTCTCTTTTTTAAGTCCCGCTGTCCTCCGAATTTTTATAAACTGGTTCCAGTTCGGTTACCAACCTTTATGCGCTCTGATTCGGGTTTCTTATTTCATTGAGAGCCGGGTTGCGAAGCTAAGAAGACCTGAGGCTTCGTTTCAGACGTGCCGGAAAAATGGCTACCCGTATCGGTGTCTCAATCTCGCCCACCGCACAGCCTCCGAAAAAAGAAAAATTATCGGAGACCCTCCCGGTGGCGGAGAGACCCAACGATACTGCTGGGTTCCTGTCCTCAAAATACTCCTTTTGAGGCTTTATGGGGTGTCGCGGCGCCCTGCAAGCACCCCCTTTTTCCGTCTGAAACTGGACTCTGCCGCGAGAGCGGAGTCCCGTCTTCTTTCGCTTCTTCTCCCAACCGGAAGTCCGAAAAAGGTATTCCTTGTGAGGAGCGAGGGGAGAGAGGTCCTCCTCCTGAGGAGGAGGGTGACAGGAGGACTACTCGAGAGGAAGGGCTGGGAGGAGGTCCTGCTCACGAGGAGGGCAAGGAGAGAGGTCCTTCTCGGGAGGAGGACTGGGAGAGCAGCCCTTCACGAGAGGAAGTCTCTCTAAGTTACAGGGAACCCCAGCCACTTCTGTTGATGGACTCCTCCTCCTCTAGCATTTCTCCTGAGGTCTCTCCAAGGGAGGAGGAGGTGCAGAGGCTTGGAGACTCTGGGCAAAGACCCAGCAACGCCAGCCAGAGAGGATCGGAGGAAGAGCTGCCGCTTCCGGCGCCAGCACAGCATGGGGGGTTCAGGAGGCACCGCAGACGTCGTTTTAGGGTGCCGAGACTTTGGTGTTGGGTGGGAAACAGGAGAGCGGCACTTCCGGATTCTTCAAGTGACTGAGCAGTCATCTTTGGAACTAGCTCTACACTGTAAATAGAAATGCACAATAAATAGTCTTAGTAACAGAAGGCTCTGTCGTTACCCTGGGAAGGATCCTGACAGCATCAAACAATGCCTCTTTGCTACTATAGCTGTGAGTGAATGACCTCTTGGCATGTGCCACCCTACTTTTGCACGCAGAAAAAAAAAAAACAGGAAGCAGGGGACTGAGGGGGGGGAGTTCTCCAAACATTTCTCAGTTCACTATTAAGAGTGGCAGTAGCACAGCTTCTTGTCTGCCACTGTGACACGAGGAACTGTAGTGGCAGAAAGGTCACCACTATTTTTGTATCCTCCACAATGCCCAGGAACTTGCATCATTCCAGGGCACTGGGCAGATGGAGAATATTCAGGGGAAATTCTCTAAGGCGGCCTTTTTGGGGGAATGGTGGTAAGAAAGTTACAGTAATGATCAAATGGGCACAGGATTTAGGTCATAATATACAATTTGAAGACTGGATAAGATTCTGGAAAGTGAATTTGAAATTTACGGGTTGCATACCATTGAAAGAGAATTACATGAAAATGATGTATAGGTGGTACATTACACCAGTAAAACTGGCAAAAATGTATAGAACAGAACAAAAGAATTGTTGGAGGTGTAAAGAAGGGGAAGGTACATTTTATCATATGTGGTGGGATTGTAAGATTATTTTTTTAAAAAAAGGGGGAAATGATATACAACGAATTTTTTTTTTAAAAAAAAATGTTTAAAATAACATTTGTCAAAAAACCAGAAGCTTTTTTGTTAGGTATTTTAGGACAAGAGTTGCTGGAAAAAAAAAGGACATTATTCATGTATGCTACAACAGCGGCAAGAATCTTAATAGCTCAAAATGGGAAGACCGGAGAAGTACCATCAAAAACACGATGGCAAGAAAAGTTGATGAACTATCCAGAGTTAGCCTAGTTAATGGACAAACTGCGTGAAAGAAGAGTTTGGATTTGATATCCCGCTTTATCACTACCCGAAGGAGTCTCAAAGCGGCTCACAATCTCCTTTCCCTTCCTCCCCCACAACAAAGACTCTGTGAGGTGAGTGGGGATGAGAGACTTCAGAGAAGTGCGACTAGCCCAAGGTCACCCAGCAGCTGCATGTGGAGGAGTGGAGACGCGAACCCGGTTCACCAGATTACAAGTCTACCGCTCTTAACCACTACACCACACTGGACAATAGTGACTTTGAAAAAGAATGGGAACCCTTTACAATATATTTGGAGAAACAACAGAAAGAAATGGTCTCGCTGGCAGGATTTAAGTAAACATTTACAATTTTATTTGCAGAGAACAAGAAGTACAACAATGTGATAACACAGTATTGTATATAAACAGCAGAATGTAGCATCTGATGTAATAAACCAGAAATGGTAGTTGAGGGAAGTCAACGTGGGGGGGACGGACGAGTTGGAAAAGGTATGTTCAGCAATGATATTGGATTTTTGTTTTGAGAAAAGAAAATTAAGATAAAATATTTTTTTAAAAAAAAAGTTACAGGGGTGCCATCTCGCCCTCAGGATTGTGGGTGCCCGTTAATGCAATGCAGACATGCGGTGCCAGATGAACACACCTGGCTGGCACTTCCTCCTCCTCCTCTCCACAGCCAGCAGGGCACCCTTTTCTGCAGGGAGGGGCTTGGACTTGGGGGCAGAGAGACTCCCATCACGTCTGAGCCCCCTCCCAGAAAAGGGTGCCTCGCTCACTGGCTGTGGAGGTTGTGGAGCTGAACTGCTTCTCTCTCGGAGGCAGAGCCACTGCCACCTGCCGGCTTTTCTGATTGGTTTTGTGTGTGTCCAACCCCCCCACATTTATATTGTTTTGGGTGCCCAGGCATCCATGGCCCCCTGGAGTTGGCTCCCATGGAAAGTTATCAGAAATCTTATCAGGAAGGAAAAGGCCTCCTGAAAATAATTGACTCAGCTCCGGCCTATTAATCCACATCAGGCCCTGTTGCTTGGCAACCAGAAATTCAACAAGTAGTGGAAGGCTGGCCTTGAATGGCCTTGCAAAGACCCAGTCCACTTCCCTCCCCTTCACTTTGGAGACCAAGGAGAGCCAATCAGATTACATGGAGCTCTGACCAATCTAGGATCAGAATGGAATGATTACACCTTCATTCTCAAGGATCCCAATTCCCTGCTAGCCCTTCCTTGTTGGTGCAAAGAGAGATTCTGTTTAACATGAAGCATTTGAGTTGGTGTTCTGTTTTGTATTTTCCTTGCCTCCCTTTCCTTTCCCTCCCTCCCTCCCTCCCTTCTTTTTGCTTTTCACTTCTGCCCTGAGAAGTTTGTCTTATGAGGTGGCATGCAAATGTGATCATTAAACAAAACAAATAGCATGCATTGTTGCAAATACGTTCAGGCTAAGGGAGGGGAAATCTATCAGTTTCAATTTCTCAGTCGCTCATTTTTTAAAATCTTCAGTTCTCCACATTTTCACATGAAACTTCATCAGCACTTCAGTGCAAATTTCTTCATATACAGTGGCGCCTCGGGTTACAGACGCTTCAGGTTACAGACGCTTCAGGTGACAGAGACTCCGCTAACCCAGAAATAGTACCTCAGGTTAAGAACTTTGCTTCAGGATGAGAACAGAAATCGCGTGACAGCGGCACGGTGGCAACGGGAGGCCCCATTAGCTAAAGTGGTACCTCAGGTTAGGAACAGTTTCAGTTTAAGAAAAGACCTCCAGAACGAATTAAGTTCTTAACCCGAGGTAACACTGTATGCACATTTTTTTGCTTGCTGTTTTGCCTAATTGATTTTCCTGAACAGAATTTATTTTATAGGTTATTTTCATCAATATATGCATTTTTATGCATGATTTACCCTAGTATATGTATTACTGGGTTGAAGAACAGCAGTGCAAAGTTTGGATTTGTACCCTCGTAAATATGGCTGTGTATCTGCTCAAATACCTTTCTGGAAAGTGTACCGTAAATATGTTACGTTTGCCTTGAAAGATGAACTGGTTCAAATTCCCCCCCCCCCCAGTCCCCAGTCTCCAGCTGAGAGAAGCCTGATTAGTTTCCCCAGGAAACTTGCTGAGCGCCCTTCAATTGAGGGGCACCGTCTTGCCAAGGTTTGCAGTGGACTCTGGTGAAGCAATTAGCAGTGCGCTTTATACAGTGTGTGCTTGTCTGAGAATGAATTGCTACACAAATAGCTTTTAGCTGTGTGGGAACCGGGACACAATTTGCAGTGCTATGTATCTGTATATATTTAGCCATGGTGGTATCACAGCCTCCTACATTTGTCAAGTGGAGGAAATGTGTTTCCGTGTCCTCTGGTGTTTGCATGTCTTAAATGTGGCTTGCAAATTACGTTGTGTGCCTTGCAGCAATAGGCCAAAGCATAGCAGGCTGCACTAGCGCATAGTACTGGAACGTACTGAACCTGATGAAAAAGACACTCCGCTCTTGCAGCGAGGCATTTTGAGATACTAGCCTAGGTGTTTCTGTCCCTTAGGTAAAAAGATATCACCACTGTGTGAACATTGGATTTGAATGGCTTTGAGATTTCGCTACAGACTTGCCAGAGTATTCAAGGAAGAAGCAAGGAGAGAAGCCAGGATCCATCTCCATCATCATCATCAATGTTGTACTAGCATTTGATGGTAGAAAGGATTTGAGGAGGGAACCACAATGATGATAAAGGGCCTTGAAGGCAAATCGTAAGAGGCTGTGCAATTCACCCCTACCTGTCTCCTAGCTGCAACTGGTCAAGCTATGGGGAAGGGCCAAATCATATTTCCTTTTCTCCAATCCATCTCCCATGTAGTGGTGGTGGGGCTTTAAGCTTTCCAGCCAGGCCTCTACAAATTCTGTCCCCAAAATGTCCCCAGATTTGCAAATCTGTCCCCACAAAACGTGGCAGCGGCATCCTCAGCAGCCCGGAGCCAGCCTGGTAGGGCAGTTGGCTCTGGCTGGCTCTAGGAGCTGCTCGCTGCCGTGGCGCCCGCCATTTTTCCTCGCCGGAAGTCCCCATATGAGGCAATAATCAATATATTTTATTTATAGACATATTTATGGATATATTTTTAGCCAATTTTGCACACACACCCTCACCTGTATCCCTGGCGGGGGCCCACCTCACCACCCCCTAGCTACGGCACTGCTGATGCTATCCCCGAAAAGGTAAAGGGACCCCTGACCATCAGGTCCAGTCACTGACGACTCTGGGGTTGTGGAGCTCATCTCGCTCTATAGGCCGAGGGAGCTGGCGTTTGTCCGCAGACAGCTTCCGGGTCATGTGGCCAGCATGACAAAGCCACTTCTGGGGAACCAGAGCAGCGCACGGAAACGCCGTTTACCTTCCCGCTGGAGCGGTCCCTATTTATCTACTTGCACTTTGATGTGCTTTCGAACTGCTAGGTGGGCAGGAGCTGGGACCGAGCAACGGGAGCTCACCCCGTGGCAGGGATTCGAACTGCCGACCTTCTGATCAGCAAGCCCTAGGCTCTGTAGTTTAACCCACAGCGCCATCTGGGTCCCCGAAAAAGCTTGTTGCAAATGGGTTTGCAAATGGGTTTGCTCGCTCGTCAACTAGTGACAGGTGCCTGAATATTCTGACCATGTCAGAAATCGTATATTTCTCAACACGGTCACAAAAGAATGTCTGCCATCTGCTTTGCATGCAGGAGGTCTTGGGTTCAATTTCCTCCCTTTCTGCGTAGGGCTGGGGAGTGACTCCAAAACTCCGAAGAGCTGCTGCCAGTCAGTGTAGACAACACTGAGCAAGGTGGAGCAATGGTCTGACTTGGTATAAGGCAGCTTCCTACAATAGGGTTGCCATATTTCAAAAAGTTAAAAAAAAAAACCAGACATCCCAGTAATGTCTGGGAAATCCCAGACGTAGGGCAGCCCACCTAAAATGATGAATAATAATTGTTTTCTTCCTCATCCTATGCAAGCGAGTGCCAGTTGCAATGATCATGTGCCTGTTTTATTGCTATTCCTCCACTGTTTTGGCACCCTTAGTCTTGGCAATCCAGCTTCAAGGTGCATTTATGCCCCCCCCCCGACACAGCCACCACCGGGCACTTCATCTGTTTTGAGTCACCATGTCCATAACCCGGGAAACTAAATATCTTGCTGAGTTTGAGATAGGGATTATTTCTGAGTTTCTTGTAGCAGATAATAGCATCACTAACACCTAAGGCGCTCTGTGGAGGTGTATCTGTCACTATCGTTCAGCTGCCAGAGTTAGCTACTGCAAAAAAGGGGGGTGTGATGTCCCTGGAATTTTAACAGCAGTTATTTGGACTTCCTATTTTGAGTGTGCACATGTGCCTATTTTATGGGGTCTTAATTCCCTACCTTGGTTTATAGTGTTGTATAGTGGTTAGAGTACCAGCCTAGAACCTGGGAGACCAGGGTTCAAATCCCTACTCAGTTATGCAGCTCACAAGGGGCCTTGGGCTAGTCATATTCTTCCATCCTAACCTACCTCACAGGGTCCTTGTGATGATAAAATGAGGGAAGTAGAACCATATATGCCACCCTGAGCTCCATTGAGGACAGGTGGGATAGGTAAAGGGACCCCTGACCATTAGGTCCAGTCGTGTCCGACTCTGGGGTTGCGGCGCTCATCTTTATGGTCCAGCTCTCACTTCCATACATTACTACTGGAGAAACCATAGCTTTAACTATATGGACCTTTGTCGGCAAGGTGATGTCTCTGCTTTTTAAGATGCTGTCTAGGTTTGTCATTGCTTTTCTCCCAAGAAGCAGGCATCTTTTAATTTCGTGACTGCTGTCACCTTCTACAGTGATCATGGAACCCAAGAAAGTAAAATCTCTCACTGCCTCCATTTCTTCCCCTTCTATTTGCCAGGAGGTGATGGGACCAGTGGCCATGATCTTAGTTTATTATTATTATTATTATTATTATTATTATTATTATTATTATTATTTGATGTTGAGCTTCAGACCATATTTTGTGCTCTCCTCTTTCACCCTCATTAAAAGGTTCTTTAATTCCTCCCCACTTTCTGCCATCAAGGTTGTGTCATCAGCATATCTGAGGTTGTTGACATTTCTTCCGGCAATCTTAATTCACTGTAGGTATACTAGCAATCAATTCCAAGAAGCATTTAGGGGCCTAGAGGAGCATCACTGAGACTAAGGAAGAGGAAGATGGCAGGCATCTGCATTTGTCGTAAGCAAGAAGGCAGGTGGCTGAGAGCAGACGGGGTTGGCCAATTCCCCCATTTGCCCCAATAATGCCGCCACTGATGCCTCCCTCTTGTGTGTGGTGCGATTTTTTGTTTCTACAGCTTTCAGAACATGGCAGAGTCCCAAGTCCCTTATCCCCAAACTACAAGTGTTAAAAGCTAGAAACCATGTATGCAGCACAGCTAAATCAGGCTGCTTGTGGGACTGCTAGGGTGTCTCAGTTCGGAGCAAGCCACGAATGCCTGGCTGTGCCACCGAGGATGTTAGCTTTCATTTGAGTTCACCAGGATGTTTCAATTTATTCTGGAAGACAGGCTCGGCATCTCCTGTGGGCCTCTGCTGCTTGTCTGAGGGGTTGATTCAGAGGAGGATGATGAGACTGTGTAACATGCATACTCAAGTATGTAAATATGTATTTACTATTGTGATTTCTGCACAGCGGGTTTAAAGTGGTTCTGCTCCCGATCTGTGACGGCAGGCCCAAAGGTGAGTTGGCCAGCTGCCATGAACTAAACTGGGGGGGGGCTGAGACAAAAGACCATGAAAGGACTCAGCTGCTGAATGCCGATGACAAAAATAATCAGGATCACTACCCAATTTGGGCAAGGAATTAAAGCATAACGTGCTTGGGGATTTGCACTTTATTTAGCCCATAAAGGGAAAGGGAAAGGGACCCCTGACCATTAGGTCCAGTTGCTGATGACTCTGGGGTTGCAGCGCTCATCTCGCTTTACTTGCTGAGGGAGCTGGCGTTTGTCCGCAGACAGCTTCTGGGTCATGTAGCCAGAATGACTAAGCCGCTTCTGGTGAACCAGAGCAGCGCATGGAAACACCGTTTACCTTCCCACTGGAGCGGTACCTATTTATCTACAGTGGTACCTCGGGTTACAGATGCTTCAGGTTACAGATGCTTCAGGTTACAGACTCCGCTAACCCAGAAATAGTACCTCGGGTTAAGAACTTTGCTTCAGGATGAGAACAGAAATCGGGCAGCAGCGGCGCAGCGGCAGTGGGAAGCCCCATTAGCTAAAGTGGTGCTTCAGGTTAAGAGCGATTTCAGGTTAAGAACGGACCTCCGGAACGAATTAAGTACGTAACCAGAGGTACCACTGTACTTGCACTTCGTGCTTTTGAACAGCTAGGTTTAGCTCATAGATATATCCTACAGTGGGGAGTTGGGATGAAGAATAAAAAGATGGATTTTGTTGTTGTTCAGCCGTTCAGTCGTGTCTGACTCTTCGTGACCCCATGGACCAGAGCACGCCAGGCACCCCTATCCTCCACTGCCTCCCGCAGTTTGGCCAAACTCATGCTAGTCGCTTCGAGAACGCTGTCCAGCCATCTCATCCTCTGTTGTCTCCTTCTCCTTGTGCCCTCCATCTTTCCCAACATCAGGGTCTTTTCAGGGTTTGATCTTTTTGCAGTCCATGGGACTCTCAAGAGTCTCCTCCAGCACCATAATTCAAAAGCATCAATTCTTCAGCGATCAGTCTTCTTTATGGTCCAGCTCTCACTTCCATACATTACTACTGGGAAAACCATAGCTTTAACTATACGGACCTTTGTTGGCATCTCTGCTTTTTAAGATGCTGTCTAGGTTTGTCATGGAGGGCACAAAGAGAAGGGGACGACGATGAGATGAGAGGATGAGATGGTTGGACAGTGTTCTCGAAGCGACTAGCATGAGTTTGGCCAAACTGCGGGAGGCAGTTGAGGATAGGGGTGCCTATAGGGGTGCCTGGCATGCTCTGGTCCATGGGGTCATGAAGAGTTGGACACGATTGAATGACTGAACGACAACAACAGCAGGTTCAGAAGTGACTCATCTTTCACACCTTCACTGTGGACAAATTCTCAGCTCTTCCAGGAGATACTCATCTGGCATGAAATAATATCCCACGTGAAGCCGTTCTCTAGTGAGAAACAGTCCTGATTTCTCCCCGCTTCCCTTTCCTATTGCTTCTTATCTTTTTGCATTTTTTATTCCTATAACGTGGAAAGTGCATATAAGAAGGGCACCAAGCAAACACATAGGCCACAAAATCACCAAGAAGTAAAATTATTGTGAGGAGACCAACAACTCAGACAGGTGAGACAGCAAAAGAGAGAGGAGGGCATGAGGAAGAGGCAAAAGGCCAAATAAGTTCAATCATTCTTCCAAATAAAATTGTACTGGACTGGAATGAGGCGATCCATCATGTGACTGTTCATGCAAGTCAAAAAAGGTCTCCCATGTGGCCACATATTTTTGTGGAGCAGCAGAGACCTTGTTGACTTTCTGTTTGCAGTTAGCTTCTCCAATGAAACTATAAATGAAGTCTTTTTATACCACTTTCAGTGTAAATGTTGAAGCATCCTTCCAGTCCCAGGTTTCAGTTAGATGGACTGTGTCCAGGGCTGGATCTAGACACATCAAAGAAGCGTTTCAGTTTAAAGCGTTGTAAATTTAAACAGGGAAAATAGGTACAGAAAAATGGGACTCCACGTCGCCGTCTGGTGGCACAATGTTATATCGCGCACACAACGCATCTCAATTGTGTTTTTTTCTTTACCAGTCTAGCTGAGTCCCAGGAGGATTATAATTAAAGGTCTGAGCAGCAAATGATGTTGCAGTATGAGTCAATCAAGGTGTGTTCTCAAGGTCCAGATGTGGCAACTGCAACAAGCTAGCCTTACTGTAATTATCACCTGCCCTAATGTCCCCCCTGCCTTCTGTGAATCTGTCACATTTTCTCCGCCTAAATCATAAAGGTATGTGGTGTTTTTAAAATGTTTTCAGTCACCCTTAAAGGTTTTTAGATGCTCCTAATTTTAGATGCTCTTGATTTTTTCCCCCTCCGCTCCTCCACATGCAGCTGCTGGGTGACCTTGGGCTAGTCACACTTCTTTGAAGTCTCTCAGCCCCACTCACCTCACAGAGTGTTTGTTGTGGGGGAGGAAGGGAAAGGAGAATGTTAGCCGCTTTGAGACTCCTTCGGGTAGTGATAAAGCGGGATATCAAATCCAAACTCCTCCTCCTCCTCCTCCTCCTCTTCTTCTTCTGGTCCCAGTTCTACTAAGATGGATGTTTCCAGAGGGTGATGCTTGGGGATTGTTCTTCGGCCCTATGGAGCCTTCAGTGTGGGGTTCCTCAGGGTTTAATGTTATTGAACATGCTATTTAACTTATGATGATGATGATGATGATGATTAGTATACCTATACCATAGAATCATAGAATCATAGAGTTGGAAGAGACCACAAGGGCCAGTCCAACCCCCTGCCAAGCAGGAAACACCATCAAAGCATTCCTGACAGATGGCTGTCAAGCCTCTGCTTAAAGACCTCCAAAGAAGGAGACTCCACCACACTCCTTGGCAGCAAATTCCACTGTCGGACAGCTCTCACCAGACTTCATCTGTAGTTCTCAGGGTGGTTCATAACATAAAATTATAATATAAAAAACACAAAATACATAATAAAAATAAGAATGAAAACCAGTAATGTCCCCCTCCCACAACACATTTAAAAGGGCATCAGAGGTTACTCAGCAAACAGCCTGGTTGAAGAGGATCATTTTAGCCTCACGCCTAAAAGTGCACAATGAAGGCGCCAGCCGAACCTCCTTGGGGAGAGCATTCCACAAATAGGGAGTCACCGCAGAAAAGGCTCGTTCTCATGTTGCATCCCTCTGGACCTCTTGTGGAGGGGGCACATGAAAAAAGGCCTCAGAGGATGATCTCAGGATCCGGATAAGTTCCTAGGGAGACAGGTGATCCTGAGGTACTGGAGTCCTGAGCTGTCTACAAAAAACTCCTGAGTGGAGTCATCTAGTGTTTTGGAGTACATTGTCAGCAATATGCTGATGACAGCTCTACTTCTCGTTTACATCTGGAGGTGAGGCATTGGAAGTGCTGGACCGGTGTCTTGCCTTGGTAATGGACTGCGTGAGAGCTAACAAATTAAAGTGGTGTGTGTGTGTGTGTGTGAGAGAGAGAGAGAGAGAGAGAGAGAGAGAGAGAGAGCATAAGACACACACTGGGGCTCTGAAGGCACTTGGGACCTACAAGAAAGCAAGACAGGGTGGTTCTGATTTTAAGAGTGGGGAACCCTGTTGCAAAGAAGGGACCTTCTTCTGCATTCAACATCAGCTGCCCGGAAAGGTGTTATTTGGTGCTGATTAATACATATATTTGTCATTGCAAATAATGCACTGTACAAATACGATCTTGGAGTTCTGCCATTATTTTCAGAACACTCAGCACAGGCATAAATGATCCTCGAGCTGCACAGCCACAGGCGAACAAAAGGCTAACCTTGGCTGAAGAGCTCCGTCTCCTCCTCCAAAAAAATGCTCCATCACTAATTGCAACAGTAGAAAACTGTGTTCCCATCATCTGTGTCACTTTCAAGGTTTATCAGTCAGAACTTGGCTATAACTCTTTTCTTCATCTATCCTGTGTTTTCCACATATCCCTCTGAACATATTTCACATAGAACCATAGCGTTGGAGAGTTGGAAGGGACCAAAGACTCAGACCCTCTGCAAAGCAAGAATAAGAACTAAAGAGTCCCTGGCAGATGACCACCCATCACCTGCTGAAAAACCTGAAACGAAGGAGAGTCTATCACTCCCCAAGGCAGTCTTTTCTACTGTTGAACATCTCTTACCATCAGAAAGTTATTCCTCGTTTAATCAGAATCTCATTCCTTGTCATTTGAATCCATTGGTTTGAGTCCTGCCCTGTGGAGCAGCAGAAACAAGCTTGCTCCATCTTCCATGTGACACCCCTTCAGATGTTCAAAGATGGCTATTCTATCTCAGTCTCTCCTTCATGGATCACTGCCTTGAGAGTCCCATGTACTGCAAAAAGATCAAACTTATCCATCCTTAAAGAAATCAGCCCTGAGTGCTCACTGGAAGGACAGATCCTGAAGTTGAGGCTCCAGTACTTTGGCCACCTCATGAGAAGAGAAGACTCCCTGGAAAAGACCCTGATGTTGGGAAAGATGGAGGGTACAAGGAGAAGGCGACAACAGAGGACAAGATGGCTGGACAGTGTTCTCGAAGCTACTAACATGAGTCTGACTAAACTGCGGGAGGCAGTGGTGTGCCTGGCGTGCTCTGGTCCATGGGGTCACGAAGAGTCGGACACGACTGAACAACAAAAATCTCAGTCTTCTCTTCTCCAGCTAAGCATGCACAGCTCCTTCAACCATTCTTCATAAAGTTTGGTTTCCATATCCTTCATCATCTTGGTCACCCTCCTCAGCTTGTCATCATACCACCTCCAAGCTTCCCATTGTTTCAGGTTTTCATTAGGAGGTTTCGGAAAGCTATTCACTATGGGATGATTGCAATATTACTTCTACCCTAGGTAGAATCCCAGAAAATGACAGGCTCCATCCTGCTCCTTCTTGTGTCTCAGGCAAATGGTCCAAGCTTCTGTTTGGGAAAGGCCCTGCTTGGAACCTTGAGGAGCCACTGACACTCAGTATAGACAACACTGAGGCTGCATTCACATAGCAGTTTATTCCTTTCCCCCTGAGGTTTCCCTAACTGTTAACTCAAATATAGTGTAGAAATGTTCCTAGGACATAAAAGTCCCCTGCAGAAATCTAACTAAACGTAGTCCAAGTATGGCACTCATTTCCATGTTAATTGCTTCCAGGAAAAAATATGTGTTTGCAACCCCATTAACCCAGCAAATTGTGGTAGTAAAGTGATAAAAAAAATTAGACAAAATACCAGGATACAGTTCTTTTATCTGCCATTTTCATGGGTGAAACATGAGGGAAGAGAAGCACAGGTGTGTGGAAAGGATGGGGGGATATTGCCCAATGACGTCCATTGTTGTGCCACACCACGGAAAGTGGTGGGAATGAAATTTAAGGCAGCATGCTGGTGTGTATCACTGAAAAATCCACAGATCACTAATGCAACAGGAACTGCAGTGTGAAGGGAACATTGGAAAACAGAACAGAGGCACTAGCGTTAATCAGGGAAAAATGACACATTGCTTCCCACTTCTGAATGCACCTTGAGTGAGTTGAACCAATGTGTTGATCCAGTACAAGGGAGAATTCTGCAAAAAAATATTCCCCTCTGAAATTCCACTTTTAATAGATGGATAGAAGAGGTCCCCCCCCATTTCAGGGAATAGACTCCTATGATGAAAAGTGTTGAAAAGTCTTAAACAAATATGTAATTTGTGTGAGTAATGTCCTGTGCTTAGCAATACAAAGAAAAGCTTTATATATTGACAGGGTTTATGGGGACAAAAAAACCAATTCATTGAGTATCTCTCTTTCACTTACTACTATCATTTATTAGGAGAGAATTTTGAGCACAATGAAAACAGGGAGTAATTTAGAGGGGAACGAAAAAAGCACCTCCAATAAGGATATTAAACGAAAGCCATAGATTTCGATCTCTGATTCTTTAATATCCTCTTTTGTCAGGCTTGCAGATACTTTTCAGGAGAAAAAAAATATTGTATAGGACATTTCAGATTAGACCAGCTATTCAGGAGCTCAGGAGCTGCAAGAAATGTGGCTCTAGATGAACTTACCACCAGGAATGGACCGATGGGACTTGGGGAGATTGTTGCTCCTTCTCCAAGGCTTCCTGAAATTCAGCTTGCTCAAGGAAGGTCTGTAGCTCAGTGCTGTGCTTGGAACACAGGAGGACCCAGGTATAATCCCTGGCATCTCCAGGTAGGGCTGGAAATGTCTCCTATCTGAGGGACTGTTTATTTTGTTGTGCTCTTGCAGTTTCAACAGGAGCTAGTACTGTGTTTGACCATGGGAACACAGCTCAATGATAGAGTGTCTGCCTCGCATGCAGCTGCTCCCAGGTTCAATCCCTGGCATCGCCAACTAGGACTCGCCCCATTCTGAAATCCTGGAGAGCTGCTGCCACTCAATGTAAGTCAGTACAGTGGTACCTTGGTTCTCAAACTCAATCTGTTCCAGAAGTCCATTCCAAAACCAAAGCGTTCCAAAACCAAACTCGCCTTCCCATAGAAAGTAATGCAAAATGGGTTAATCCGTTCCAGACTTTTAAAAACAGCCCCTAAAACAGCAATTTAACATGAATTTTACTATCTAACAAGACCATTGGTGCATAAAATGAAAGCAATAAACAATGTACTGCAGTCGCACGGCCAATCCATCAGTAGCTGAACTGGGTTCTACACAGGTGTTGGTCTGCCATAGTCGAAGCAAAATAGAAAATTCTTTCCAGTAGCACCTTAGAGACCAACTGAGTTTGTTCTCGGTATGAGCTTTCGTGTGCATGCACACGAAAGCTCATACCAAGAACAAACTCAGTTGGTCTCTAAGGTGCTACTGGAAAGAATTTTCTATTTTGCTTGTGTTACACACAGTCCCAAAAAGAAAAACCAAAAAGCCTCAAAAACAAACATGCAAACTACATAGCAAAAACAGACAGACCTCAGCGTAACACTCAAAACGGAAGTGTGGCACTCAAATCGGAAGCGTAACACTCAAAACGAAGCACGTTTGGCTTCTGAAAAAAAGTTCTCAACACCTGGAACACTTACTCCCGGGTTTGCAGTGTTTGGGTTTCAAGTTGTTTGGGTACCAAGGAGTTTGAATACCAAGGTACCACTGTACTGATGATCTGGTTCAATATCAAGCACCTTCCTATCTTCCTATTTCTTCCTCCCATTCTTCAGTTCCCCAGACCACCTGAATGAAGCTCACCAAATGCAGGAGACCCATGGACCACACTGTGGGAACACCCCTGAAGACGTAGTTGGCTGGCACCCTGAACGGGAGCACTTCATGCGGTAATATTTTGTAGCAGGGCCCACGTGTAGGGGGAAATGCCAGTATTTGCTACGATTGGAAAATTGCATGAGAAGAAGCAGGTGTCATGTTCACTTCCCCACACTCTGCCCCACACAGTTGTGTCTCAGCCAGGGTAATTCCCCTGGGTGAGAAGTCCCTGGCCTCTACCAATTGGCACCACGAAGAAAGCCAGGGTACGATTTTGCTGATTACCTATTTAAACCCCAAAATGTTAGGCACCGCTCCCCCATAAAGGAGGCTTCATAAGGGAGGGCAGGATCAGGTGACATCTTAATTCCATTTTAATGTTAAAGGGGGTCTGGTTAAATTGGCAGTTTAAAAAGAACATTAAAAAGCCATTTAGAAAGTTAAATAAGCACAGCTGTAGAAACAAAAAAACCACGTGGGCCAGATGACGTACTCTCCAACATTTCTCTGACGAAAATAGGAACATCCCATTCCATAATTATAATTTTACTATTTATACCCTGCACATCTTATTGGGTTGTTCTAGCACCCTGGGTAGCTTCCAACATATATATAAAAAACACAATAAAACATTTTTTTAAAAAAAATCCCTATACAGGATTGCCTTCAGACAGCTCGGGGGTTGGATAACTCCATACCCTCCAACATTTCTCCAATGAAAATAGGGACATCCAGAGGAAAAGCGGGACATTTTGGAATCAAATCTGAAATCTGGATGGCTTCTCTAAATCAGGGACGTCCCTGGAAAATAGGGACACTTGGAGGGTCTGAGATGAATGTTTGGTGATTGGGGAGATCATGACATTAGGGGTGCTTTTGACCAAAGCTTGCATGGAATTTTACAAAAATAATAATTTCTTACAGCTCTATAGTAAGTCTCACCTAGACCACTTCCCATTCCTACACTTCTATGATCATTAGCCTTAAAAGAATGTGGGTCAAAGCACCATTGCATTGCAACCCTTCTAGAACCGTAGCTTTTCTTTCCCCCAAAGCCATGAGGGCTAGGAGCATGATCATTTTAAATCAGAGACATAAGCAAGTATTTGGCGTGGCAAAGTTTGTGGTGCATATATACTTGCAACACGGTGTTTGAGCTATAGCTCCTACCCAAACAATACCTTATTGCAACGATATTTGCTCCAGAAATATTTGCTGCACCAAATACCGGTACTTTGCAGAGGTCCCTAATTCAATCCCTGGCATCTTCTGGTAAGCCTGGGAAACTCTCCTGCCTGGAACACTGGGGAGCTGTTTTCACTAAGTGTGGCCAGTATTGGACCAATGATCTAGTTTGGTGTCATCAGCTTCCTTCCTGCCTATGGCAGCCAAGTGCTGTTGTGCTCCTGTCCAGCTTGGAGGCTTCCCATAGGCATCCAGTTGGCTGAACTGTATGAGCCATTGGCCTGTTCATCTTATGTTCTTACCAAGTATGGATGGGGCCACTGATGCAACTCTTCCTGTGAACTAAGGAACTACTTACCTGGTAACTCCAGTCTATGGGGTGTTGCCCTTCTTGCAGTAGTCTTGCTGGCTAGTTAGTAGCAGCAATGGCTGGTGCCCATTGGGACCGGTGGGGCAGAAGGCAGGGAGACCAAGGGGCAGATGGAGGGAGTGCCAATGGCAGGCAGTGCCAACTTATTCTGGTTTTGTCCCCATCCGTATCCTTGCTGACATCTACAAGGCAATTGCACTGTAATCTACATATTAATCCAACAAGTGAAGATCGGTTTGCTTAAAAATGAGAAACAAATTAATTCCATTAACGTGCCTAGCTGTAGTCTGTTCCCTGAGCTCCATAGAAACCACTTCTTTGAGTGCCGCCCTTGCCAGAATTAAAGTGGGTGGCAATTAGAGAGAGGTCTTGGATTCCAGCATCATTAGACACCAAGACTTCATGCTTCTGAGCAGGGTAATGTGAATACCATAGCCATCTCTACTGGAGAAATTTCAGCTCTTCAGCCAGTGGCAAGTGGTTGCTATTGAGGCTGGTGGGGCAGAAAGCAGGGAGGGCAACAGAAGGTGGCACCAGAGGTAATGACAGGTAGAACCAACTCATTCTAGGTTTGTCCCCCTTCTCCTCCTCCTCCTCCTCCTCCTCCTCCTCCTCCTCCTCCTCCCTGCTGAATTCCACTGAGACATGAAGAGGAGGAGGAGACTGACAGGAAGCCCCACCCCTTGGACTGGTTGCAAGTAAGAAAGCTGGCAAGATGGATGCTGGCTGGGGACCGACTGAGGTTGGTGGGGCAGAACCCTACTCGACCTTATGGACCAGCCTCCACTGTCTTCAGCTCCTCCTCTATGTCAAACATGTACTCCCAAAATTCTCTGTGCTGTTTGTCAGCAGTAAAATAGGGGCGGGGATAGATAATTCCATTGAAAGCTAACTTGGTGGGGAAGTAGAATTCTCCAACCGTTGGGGCAAAGTTAAGGGAGAAACGAAATTCGCAGATAATCCCTTGCAACAGTATCTTCTGAGAGCTTAACTCTAATTGCACCACCTCTGAAACAATCACAATGCACTTTTTTCCATGCGAAAATGCCTATTTAGTCTAATAAATCACACTGGCTAAAGGACAGCTAGCGATGCCACGGCCAACATGCCACCAGAATCAATAAATAAACTGTATTTGTGCTGCTGTGCAAAGCACATCTCCCTGTAAACATGTTTTGCAAGGGAGGTGAACTGACGGGGAAAGCCGCAAGACGAAAAGCAGACTTCCAACTTGTGGTACTTGTACTTATGAAGTCAACTTTTCATTCTCATTGTGCAAAATTCTATTTGGGCAGAAAGCCCTAAGGAATTGCCACTGGTGGGCCTCAGTCATTTTCAGCCTTCTCAAGTGGACACAGTGGAGAAGGTAGAAAGTTTTGAGAACCCCATCTATTAAGTGATGCTGTTGTTTAGTTGATGTTTAACTTATCTCCATCCATTTCCTGCTTTTGGGGAGAACAAGGGAGAGGAAATATCTATGTCCAGGAAAAAGTTGGCCATCAACGTTTACTTCCCTGCCATTAGTAAGAGAGTGTATTCTATTCAAGCACAGCACATCACCCACCTGTGATACAGTGAAGCTGACAGAAAGACGTGTTCATTATCCTTCCTTTGTATTATACAAAACAATCCCCTCAATGGAGATAAAGCAGATTCGAGTGTTGATCTTACTAACCTTCCAAGTCAGTTGAGCGGCCTAACCTATTATCATCTCAGCGTGAATTCAGCGGCAAAGACATCACTTGGCACCAAGCAGAAACAAGATGCGAACCCGGCCAGGAATTCCACATGAAGAGCCTTGCTTTCATTTTGTTGTATTAAGGCACAAGGCAGCTGCACTTCTGCAAGGAAAACGGGAAGAAGGGGCTTATTGGGGGTTGCCTTTCAGATATTTTCCACATTGCTTGGGTCTGCTCGTGCATATTGCGTATTAATAGTTGTCGCACACAACACCCGGAGCAAATTACTGTTACTGAGAAGGAGCTGCCATCTGTACCCAGATTATACTGGAGAGAAGAAGGATGGCCTTATGGGAAGGATACTCAATGGGCCAGATTGCTCATTGGAGTTTAAGATTTCAAATGTGCAAAGAGCAGGAAGGACAGTAGCAAATGGCCGGTCTGTTTGATGTGCAGATGTGTAGCACGACCCTTGATTTTAGCTTAGAAAAAGCATTAAGGGGGGTTCAGATAACCCATCCCACTGAAAGAATGCAAGCTATTAAAACTATGTGAAATATACTCGGAGTCTTGTGTGAATTTCATGCTCTTTATTCAGCTCATAGTAGTGAGGACTGCAGTTCCCCCAAAATGTTTGCTTTATATACACTATTTACACAATGGGCCCCATGTGATTGGCTAATTCCGGGATACTCCTGTATGCCAATCGGAGTGCGGATTCACTTCCACCTGGAGCTGGATTGGGTGGCTCCTGCGGACCAATCAGACTGCTGCAATCTCAATCCTATTGTTCTGGGACCAGTCAGACTGCTGCAGTTTGGATCCTATTCAACTCAGTACATAACACTATGCATAGCATGGAGGTAGCAGATAGAGAGAGGCTTCCCCCCCCACTCTCATAACTCAGAGACATCCAATGAAGGGTCCAGGACAAACCAAAAGAAGAAGAAGAAGAAGAAGAAGAAGAAGAAGAAGAAGAAGAAGAAGAAGAAGAAGAAGAAGAAGAAGAAGAAAGCACATCTTCAGTTTATAGTTAAACTCACTTCCACAGGAAGCAGCAATGGCCACCAACCTGGGTGGCTTTAAAAGAGGATTAGACAAATTCATGGAGGGAGAGGGCTATCGGTGGCTAATAATAATAATAATAATAATACCCCGCCCATCCGGCTGGGTTTCCCCAGCCACTCTAGCCATGATAGCTATGTTCTGCCTCTTTGGTCATTCCCTGAGTTGCTGAGGCTCAGGTGACAACAACAAGCAAATACGTGCAAGCACCTTGCGTTCCTTGGAAATAATAATAATAATAATAATAATAATAATAATAATAATAATAATTTTATTTATACCCCGCCCTTCCCAGCCAGAAAACCGGGCTCAGGGCGGCTAACATCAATTAAAATCACAGCAAGAAACATAAAAACGATCAATTTAAAATAACAGATTAAAATACAAATTTAAAAATTCAATTAAAACTGCAGGTCTCAATTTCAAAAATCATTCACTAGGCAAGCATTCATCATAATGAGTCCAATATTTCTATTGATTCCTATGGGGAACGTTTCTAATCCCTGATTTGTCCAATCTCTCCTGCCTCCCTTACCGCCATGCTTTCTTCCTGAAATGGCTGCAGCCAACCAGCAAAAGAGAGACAAAGGGAAAATGGATTTCTCCTGTCTTTCCTCTGATTCGTCTGATCTCTCTCCCTCTGTGGTTTCTGCCCAAAAATGGCTGCTGCTGAACAGCAAAACGCAGACATGTAAGGAAGTGGGCAAACTTCAGCTGTTTGGATATCTGAATCTGCGGTGTGTATAGTGATGTTTGGGCATATTTTTTAATATTTGGATAAGTGATTTATTTATTTATTGCATTACAAGCAGATTGATAGTGGGCCCTGTGTATACAGTGCTACCTCGGGTTAAGAACTTAATTCGTTCTGGAGGTCCGTTCTTAACCTAAAATTGTTATTAACCTGAAGCAGCACTTTAGCTAATGGGGCCTCCCGCTGTCGCTGCGCCGCCAGAGCACGATTTCTGTTCTTATCCTGAAGCGTTATTTCTGGGTTAGCGGAGTCTGCAACCTGAGGTACCACTGTATATAGTTATTATGTTGTTGTTGTTGTTGTTGTACATTTTGTGTTTTTATATTGTAAACCATCATGTGATCTTTGGGTGAAGAATGGTATCTAAATTTAATAAACAGCAAGAAGAAGAGGTGCTGGGCAGGGAGGAAATGGCTGTACTGCAGTCACAACCCACTAGGTGAGTTGGATGAACCTACGCAGGACCCCCATTGTCAAAAGCGGGGACCCTTTCAATTGCTTGCAAACAGAACTGTGAAATTGGCATGGGTATTCCTACATTTGCACAGCCATATTGAAAAGAAACACCTTCTTGCTGTAGCTCTTTATAATCTGCTGCTGAATGGTTGGTATCTCCACACACACACATACCCCCGCTCATGTGTGTGCAGATATCAGTGGCATAGCGTGGGTTGCCAGTGCCCGGGGCCTCACAGGTTGGGTGGGTGGGAGGGAGGGAGACAGGCAGAGTATGCATATGCATTCAACTGCCTAACAGTGTCCACGTCACCCAGGATATCACATCCACAGAGATTAGAAAAGAAGAGTTGCTTCGTTGTCTGGAGAGGTCATTTCCTGGTTCACACGGAGAAGCTGTTTTCAGTGGAACCCAGTGACGGAAGTGCACAGCTGTATGGAGGCAGCACCAGGTGCTGAAATGTGCTCCTAACAATTTTGCACATGGGGCAACCACCCCTGTGCCCCCCATTATGCCATGCCACTGGTAGATATAGGTAAAATCTACAGTGGAACAAGGAATTCAAAGGTTCTATTTCACCCTCTCTTATAACATTGAAGTAGAGGCTTAAATCCATTTAAAAATTCCCAACCGAAAGGGCACTAAAGTGTGTGTGTGTGTGTGTGTGTGTGTGTGTATTCTGACCTGTTAATAAAAGACTAAAAGGTGCACATTAATATAAATATTTATATTCTGCTGTGCCATATTAGCACTTACGGATAATCTATCTCCCCTGCTAATGGTTCTGAGTAAAATGTGCAGTCAGTGCGGCTGACTTTTTGAGGAGTTATTGCTGTATTGCTTCATCTTAGTCATCCCCACAGCCCCTTTCTTAGTGATTGATATGAGAGAGAGCGTACTTCCTTAAAATATCTATATTTCTTTTCCCCATATGTGCTTCTATAGCCTGGTGAAAGCTTTGGCTTAGCTACGAACTTTGCAGCCCATTAAAATCAGCAGGAGAAGACCTGGCAGGCAGGAGACAATGACATTCCAACTCACAATGGGGCTGAGGTGAAATTCAGGAGCCACAAAACTGTTACAGTTCAGGGAGCATTATTGTGTGGGGAGGTGTTGTGCTATGTGTGCACTCTGTCTGGGGCTGTGTGGGGAGAAAAGGGTGAACTGACAGGAGGGGTGTTGCAGAATTCTGACAAAAACAGAAATGGGAGCAAGGACGGCTACTGTTCGCTTGCATTTGGAATGGAAAGCAATCTGGCAGACATGTCCACAAATGATACACAGTTGGTTATATCCCCATCCCATTTGCACTGTGTTTCCTGCGTGCTGAAATGAATGGGGTGGAATAATGTAATGACAACACGATTTAGGGAATGAAATAAGTAAGTTAAGGGATTTCTCCACAGCAGGCAGCAAACAACTTTGTTCTTGGGGGAAGACGAAATGCAGCAGAAAGGAAACAGTGCAGAATGCAACAAATACAGGGCGGGATAGAAAATAGCACCTTCTTATATCCCTAGATGCCAGTAAGGATGGAAGGGTCAATCTATTTCTAGTCTGTGCCACTTTCAGATATGTTCATTCATATGTCCACTCCCTTTATTTCTCTCTCTCTCTCTCTCTCTCTCTCTCTCTCTCTGTGTGTGTGTGTGTGTGTATGTGTGTGTGTTGTTCAGTCGTTCAGTCGTGTCTGACTCTTCGTGACCCCATGGACCAGAGCACGCCAGGCTCGCCTATCTTTCACTGCCTCCCGCAGTTTGGCCAAACTCATGCCAGTTGCTTTCAGAACACTGTCCAACCATCTCATCCTCTGTCGTCCCCTTCTCCTTGTGCCCTCCATCTTTCCCAACATCAGGGTCTTTTCCAGGAAGTCTTCTCTTCTCATGAGGGGGCCAAAGTACTGGAGCCTCAACTTCAGGATCTGTCCTTCCAGTGAGCGCTCAGGGCTGATTTCTTTAAGGATGGATAAGTTTGATCTTTTTGCAGTCCGTGGGACTCTCAAGAGTCTCCTCCAGCACCATAATTCAAAAGCATCAATTCTTCGGTGTGTGTGTGTGTGTGTGTGTGTGTGTGTGTGTGTGTGTGTGTGTGTGTATATATACCAACCCACATTTACAAAAGGAAAATAGAAAATTGCTGAACGTTTTTGTATTACCGGTAAATATTATTAAAATGCTTTTTTATGTATTATCCCACAAAATTCACATTGTTATATGTTATCTTTCACAAAATGTGCACTTTGAACAGTTCAATTCCATTGCTATCTACTCAGAACTACCAACTCAAAGGGCACTTACTCCCAGGGAAGTATGCACCCTACATATCTGTGATGCCTTAATATGTATTTTGTGAAAATTGAGAGTCAGAGAAGTGCAAAATTCAAAGGGTAATTATATTCTGAGCATCGCGTTACTCTCTAGCAGGTACAAATCAAGTCATATCATATTGGAATTACACAAACACACACACACACACCTGCAGGCTTCCAACTACCCCCACCAGCAGTCATGAGACTAACCATAAAAGGGGGAGAATGTTTTCATTCAGCAGCATTAAGCCTCTGCAGAAACCTTTCAGAGAATTTTTCTTCATCCTCGCAAAAATTATTGCTGTAAATAATCCCCCCTGCAAATAATAAATAAATAAATAAATAAATAAATAAATAAATAAATAACCATATATTTCACCACCTGAAAATAGAGCAGCAATTAGCAGAGGGACTGTTTGATCGTGCCTACATTTTGTGAATGCCAGTAAGTTCTATTTGTGAAGCAGGACATTTCAACTGGTGGCTCTGGTGAATCTCTTGCTGCTTGCCTTTTGGAGATAAGTTAATGCATTTGGGTTTAAGAAAGCTTTTAAGGAAGCCCTTTACAACCTATGGAAAGGCCTCGGGAACATACAGATATTGCTGGACCAAAATGCATGCCCTAAAAATGTTCCTTGCTCTCTTTACAAGAAAGTTGCTTTCTTCATTTAGCATGTGAGTCCCAGAGAATCAACATTTTCTTGTAAAACCAAACGGGGAGGGGGGGGGAGATCTGAAGAATTTAAAATGTCACTTGGAGCACCCGAAATTGCCCTGTAGAAGAATTTGTTCACAAGTCAACCTTTATAAGCGCATGAACATGGATTTCTCTTACTCCTGGGAAATCAAGAGCGATGCTAACTCTTCGCGATGTGGTAAAGCAAGCAGTAGCCTGGAGATAAATGCCACAAATAGGATAGATGCATTTTGCACATAACATAAACAAGCTGAGCTGGAATAAGGAAAACAAATTACAGGTCATTCCAGGCAGCTTCATGTTGAAGACATCCTGTTTTGGGCAAGCAGGACTCATTAACTTGGTGCATTGAACTGAGGCTCTAAAAGGGGCTGGCAGGTAGATTAGCATCTGAAACTGAATTAAGTTTTGTTTGTTTGTTTATCATTGCATTTCTAAGCCATCTTTCCTCCAAGGAGTTCAAGTTACCGGTAGTACATGGTTCTCCCCTGCTCTCCATTTTACCCTCGCAACTTCCCTGTGAGGTAGTTAAGGTCCTGCGCACTCCTCAACCAAGGAAAGGTTACAGCAGCTCCTAAGGTGCCCCAGATACACACACACACACACACACACACACACACATTTCTAGAGTCTGGGCAGCTGCTCCCAGGTCTGTGCACCATGGAGGAGTTGTGGCAACGAGTACCCTCATTTGATGGGGTGCATGATTGCAACCTGAGATTTCTGCAACACTGAAGCCGTAACTGCTCTTCCATCTTCAAGCACCTCCTGGTTCTAGAAAACAGCAGGGCAGAGGATGGCAGGGATTCAACTGACCTGAACAGCCTCTTTCTCCACTTCTGACACATCTCGCACGTTCACCTCCATGCACTGCTCTGGTTTGCCAGAAGCGGCTTAGTCATGCCGGCCACATGACCCGGAAGCTGTACGCCGGCTCACTCGGCCAGTAAAGCGAGATGAGTGCCACAACCCCAGAGTCGGACACGACTGGACCTAATGGTCAGGGGTCCCTTTACCTTTACCTAATCACACAATTGGGCTATGCCCTTTTATTTTGGTGACTCCAGTCCTTTCCAAATGTGCATCTTTTGGCTGCCTGATCTTTTCACTAAGCCCCATGGACTAAAGAAACACAATTTCATTCCATCTTATTCCCCCACCCCACCCCCAGATTCGAACCCAGCCAAGCAATGCACCCCTTTCCCTCAAGGGAACCTTCACACCTCACTCAAATTCATACCCACATCTAGTCCCCCCAGGCGATAAACACAAGCATTGAATCAGCAGTACCATTTCGTGCATCTGCACAAATTCATGTAACAGATGTGAAGAGGCCTGGGAGGGGAACTTATTTTAGATAAGCCAAATAATCTTTTCAATTATCTTTGACTGAAAATATTGTATTTTCTTTTCCGGCATTCAAGAGCATTTGGGCATAAAGCGCTCGCCTAATTATCATCATCTCCTCTATTATGTGTTCTGAAATAGTTTGTCAAATATGCTACTATTTTGTTATTTGGGAAGGTTTCCAAAAGCACTTTCCAGCTGCCATATATCTTTGTTACTGGGTAATGGTTGTGGCGGAGGAGTTGGAGTTAATCCATCAGGAAGCAAAACAACCAAACCCAACAACAACAAAAAAAGGAAGCAGGAGATTCATGTTGCAAGCTTCCTTTTGGGGCCAGAAGGCTCCAGGGTTCAAGGTGCCTGGGGGCAAGTAGCCCACCCTTCTCTGCTTCGTACATCCTGCTAATCAATTGTCAGTTTGTTTGTAGCAGCTGGAAACAAGCTACAGTACCATCTTGCGAGTGGTGAGTTCATGACTGAGAAGGGACCTTAGGGCCCTTGCTGGATCAGGCCCAAGGCCCATCTAGTCCAGCATCCTGTTCTCACATTGGCCAACCAGATGCCGGGGAAGCCTGCCAACAGGGCCAGAGTGCAACAGTGCTCTCCCCTCCTGTGATTCCCAGTGACTGGTATTTAGGAGGCAAACTGGCCCTGACAAATAGCCTCTTGAAATTCTCCACTCTTATTTGTATGAGGAGTATGTCACCAAATTTCTCCAGAGGGAGGGGGGAAATCTCCAACTGGTTCTTAGAGGTGGGTCTTGCCATTATCAGCGGCAACAGCATAGTTGTCACGTCTGCGTTAGGGTTGCTCGCGAGTAAACAGGCATGAGTCAAAACTGTCTTTAAACAGTTTAATGGTGCAGACTATTTACAGTGCAGAGAACATGAAAACATGACCGTCCTAGTCACTCGCAGAATCCGGGAGTCAGGGGCGTAGCAAGGTAAATTGGTACCCAGGGGCAAAAAATTTTTTGTCAACCCCCCCCCCCCAAGGCATGGGAAGTTCAGGTGGTACCAGGTGCGGAAAAATTCTTGTCAAACCCCCCCCCATTGATTCCCCCCCCCCACAAAAATGGTTTTACGTTATTTCATATTTTCTTACAAAGGAATAATAACAAGTAATAATAATAATAAAAACTTTTATTTATATCCCACCCTCCCCGGCTGAAGTCGGGGTCAGGGTGGCTAACATCAGATACATAACATTGGTGTAAAATCAAACAATAATTAAATTACCTCCTAAAAACATCTCAAAATCAAATTAAAGTCTAATTAGATGGCTTTCCACAGGGTTAGGGTTGGGAACAGTAAAGTGTTCTCTGAACTGAAATTCCAGCCTTCATGACATAGGAAAACAGCCAAGTGAACAGCTATTTTGGTGGAGGAGGGTCAAGATATTAACCGATATGCATGAAATTTCATATATAGCTATATAATCCCTAGTATAGTATGATAAGACCTTCGGAGCAGGCATTTTAAAAAATTTCAAAACAAAATTTAAAAAAAAAATATTAAAATTTTTGTTTTCCCAAAAAGAATTTCCTTGATAATTTTGTCACATTATGGAACCCAGGGCGGCCCGCCCCCCTCGTCCCCCTTGCTACGCCCCTGTCGGGAGTGCTGGTTTCCGGCTGTGACCCCAGCATAAGAATTTTGGCACCCCAAAGCGCCGCCTCCCCTGTCTCCTTTTGACCCCTCTGCGCAACTGGGGCGACGGAAGTGGCATGCTCCCCTCAGACCGAAACTCTTGAGGCGTGCTGGGGCTCTCAGCAGCATCTCCAGGCCCTTGTCTCGCCTGGCTGTCTCCAGCCTGCCCCTCCCCACTGGAGGAGGTGGTGTTTTTCCCGCTTGAAGAGGTTTCACTACTGAGGAGGTGTCGGGGCTCCCGGTACATCGCCAAGACCTCCCGCCCTGCCGAGGGCTGTTCCCTGACAATAGTTCTGTTCTGCTCTTTTTGCCTAAGGGTGTGCATTCATTCATGATGTGTGTGTGTGTTTGCTGCCTCTGCGAGTGGCAAGAGCAGCAACTGTGATGGCAACCTGGCCACCATAGGGCATTTGCCACAGATGTTCTGGGCCAAAAAGGAAGCTCTCAGAAATGTTATTGGGAGGGGGGGGCTCCAGAGATATTTTGACTTTGCTCTAATGTATAATTATTTCAAGCAGGAAGCATGTTACACAGTGATGTGATTCACAGCGAGGGTGAGAGGATTTCCTCCCATTGTGTTCGTTTATATTATTTTATTTTTTCCCTCTGGCTCTCCCATGAATTCTTCATCTCCTAAGTTCAGGTTCAACAACTAGGACAATTTCTGAAAGTTCAATTCCAGATGTGGAGATGTGCAGCTGGATTTGGCTTTTGTTCCAAGCATTCCTTCAGGTAACACACACACACACACACACACACACACACACACACACACACACTGTGTTCTCCATATGCCAATGGAATGGAGGGAGTTGAAGCCCATAGCAATGCTATCAACTTGTTTTGGGTGTTATAAATCAGGGGTGGCCAACTCCCAAGAGACTGTGATCTACTCACAGAGTTAAAAACTGGCAGTGATCTACCCCCTTTTGGGGGGTTCAGGTCAAAGATGTTGAGCTTGTTTGACTGAGGAGGAAAGCCCTGCTTTTGGGGTGTGCAAGGCAAAAATGTTGAGCTTTCTTTAGGGGAGCCAAAGTTGTTGAGCTTCTTTGGGGGGGGAGCCAGTGATCTACCAGTGATCTACCACAGATGTCCAGTGATCTACTGGTAGATCACGATCTACCTGTTGGACGTGTCTGTTATAAATAAAGCAATAAAGAATTCCTAATTTGTTGATTCCACAATGCCAGTTGATTTGGAAATATGCCAGATCTGTGGAGAAGTTCAGAGGAGGACAATTCTGGAAGCCTCCATGCTCCACCCTCTCCTGTGCCCATAATAAGAGAAGTTGGGGACATCCAATGAAGTTGAAGGTTGGAAGATTCATGAATGACAAAGTAAAGCCCTTCTTCACACACAGCACAGACTTGAACCATGGAACTTGCTCCCCCAGAAGCAAGTGTCAGCCACCAACATTCTGCTTCCGCTGTCAGAGTCAGTGTACTTCTGAATGCCAGTTGCTGGAAACCATGGAAGGGGAGAAATCTCAGGTCTTGCTTTCAGGCTCCCCAGAGACATAAGGTTGGTCACTTTGAGAACAGGATGCTGAACTAGCAGGACTCCACTTACAGGTGTATGTTCTTATGCTTGTTCCCAGGGAGCATGGGAGATGCATGAAAGCCGTTCAGAGAAGTTCATGCTTCTGTTCATTCTGGAGAGCAAGGTAGTTGTCCTCTGAGTACTCATGTACCCGCAGATGTTGCTAAAGCCCCGAGCACCACAAACGCAGCCCCCACATCACACAATACTCCATCACAGCAATCGCATTAGAATTACCCTTGTTTTCAACGACTGCAGCAAGGCAAGAGTGCAGATGCCTCACAGAGGTCATCCACGCAATATTGCATGACCTTGATGAATGGCTAATTTGATAAGAATTCAATTTAAAATTCCATTTGCTCCAACAAACCAGCATTTTACTGCTGTTCAATTCCCCCCCCTTCTCCTATAAGGAAAGCAATCTTCAGAAGGAAGATGTTTTCTGAAACCTTGAAGGTGAAAGGAGGGGAAAAAGAGGGACTGAGGAAACTGCCTTTATTTTCAAAGGTGCCGCATATCAGTTTATTTTAAATGTAAATTTATTTTAAGGGTGTTTCCACACACACACACACCCCACACACACACGTCCACATGAAGTAAATCTCTTAAGCTGTCTGAGATGAAATGGTACTTGATAAGAAAATACATTCATTGGGCTATTTCTGGAAAGCAATTTATCTGCCATCTTTGTTTCCTGTGGGTGTTGTGTATGTAGGGGGTCCCCTTTGGGCCTGGTCGGGAGACTCAAACTATTTCTGGATCCCAGTACACACAGGCTATATTTAGGCTGCGGTCTTAGATCCACTTACCTGAAAGCAAGTCTTACTGAATTCAGTGGGTTGTATGCTAGGCTAATCCTTCTCAGAGTAGACCCAGTGAAATTGGCAGAAAGTGGGTTCTCCTTCATGGAGAGCCCGTGTTGCGGTGGGGGCTAACAAGACTCCCCTCTGTTGCTGGGCGGGATCGGATAGATGGCTGAAGCTTGTGATTGGGTTCTGTGGGTCGCTGGGCAAAACTATATGTTACAATGTTTGATGGACAGCCCAAGGCTATATATTAATCATGCACTCAGCGTGAGCCCTCTTTGCTGTGTGCATTGGATCACACACACCCCCTATAATTTAGGCTTGTGCTTTGACCTTGCTATGCCTGTCATGGGCTCGTCTGCTTTGGGGGCAGGGGCCTGGTAGGAATTTTTCCATCTGGCTGATTGGCTGGTGCCATTTGGTTTTCGCCTACTGCGTAGCAATTAGTCACAACTTGTAAGGTTGGCGGTTAGGCATTGGTTATTAAATTGGTTGGTGGAGGGGCAAGGATTGGCTGTGCCTGCCCCTCCAATGCTGCTGCTGCTGCGCGGGGAATTCCGTTAAAAGAATCCAGGGGCTCACCATGCTTTTGTCCGTTCCCCTGGTTAGGGGCTAGGGCCATGCAAGAGCCCCTGGGAACATTAGGGGAGAGGGAGGGCGAGACCCCCTGCCCATATTCTCTCCCCAAAGTGTTTTCCCTTTACTGACTTCCGCAAGGCGGGCGGATTTCAGTCTGTCCCTAGGAGGGGACAGATAGTCGGAACCAATGCCTATGCAACCACTCACATTTTGTATTTTAATAAAGTTGTGGCCAAAAAAAATTATGCCAAAAACCTAAAACTTAATTCCTGTTGTGAAGTGTGTGTTATTCGAGGGGTGGCTTGGGGACCTCAACACGCAAATGATTAACTTAGGTTGATTACTTTCAGTGTGCCTACTCTGAGTAGGGAGTAGCTTCACAGCCAGAAAACTTTACAGTCAGGTATAGAGGTGCACTGTATTAATTTAATTTAAAACCCAATCCATTCTTTTCAGTGCCTTACTTATTGAAAACCACTTACCTGAAACAAACATGGCTTGTTCTAAACCAATAAAAACAGAGATGTATTGACAACAGACCTCTCATTGGTGTGCTCATTGACCTAATTAAGAGAATTCAGCAGCTGCGGCTTATATATTTATTTCTTAAAAGGGTCAAGTGGATGTTTGTTAGGGGTTTTTTTTGTTAAAAAAAGAAGATGGCAACTCTTAAAAGCTTTTCATTTTCAAATGTATGATGTTCCTAAGCTAAGCCCTTTTTTCAGCTGTATCAAATCTAAATAAATAGGAGAAGATGATCTGTATTAATAGTTCTGAATGTAGATCAAGATAATGATGTTCTCCGGGGGGGGGGGGGGTTGATTGCCTTGATTACAGGCTGTGCTGCAGGGAGGGGAGGCGGAAAATTGATGGATAGGAAATTTATATATCAACCATGAGACATTGGCAGAGGTTTGAAGCACTGTTTTTAAGAATTGTATCTTCTGGTAGATTTGCAGTTAAAATGCCAGTAAATTTTCACGAAGGCAATTTTAAAATAAATAAATTGCAAACTGGGGCAGAAATGTGGAAAAGTGAATTTAAGACTGGAGAAATTGCAGGGAGTTGGACTAGACCAGGCACCCCCAAACTCGGCCCTCCAGATGTTTTCAGACTACAACTCCCATCATCCCTAGCTAACAGGACCAGTGGTCAGGGATGATGGGAATTGTAGTCCCAAAACATCCGGAGGACTGAGTTTGGCGGTGCCTGGATTAGATGGTCCTTTGGATCCCTCCCAACTCTACAATTGTAGGGCTCTATGAAATGAGACAGAGACAGTAGCTGAATCCTGGCCCAGAGCTTGTACAGTGGTACCTCTAGTTACGAACTTAATTCATTCCGGAGGTCCGTTCTTAACCTGAAACTGTTCTTAACTAGAGGGGTGTTTTCGCTAATGGGGCCTCTTGCTGCCTCTGTGCCGCCAGCACACGATTTCTGTTCTCATCCTGGGGCAAAGTTCTCAGCTCCAGGTAATTCTTCCAGATTAGCAGAATTTGTAACCTGAAGTGTTTGTAAGCTGAGGCGTTTGTAACTCGAGGTACCACTGTATAGGCAGACAGGCCTAATCACTAACCTCCAGGATGGCTGAATAAATTGTACTCCATCTCTGCCTAGTTTTTGGCTTGGAGGGTCACCTTAAATTGTATAGCTATTGCATTGCAGCAATGCATTTCATGTGGGCCTTCTTTTGTGCTTGATCTAGAAACTGCAGTTAGTGCAGAATGTTGCAGCACATCTGGTCACAAAAGGGAGACCCTGTCAGCACATAACGCTTTGCTGAGAAATTTGGGCTGGGTGCTGACTGGCTTAGTTCACAGACCCTCCAAGGCTCCCTATTTTCCAGGGACAGTCCCGGATTTGGTCCTGGAATGTCCTGCTTTTCCTTAGGTAGAGGTAAAGGGACCCGGATTAGGTCCAGTCATGTCCGACTCTGGGGTTGTGGCTCTCATCTTGCGTTACTGGCCAAGGGAGCCGGCGTACAGCTTCTGGGTCATGTGGCCAGCATGACTAAGCCGCTTCTGGTGAACCAGAGCAGCGCATGGAAACACTGTTTACCTTCCCGCTGGAGCGGCCCCTATTTATCTACTTGCACTTTGACGTGTTTTCGAACTGCTAGGTGGGCAGGAGCTGGGACTCAGCAACGGGAGCTCACCCCGTCATGGGGATTCAAACCACCGACCTTCTGACCAGCAAGCCCTAGGCTCTGTGGTTTAACCCACAATGCCAGGACGCCCCTATTTTCATCAGAGAAATGTTGGAGGGTTATGCAATCCCCGAGCCAAGGAGATGAATAACTATACATCTGAAGGCAGCCCTCTATAGGGGAGATTATTTTAACTTGATGGAGATAATTCATGATGTGGAGAAAGTATGTAGACAGATGTTTGCTAGAATACTAAAATTGGGGACATTCAGTGAAAATTCAGGGCAGAGAAAAGGAAGGTGTTGGTTTTTGTTTTTTTCCAAGTTGTGGAATTCACTCCCACAAGAAGTGGCCAACTTGGGTGGTTTTAGAAGAGGATAAGACAAATTTCTGAAAGATAAATCTGTCAATGGCTACTAGCTACAACAGAGGCAATATGCCTCTTAATACCAATTGCTGAAAATCACAAATGGGGAGCACTGTTGCACTCAGTTCCTGCTTCCTTTGGGACATCTGGTTGGCTGCTATGAGAACAGGATGCTGGGCTAGATGGGCCTTTTGCCTAAATCCTGCAAGGCACTTCTTAAGTCCCCCTGCCCCCATTTGTTTTCTGAATCTCACAAAGGAACTGCTTTCCACATGCTTGCTTCCACTCATGGATTGAATACAAAGTGTCAGCCTTCCTGCTGCCACATGTTTCCCGAACCTCACATAGCGGTACACAAATGTTGACTTGAGTGCTGTTTGGGAGGCTGAAATCTCCTTGTGTGAATCCCAGGATGATTCAGTCAGGTAAACAACAGACTGCAGCACGGTTGTGCATTTTGAGATTGGAAAGGAAGAAGAAATAGGTCTGAGTTCTCCCTGCCATGCTGCAAGTTCCTAGATGCTTGCCATCCAAATAATGACCAGAGAACTAAAAGAGGAACGTGACATGGGGAAAGGGCTCTTGTGCTCGTGTTCAGCTCCCTGGTTTCCTACAGGTGTCTGGTTGGCTAGACTAGATGGGTCATCAACCTGGTCCAGCAGGCTATTCTCATGTTCTTACATTTTTATTTTCAGTGATTATTGAACTGTCGTTTTGGTCCCAGGCAGGTGTGTTGTTGTCAGTTTTTGCTTATTGCATTTTACACCAGAGTGACTCACAGGATCCATCTGACATTGCTGTGCTGATGCTTATAGTTGCTAAGAAAAATGAGGTGGGAAGAGCTCAACCCACTAGGGATGTTGGAGGAATCCTTTGAAAACGGATTTCCTTCTGCCTGCCCATCTGATCCCACTGCTGTTACAAAGACTCACGCAACTTTGTTCAACACAGCAAACTTTATATGTTAATTGACTGCTTTGCAATACACTTTTTAAAAAAAACATATCCATTCATGTATACAGGTGCTGCTTTCTTTTCTGATTTCTAAGTGTTGTTTGTTGCCAAAGGCAGACTATATGCACTAAGGCTGCACTCCTATCCATATCTCTGCAGAAATAAATCCCACGGAATTCGGTGAGGCTCACTCACTTGTATGTTTAATCTGCTTCCTGTTGTGAATTTTCAGATCCAATGGACTGCATTGCTCGTTGTTGTTCTTTCCACATGGAAACAGAACACAGGCTTGTGCGAAATAAACACATTTGCAGCAAAATGGAAAATAGTAGGAGAGGTCCAGCCACACAGGATGAACCTTCCAAGGTGTGTGTTTTTCTCCCCCCAAGAGTTCAGAACTTCAGACCTAGAGCTGGCCCTTGCCCCAGGGGTATGACCTGAAAGCACACAATGCAACGAGCTAGCAGAAGCTATGCAGATCTGGCTCAGCTAAGTGCATGGATGGAAAACCACGTGGGACCCCCTTGAACTCTAAGGAGGAAAAAGAAAAGAAAGAAAGAAACAGGTAAGTAAATTTACATTCCGAATCTCTCTCTCTCTCTCTCTCTCTCTCTCTCTCTCTCTGTGTGTGTGTGTGTGTGTGTATCTTGAAGGAGCCTGACTTAGAATGGGAGTCATCCAGGAACAGGGATGATGGAGAATGCCTCTCTAAATCTCCTTCAGTGAGCAGATAGTTGTAGAACACTGGAAATCTAAGGAGGCTCCAGGTAACATCAGGGCTGGGGAACCTCTGGCCCTCTAGATGTTGCCACTGGCTGTAGCCCACATGCCCATTGGCCAGGAATAATGGTAGTTGTAGTCCTACAGCAGCTGGAGAGCCACAAGGCTCCATCTCTGAAGAACAGAATGCTGGAAACAGGACGTGAAACTTGGGCTGAATAATTAAATCATTGAATGCTGTACACATGAACATCTGGATAAGCAAACCCAACCCAGATGTTTTAGAATGCAAAAGTCCTTATTTATTTCCCTGACTTCATCAACTTTCCATACAAAGCGGCATAATTACTACAGATAAGTACTAAAAATCAGCAGCAACTGAAATACAATGATAACAGCCCAAATTGATCTGAAACTAATTTTTAGTTAAATCTGGAGAAAGCAGGAACCTTCAGCTGGCACTTAAAAGACTGCAATGTAGGTGCTGGGGAACTATGTCATTCCAAAGTCGAGGCACCTTGACCCCAAAGACCTTGTCACTTGTAGCTTAAGCTTCCCTCCAGACATCTGAAAGTAGAAGAATCTTGCCCATATCATCAACTGTCGGCAGGTTTGTGTGGGATAAGGAGGTTCTGAGCTTAAGTAAATTGTGATCTTCAATTGAACCCCAGCCAAAGAAACAGAAAGCCAGAGAAGATCTTTCAACACGGTGAAGTACATTTCTTATGGTGTATCCTGGTAAACAACCTGGCCACTGTTTTGAACCAGCTGTCAGTTACCAACATTTTCTGTAGGCAACCCCAAAATCTAACAATTAGAGCCGTTGAGATAACTCATCGGCTGTGATCTGGATCATGCCTACTACATGTTTTGAAGAGGAAATGGATCTTACATTTTGGCATGTCCCTGACAAGAAGATGCCCTTATGAAGAGGGGTTTTGCTCAGACAATGAGCTCCTGATTGAAGCTCTTGTTGGGAGTCATCTAACAGCATTCTGCATGAGACCTGCAACCAAATGAGTGTGTGCACCATCTGAAGAAGAAGGGGACTCACCAGAGTATTTCAGAAAATTGACTGAAAATTGACCCTAAATGCATTTACCTGAAAGTCATCCCACGGAATACAGTGGGACTGCTTAGTAGATGTAAACTCTTCCTATTTGGGTTCTACAAAGCTTAGTTGGAAGAAAAGTGTGCAAAGGTTAAAAGTGAACCGTTTTTATTTAAGTTGGCACCACTGAACAATGCAGCAATTGCCCATAGAGAGCTAATAAATGCATCAATAAGTTGTTTGAAACATGAGCTATGCAGGCAATAGTCCCACTGAACCCAAAGAAGGAAACTCGGACCATCAGTTGCTTCTGTGCAAAGAACTTGAGTCCCAAAAGCACATCAAGAAACAACAGCAAATGGAAACTTTATAAATTCAACATGAAGGACATCGCTCTGGAATAACAAAACAAAAAGCCCAGAGTTGGCTTTATTTAATCTTTACCTAGGGGGCAATATAAATCTGCATTTTAAGGATCTTATTGACCAGCTTTTATTAGCACCCAGGCTAGTAATAGCTAGATATTGGAAATCCTTAGAAGGTGTGACAATGGCCACATGGCATAAAAATGCCTGGCAATTAGCCCTGATAGAAAACATTATCCACTAAAAATAGTAAGAAGAATGAAACAAAAAGTCACTTTTTGGGTGGGTTGGCTGACCTCACATCTTTGGAAAGGGTGGGAGTGTGGGTTTTGTTCTAATACTGTTTCTTGCTATTTTGTAGTGTAAGAAAATAATAACGTTTGGGGTTTTTTTAATAAATGGAAGGATAAATTCAGCATGAAGGATATAGTTCTGGAGTAACGGAACATTCATGGCAAATAATATCAAACTTACCAAAAATGTGATTTTCCATTCCTGGCTTATTATTATTAATCACCTTCCATATATATGCCTCAAGGTGATGTACACCAGCATAATAAAACAGGACAGAAAACAAGAGCAAATGACCTTTAAAAACAATGCAAAGCAGACACCCCTGGTAAGAGACCTAGTTATCCAGCTGCGGAAGCTCATCAGGAGAAAAAGTGCAGGCAGCGGGTGCCTCTCGTATCTCGACAGGAACGCTACTCCACGAAATGGGCTGACACATTGAAAGCCCTGCTCCAAGTTACTGTGGAGCAGGTTTCTGACATATTCTGGAACTTGCAGAAGAAATTGCCCTGCAGACCACAGTGACCTCTAAGGAATAAGGTGGCTCTAAGTAGCATAGTTCTGAGTTGTATAGAGCCTTATTGGTTACCTTGAACTTGATCTGGTAGCAGATTGGCAGCATATTAGCCATGCATTGTCCTTTCTAATAATAATAATAATAATAATAATAATAATAATAATAATAATAATAATAATAATAATTTCATTATTTATACCCCACCCATCTGGCTGGGTTTAAAAATCCCTGGATCCTGCAAGGGTTAAAATCTAATGGAGGATCCCATTGTTGAAACGGCCAGGCCAGCGTCTTGGTAATTGAAGTGTAGGTGGGTTCCCACAAGGCAAGACATAGTGATAACGGCAAGAACCTTTATTGAACTAAGAGAACTGGACAACAGGGGCAAAGCAATTGCTTATATACATTTCTGAAGGCCTGGGCCACTCCCACTCCCAATGTGATTGGCTGTCTAAACTTTCAAGCTGTGAATCATAACTCTGAGTTTAAGGGCCAATGGCAGAGGACCAAATTCTGAAATGTTCTTTTGATTGGATATCATGTATCAAATCAGAACACAGGATGTTCAGACACAAGCTCAGGCAAACGCAGACCACTGAATACATAACAGTAATGTCCCCCTAAGTATAGATTATTAAGGTAGCAAAAGAAGTGGCTCTGGCCTAGAGAGCAAATGGGTGGGCCTAGAGCTTTTTCCCCCCAGTTCCGTCACCTCTCAGATGGAAGCCATTGTCATAGTAAGAGGACAAGGGAGGTATTATCTTATAGTGAGTTCCAGCAACACTTTTGCTAGAAAAATAGCAGTGGGTGGGCCACCCCTACCTCTACCTCACTGCTTGTTAGAAGGACAAGAGCCGGAGTTTTGGTGTGTAAACTAGAAGTTAGGAGCAGGAAGCAGTTTGGGCAGCTGAGAGACAGAGTCATGCCTGATTTCTGCTGAGATCCAAGGCTACAGCTATGGGAGAAGTAAGACCCTCTTGGGATGTTAATGCTGTGAGCCCCTCCATTGTAGGCTCGGGTTGTATATATGTGAAAATAAACCATATATCCTAAAGACACCACAGTCTCCGCTGTCCCTCATTCTGAAGAAACAAAATGCTAGATAAGAGCAGACCCTACAAGTATCCCTGTTTTCCAAGGACAGTCCCAGATTTACAGAAGCTGTCCTGGTTTCTGATTTGATTCCAGAATGTCCCACTTTCAATCAATCAATCTTTATTGCGGTCAAAGACCAGATAGCAAAATTAACAACAGCAACATATACTTCAAATGTCCCGCTTTTTCTTGGGACATCCCTATTTTCATTGGAGAAATGTTGGAGGGTATGGAGTTATGTGACCCCCGAGCCAAGGAGATAAGTAACTATGCAACCTTTAGAAGACATCTGAAAGGTGTACCTGTATAGGGAAGTTTTTAAATGTTTTATTATGTTTTTTTTAATATATAAATGTTGTTGGAAGCTGCCCAGAGTGGCTGGGGCAACCCAGTCAGGTAGGGTGTTGTTGTTGCTGTTGTTGTTGTTGTTGTTGAATAGGACTCCCTATTTTCATCAGAGAAATGTTGGAGAGTATGTAAGCATCTGGATCACCTAGAAGCTCCAACAGTTCAGAGTTTGTGTGTCTTTACAATCAATGGGCCTGTCAACCAATGATCCAAGTAGCCCAGTGAGACTTTTATCACTGAGGGTTGCTGGGTGTGAAGCTCATAGGGCAAAATGGCCCTCAACTCTTATGGCCAGGGTCTTTTAAAGGCCTCAGCCCCCTGCAGGGTCTTGTAGGATATTCCCAGTTCCATGAGATGTGATGAGAGCACCGCTGGGAAATGATGAA
This sequence comes from Lacerta agilis, assembly GCF_009819535.1. NCBI lineage: Eukaryota > Metazoa > Chordata > Lepidosauria > Squamata > Lacertidae > Lacerta > Lacerta agilis. The sequence goes on from NC_046326.1 coordinate 34,712,193, forward strand.
GCCCTGCCTCCCTGTTGCTTCCTGAGCCCCTGCAGTCCCAGGCAAAGTCACTCACAAGGAGACATGCACCAGACATGGCTTTAAAAAGGAGAAAATTTTCAACAGGAATCTTTGGAAACCCACTTGTTTTGCAGGGTGCAGGGGTAGGAGGTGGACGAGGCTCACACAGCACTTATTACCATCACCAGAGATTGAGAGCTAAAGGATTTTCAAAGCAAGGAAGAAAAAGCTGCCATGGATACAGAGTCATAGCAAAACCATGAAGAGCACTTCTATGTATCTGACAGCGGCCTTGCTATCAAGAATGCTTGTGAAGGACTTGCTGGAGAGGACCAGCCTGTTTATCAGCAAAGTGAATCCTGTGTGCTTCAATTCTTCCTTAATATACCTGTTTCAGGTTCAGGATGCACACATATCTGGGTCTACATCACACTAGGGATCATCATCGTTTGGCTGCTGTGTTGCATAATCTAACAAAAACTAAAGAGACGGAAACCCCATTTAACCTTGCTGCTTAGCAAATGGACCTCTGCTTCCTGGGTCATCAGAGGTGCAAGAAAAGTGGAAGAGGCTCATCCAGCAAAGAAAATGGAGACTCTCTTGCCCCTGGGAACAAAAACTTCACAATGTGTGGCTGCAGAGCAGAAGCTGCAGGATCTTGACCTCTCTGTGTCTTAGAAGTATTTATTGCTGGTTTTTTTGTATCTTCAGTATAGATCTTATTGTGATTTATGTGGGAATTGTTCAGTTTGGTTGAGTATTTGCTTAATGACTACTTTTGTTGTGGTGTAGTTATGTATATTTTTTCATATTGTAAGCTGCCTTCAGCAAAGTTTGAACTGTGGAAAGGCGGCATACAAATAAAATTATGTATGTATATATTTATGTATACAAAGACTTGAATAAAAAAGGAGACTGATCTCAGAAACGAGAACCACAAGGAAGTGGATTGTTCGACGCCAGAGAGTGAGTCAATTTTATTAGCACCCTGAACATGGTAGTCTTTAATCTCTAAGCCCCGAATCCACTTTAAATATGTCAACATTACAATGTCAAACTCCACTATTAAATAATTTTTGTCATAAGCCATGAATCATGAGTCATGATTCATCAATGTAGGTGACAATGCTGAACTTGAAAAGCTCTTAAAGGTAATCCAGTGTTCCAATTTAAGGTAGTTATGTTGATACTTTGGGTGTTCTGCCTGAAAGTTGCAATAGCCGATGAAACAAAATCAAACCATCAAGGATAAGGCCTTCAATATCAAGCTTAATTTCCTTTCTGTTTGAGAATATTGCAATAAATTACTTATTTAACAGAGAGCTGAGAACATCACACAGTGGCATTTCAGATATTTCTCCCTTGATCATTTAATACCATTTTCTCTCAGCTTCCTTTTTTATCATTACGCTGTAGGCAGAATTTTAATTATAATATTTATGCAAATGATGTTTGTATAATCATATTTGAAAAGAGTGTGTGGATCGGATTTTCCAACCAATTTATCTAAATGCGAGCTTTAAACTTTCCCTTAATCACTGTCAGGAACACTCGCCTTCCCAATTCGTCATTGCAGGCATTTCCCATTAAAAAAAGAGCGTTAAGCCTCACTACTACTACTCTTGGACCAGACAAGGACAAGCTGGATTTTCAGCAGATGGGTTTAACAAAGTTACAGTGAATTGAAATATCCTTCAACTGGAGTGAACTGTTGCTGTTATTCCCCATCACCTTCCTTTGGGAACCAGATTCATAGAGATAAAAGGGATCTCAAATTGCAGGGAATCCACTGGTAGACCATTCCTGATACATGGCCATCCAGCCTCTGCTCAAAAACTTCTTATGTAGAATAGCTCACCACATGCCAAGCAGACTGTTTCACTGTAGAACAGCTTGTAATATCAGGGTGCTATTTCCTTGGGCTTAGTCAAATTCCTCTTTCTCGTAACGTCAGGGAGAATTCGGAGGCGCAAGTGACAGAAGAGGCGGAGCAGGGGCTCGGGGATGCCATGGAGCCCTTCAACCGCCCAGAAACAGAGGAAGCGGAAGAGAGGGCAGAGATTAGCCAGGAGGAGGAAGGATTCAGGGATGCTGCAGAGCCCTTCAACTGCCCAGAGGCTCGGGAAGGGAGGGGGCTTTCAAATCAGCACAGACAAGGAGGGAAATGAAACGTAAGGACCAAAGACGTCTCGCGCGATTCCCATGCCTACTTTGTTGGCGTGGGAATCAAAGGAAGCCACTCCCTGAAACTAACTCAATGTGTTCGGATGCATAATCCTGAACTGTAGCTGTTTCTTGTTGTTCAGTTGTTCAGTCGTTCAGTCGTGTCCGACTCTTCGTGACCCCATGGACCAGAGCACGCCAGGCACGCCTATCCTCCACTGCCTCCCGCAGTTTGGCCAAACTCATGCTAGTCGCTTCGAGAACACTGTCCAACCATCTCATCCTCTGTCTTCCCCTTCTCCTTGTGCCCTGCCTTGTCTTGGCGAAGGGGCTTGAATAACTCAGAGAAGCTATGAGCTATGCCATGCAGGGCCACCCAAGATGGACAGGTCATAGTGAAGAGTGTAGACTAAATGTGATCCACCTGGAGGAGGAACCGGCAAGCCACTTCAGTAGGCTATCCCGGCCAAGAAAACTCCATGGATAAAGACAACAGCTGTTTCTTGTACATATGTAATAAAGACTGTAAATATCGAACTGAGTGAGCCGGGCTGTTAATGCGAAGGGGAGACACCACCTTTACACATAAGTTGATTCCCCCCCCCATTTCTCTGGAGCAGAGAAAATGAATATCCTCTCTTAATTAGGGCTCTGCATGTACACACACATGCACACACCAATCTAGGACGTGATTAGGCACTGAGTATTGGCCCTGACGTGGGAACCGGCTGATGAGCAGAGAATGCAATCCTGCCCAGATCTGCCCTTTATAACATGCTCCAGAATGGACAGGGCTTCCTTAGAGGAAGAAGATTCCATCACTGTGATCATAGGAGCCAACTCTTAATATTTATACCTAAAATATTTGAGAGGGCTGCCCCACAAAGTTGATGGGCATTGCCATGCAAAAGGTGTCCATGCACCACGTCATGTGTTCAATTATTTGCCCCCCTTATTTTATTTAAGTTGGCACCCCTGACATTGATTCACGCACTGATCAACCTTTTTTAAACTATTCAAAGGAAACGTAACACATCTACAGTCAGAGTCTGTGGGAATATGTTTTAAAGGTGCTACTGCACCTATTTGTTTGTATTTACTTTAAGGTATCCTTCCGCTTTAGGAAGGAAGGGCAAAAGATCCAGCAGGGAGTTTGCTGCATGCATGGATCCCTCCGCGTTTGGATAAAGCGCGCCAATTTAGTCAATGTAATGGTCAATAGATGGTTTCCTGCCCTGAAACTAGCATAGAGACAAGGTTGTGATTGGTTTGTGTAAATGTTATGACGCTGTTTGATTCCTTAATAAATAGCCTCCGCTCTCTGTAGCGTGTGTGGAGAACACGCGAGACAAGCCAGAGAGAACATCGGTGTGTGACAAGCTAGAGAGAAACCAAAACCAAAACCAGCCACACAGAGCAGTTGAGAGCTTCTTCACCATTGACTGCAGTCTCTTAGCATTTATTTCATTTTATTTAAAAACTTTTATTTGGCCTTCTAAGTTTTGGCCGCTACCTAGCTTAGCCTATCTTCTTCTCCGGAGACCTCCGGAATCTTCGGAACTTCCAGATACCTGCAGAAAACCTTCAGCAACCTCCAGAACTCACGACAAACTACATTCAGATCATAGCCAGCGGACCCTTTCACGACGCAGTGGGAGCAGGAACTCCGGCATTACTGGTCATCTCATCTGCTGGCTATCCCCACAGGAGTCTGAATCCTTTATCTGGTGAGAGCCAGAAAACAGCATAGACAACACTGAACTAGATAGACCAATGGCCTAACTCAGTATCAAGCAACTTCCTGAGTTCCTGTTCCCACCACAGCCAGTACTGTGGACCACCAGAATGAAGCTCACCAAACACTGGGGATCCATGGACCACACTGGGATAGAGTGTTCTTGGGGAGGACACAGTTGGCTGGCACTCTGAACAGGAGCACTTCATGCTGTGATATTTTGCAGCAGAGCCCACCTATGCTCATCTAAAGGGGGAAATGTCCATATCTGCTAGGGCGAAGAAAATCACACGAGGAGTGGCAGGTGTTGCATTTGCTTCCTTGCACTCCAGCTGCTCTGTCCCACATTGTTGTCTCTCAACCGGGACAATCCCCCTGGGTGAAAAGTCATTGGTGTGTCCCAATTGGCAGCATAAATAAAACCATGATGAGATTTCACTGATTGCCTATTAAAGCCCCACAGTGCTAGGCACCACTCCCCCATAAAGGAGGCTTCATAAAGGAGGGCAGGAACAGGCGACATTTTAATGCCATTAGAGAAATTGGCCTCTCCAACACCTTTTAACATGATTAACAGTTATGGGGTCTTAGGAGGGGGCTTTTTCTTTTTTAAGTGGCAGTTAAAAGAGAACATTACGGTGCCATTTAGACAGAGTTATAGCAACCAGAAAGCACAGAGAAGTTCCACCATGTGGGCTAGGCAAATATCTGTTGAAGGTGGAATCATGGAATTATGGGTGCTTTTGACATTGTAAGTTGCCTTTGGTTGTACTTTTTTTGGCAAATGTGGCCTTTCGGTTTGGGAGTAGGGATGGGGAAGAAATTTGCATTTATAGGTGAGCCTACTTTGTGAAAAGAAAGAAGACTGATCGCTGAAGAATTGATGCTTTTGAATTATGGTGCTGGAGGAGACTCCTGAGAGTCCCATGGACTGCAAGAAGATCAAACTTGTCCATCCTTATAGAAATCAGCCCTGAGTGCTCACTGGAAGGGCAGATCCTGAAGTTGAGGCTCCAGTACTTTGGCCACCTCATGAGAAGAGAAGACTCCTTGGAAAAGACCCTGATGTTGGGAAAGATGGAGGGCATAAGGAGAAGGGGATGACAGAGGATGAGATGGTTGGACAGTGTTCTCGAAGCGACTAGCATGAGTTGGCCAAACTGCGGGAGGCAGTGGAGGATAGGGGTGTCTGGCGTGCTCTGGTCCATGGGATCACGAAGAGTCGGACATGACTGAACGACTAAACAACAACAACAAAAGGACAGATCCTGAAGCTGAGGCTCCAGTACTTTGGCCACCTCATGAGAAGAGAAGACTTCCTGGAAAAGACCCTTATGTTGGGAAAGATGGAGGGCACAAGGAGAAGGGGACGACAGAGGATGAGATGGTTGGACAGTGTTCTCGAAGCGACTGGCATGAGTTTGGCCAAACTGCAGGAGGCAGTGGAGGATAGGGGTGCCTGGCGTGCTCTGGTCCATGGGGTCACGAAGAGTCGGACATGACTGAATGACTGAACAACAACTTTGTGTAACAATATGCAAACTGAAACACCACTATGCTTCAAAATCCACACCAATTGCTGTGAAAATTTTATTTTATTTTATTATTCATTAAATTTATATACCACCCTTCACCCAAGGATCACAGAGGGGGTTACAGTATGTTGCCATCCATCCGCCTCAAGAGATAATGGAGTGTGCCTCTGGGAGCAAAGTCAAACCACTGCTTTAGCAGCACTGAAGATATCCTGCAAGGCAGGGGAGACTTAGGATCTGGTGAGGGTAGCTTACTAAGTTAGGGACTTCCCCTGCATGCAAAGACTGGATGTGGCAGACTGGGCAGTCGAGACCAATAGTGGATCCAATGGTCATGAAGGTGGTTTCTGCACGTGCTGTAGAAGGAAGTGGGGGGCAGGTGGGGCTCATCAACCTGATCCTCTTTTTACAGTGTGGAAACTCCAAAATACATAACAAACAAAAAACCTACCCACCATTTAAAACGGTCATTGATAGTTTAATTAGACAAAGGTCTGGGAGAAGAGAAATGTTTTTGCCTGGCACTTAAAGATATGTCATGAAGGTGCCAGACGAGTCTCCCTCTAGAAACAATGGGAAATAAACACCAGAAATCATAGAACTGTAGATTGGAAAGGACCCTAAGGGCAGGAATCATAGCTAAAGAATCCTAGGCAGACTGGCCATCCAACAACTGTTTAAACATCTCTAATGAAGGAGCATTTGCAACCTTCCAAGGGAGCCTGTTCCACTATCTAACAACTCTCAATATCACAAAGAGCTAAAATAAGCAGCTCACAGCTTCCCTCAGATGACCTGTTAATTCAGCACTCATCCTGATTTGCTTGCACAAAGCTTACATGATAGTTAGACCAGGGGTCGACAAGGCTTACCGGGCATGGGCAGGATCACTCCCGCTGAGATCCTCCGTGAGCTGGACTGGCGCAGCATGGTGCTGGAAATCGCGTCTGCGCATGTCCAGGCGCCAAAAATCACGCCTGCGCAGAAGTGATTTTCCGTGTCTGGACATGTGCAGAAGCGATTTCCGGTGCCGCGGACATGCATGGACGCGATTTCCGGCATCTGAGCATGCGCAGAAGCAATTTCCAGAGCTGCGGAAGAGAGTCCCTGCGCCTCGCTGTGCCGGTTTAGCGCAGAATGCGGGGACTGTATTTCCAGTCTCTGAGCATTTGCTGCTATTCATTTATGTGGAACTTTTACAACAATGAGAATTTACCCTTCTCATTAATCATTTGTTCATCTCACAGTTTTCAGTGCATTTCCCCATCACTTTCCAAACAGCAAAAAAAGCACCAAAAAAACCCAGCCATTAAAAAGTGAATTTGTTGTGCTAGAGCAACAAGAGCACTTTAATGGTACAAATCTAAAGTTCTGATGTATGCTTGAATCCCTCCCCACAAAATACTGAAGGCACCCACCTTATTAAATGCAGAGGTTCCTCATTGGCAAGGCAGGTGCACTCTGCACGTGCCCATGTGTTTTACTTCTGAGGTCCTGATTTCTGAATTAATTCTTTCATACTGCAATGCAGGAACTTCTTTTCCATGTCTAGGCCCTTTTCAGCCTTTGCACAGTCCCATCGACCACTTTGGGACACCCTGAGCCGTGCAGCAAAATGACTTCAGCCAGCCCCGGCCCAGCTTGCTTATTGTTGAGAATCTGTAGAACATGCTCCGTTTAGCCAAAGCATTGCTTCATTAGCATGCATGCCAGGTACTGTGGAAAGGGTGAGGAGAGAGGATGGGGGCGGGGCGGGGGAGGTAATCAGTGTGCCACAAGAAGAATACACTTGTTAATAAGGCAGAGATAGAAGAGAACCTGGAGAGAAATGGCAATGCAATAACCCCTGTCAATTTGTCTCCAAGCGCAGCCTTCCAGCAATCCATATCTAACTGGAATACAAGTACCAGCCAGCCATAATTAGCCTTTTAGCAATCCAGCCATCACACCGCAACCAGTGCACTACTGCGTTAAGACAATGAAACACGTCTTCAGTCAATGTCTGTATCCAGATTTGGAGTCTGTGTTCCCCAGCCCAGGCACCTCGAGGTCACTCGCTGGATAAATCAGCCAGCAGTACGTTCCTTCTCTGTTGGCCAAGCAAAGTAAAAAAAGGGGGGCCAACGTCTCACATTTACACCAAACCTGGCCAACCCAGAGGCTTCATGTGGACTGTTGGTTGCTGGGACTGATGCTGTGCAGCCGTAATTTACAGCTTAAATTATTTTGATACTTGGTGGTGTTTTTCGGGGGGGGGGGGTGTTGCTCAGTTCAGAAATGCATCTGAGTCTTACAAGCTGGGCTAATTCGTTTTCTAAATCAGTTGACACCCTTCAGCAACTGTGTGGATGACAGAGACCTTTGAAATGTTCTCATGGGAACCTGCACCCTCAAATTAGTGAGTCACCAGATTAAGAGTTTTGCCCAACTCAGTTTTACTCCCAGTGGATCCATTGAAATGAATGGACCCTAGTCAGCCATACCCATTATTTTATATAGTCCTACTTTCAGTAGGAAAAGCATTGGATATATATCCCTTTCCCTTTGTGCCTGCAAAACCTTCTAAATGACCTGCAAACGCAATCTCAAGTGGAGAGACTCAGTAGGATCAAGATAACCTCCCCCGCCCCACATAAACAAACACATTTTATTTTATTATGATTAAATATGTTGCATACTGAGCAACTCAGTTATTGTGTAGCCTCCTCCCTCCCGCTTCCTCTCTGGGAGTTTTTGTCTCGGATTTGATGAATTGAGCAAGGCAACTCCTCTGACTAAGATGGATGGGAGTCCTAAATGATATCAACTGAACCAAGTGGCTGATTTGTGTATGCCCCCATTCAGGATTAAACTAATAAGATGTTCATTTATGGCTCTATTACTGAGATGTGTAACCACCAGCAGCAAGGGGGTGGTGGTCAAGTGTGTGTGTGTGTGTGTGTGTGTGTGTGTGTAGAATTGTAGAGTTGGAAGGGACCTAGTATGAATGCCTGCAGTGCTGGAATCCATAGGAGCCAACTTATAGGGGCTGAGGTCCCTTTCACCCCCTCCCAATAAAATATTTGAGGGCACCCCCCTGATTTGATGGCCATTGCCATTCAAATGCTGTATGTGCACTGCGTCTTGTAATTGATTATGTGGAGCGGGGCTTACCTGCCCTCCCCCCCCCTCGTATGGGAGCGGGTGATGCTGTGGTCTAAACCACTGAGCCCTTTGGGCTTGCCGATCGGAAGGTCGGCGGTTCAGATCCCCGCGACGGGGTGAGTTCCCGTTGCTCTGTCCCAACTCCTGCCAACCTAGCAGTTCGGAAGCATGCCAGTGCAAGTAGATAAATAGGTACCACTGCGGCAGGAAGGTAAACGGTGTTTCCATACGCTCTGGTTTCCAACACGATGTCCTGTTGCTTAGTCATGACCCGGAAAGCTGTCTGTGGACAAATGCCGGCTCTCTTGGCCTGAAAAGAGAGATGGGCACCGCAACCCTGTAGTCGCAACCATCCAGGTGTCATTTACCTTTACCTTTTTTACTTGCCCCTTCATATTTTATTCAAGTTGGCATCCTTGTTTGCACCACAACTAAGGAATCCCTGACAGATGACCATCCAACATTTGTTTTTAAAAACCCAGTGAAGGAGCTAGTCTTCCGCCAAACTACTCTTACTGTCAGAAAGTCCACTGCATAAAAGGTCTGTCCAGATTTTGATGCAAAACATTTTAAATATACAGTATACACAGCATACATATACTGCAGCAAATGCGATGGGGATGAAACGGTTGAGATATTTCAACATTTATCCGAAGTCAACAGTGGATATGAAGTCTCTTCTATATTCTTGGGGGTCATTTGAGTAGCTGATGTAGCAGCTGTCTAAGGTAATCTTGTAGAAAATTGGCTCTTTCCCTTAATGTGCAGCGCACTTCCAAGGCAAGAGAACAATGAGACGAGACTTCACCGGGTGCCCTCAGGGTGTTGTCTGTGTGGTGAGGGCGACCTCCTTTTGCCCTGCTAAGTCTGGCACCTTCCAGCTGATTGAGACATTGAACCCTTTGGTTTTCATCTACTACACTCACTCTCCAGTGCTAGAATCGCTGTGCGTACCTATGAAGTCGTGGCGCACATTCATTTCAGAGTGAGGAACTGAATAGGGCCCATTTGGTTCGATCTTCATTTGCTCCACAATGAATGCGCAGAGTAACAAATGGGTACTTTCTTTTCATTACTCCCCTTACTTGCTCATATTATCAGAGAGGGTAAGCTTACCTTGCTCCAGAAGCGGTGGTCGTGAATCCTGTGGTTGTTAATGTCAGAAATCGGCCAACTATTGTGGAAAGACGTGCCCTTAATTGCCTGCCTAACCCTGATGGAATAGGAAAGTTTTCAGCTGGTGTTTAAAAGTTAGCACAGAACACAGCTACTGAATCTACATTGGCAGTGTTGTTCCACAGGGCTGGGTCAGTGACATTGAAGGCTTGGTTTCTGCTTTCTGGTTGTCAAATGAAGCCTGCCAACTCGGGGAATGACCAAAGACCCCCCTGCAAATGAGCTCAGCGATCAAGCTGGGATTTAAGGGTTCAAGAAATCCCTAAGACAGCCTGGATATACCGTACTTTTCCATCTATAAGGTGCCCCCATGTATAAGACGCTCCCTATTTTGGGGGTCTCAAATTTAAGAAAATGGGGGCAGATGGCATGGAGTTGTTGAGCTTTGTTTTTGCCAAGGATTGCCCAGAGTTATTGAGCTTTTCTTGGGGGAGGGGGTTAGCCGAAAATCACTCATTCGCACGCGTTGCGAAATCCACCTCCCGTCTGTCCCATCACCGGCAGAAGCTGCCAATCGCCCGCCCAACTGCTGGAGAATCAGCCAATCAACACCACCCATTGACGCAGCAACCAATGAAATGCACAATAGCCGCTGACAGCCACGGCAGCAGCAGATCAAACATCCACCCTATGTACTACCCATGGATAAGACGACTCCCACTTTTTAGCATGATTTTTAAAGAAAAAAAACATACTCTTATACACGGAAAAGTACGGTAGGTTGTTCAGAGCTTTGTAAATTAATACAATGACCTCAAACCTGGCTCGGTAATAGATGGGCAGAGTCAGTGAAGCTGTTTTAACAACCGTATGGGGCAAAGGATTGCTCCGAGTGTGGGAATGTTGAGGGATGTGGGAGAGGATATATTGTTATGGATATCCTATCCCAACTTGCGTTTACAAGCTCGATAATATCAGCAGAGCTAACATTCCCTTTTTACCTCACACGCACAGCGGATAGTTTGCATAGACTCGCTAGAGCAGTGTTTTTCAACCACTGTTCCGCGGCACACTAGTGTGCCGCGAGATGTTGCCTGGTGTGCCGTGGGAAAAATTGAAAAATTCAAGAGAATTACTTTATATATAGTCAATATAGGCACAGAGTTAAATTTTTTAACATTTTCTAATGGTGGTGTGCCTCGTGATTTTTTTCATGAAACAAGTGTGCCTTTGCCCAAAAAAGGTTGAAAAACACTGCGCTAGAGTCATAAAAATGTTATCCTGGTGTCTTCCCCTTTTTATCCCTCTTTCAATAAGACACTTCACAGTCTTCGGTCAAGTGAAAAACGTTTACTCACAAGTAATCATCTAGTCACACACAGGATCCTAGAGGCAGGCTTAAAAGTTACTAAACAATATACGTGTGGTGACTTTCTCCTTATGAGAGAAAGTCCCCCTTTTCTACTCTTGGCCTAGTGCCAACGGTACATTTTTAGTAATGCTGCTTTTAAACTGTCAGAGAGAAAGGTCAACACGACAACTGACCAGCGACAAAATGGAGCCCGGCCTGAGCTACAGTTGGCCGCTCCCAACTGTAAAGTTCCATATAAGGAAGTTTTGTCTCAGTCCAGGAAGACAGGAAGTTCCGGCTTGAGGACTGAGACAACCTTCTAGAAAAAGTTGGGTTTGACTGCCCCTGTTCTTTTTACATCCCACACCGAGGACCCACTTGCAGGGATTGATTCCAAAGAAAGATCTACAAAACTCAGTTCTAGTGATCACTTCTAGTGCTTTATTATAGAGATATATCAAAAGATTTGCATACAGCAACGCAATGCAGGATTCCTTGCCGCCACACTTCGGGATGGATGCTGAAGCTGCAAGCACCGTGGCTTTGTCTGCGAGGGGCTAATTTGTCTATGGGTTACTTATACAAAAAGCAAGCTACGTAAGCTGGCAACAATAGCCCAATTAGCCACCCCTGGCTTACAGGCCCTTTCCCCATTCCCATCCATCTTTCAGGTAAGAGGGTAGCTGTCAGACAAACAAGATGAGAAGCCTCCCCTCTTCCAACTAATGGAACCAAAATTAAGGCTTCAAAGCTTCAAAGCAAGCTGATAGGCATATATGACCTCGTTTCACAGCTCACATTATTGAGGTTATCTCGACTACGAAGATGGCGTTTACAGGCCTTCCTCGACTTTTGCCTGATTTTTATTCTACACATCCTGACACACACACACACTTTATGGAACTCACAGAGATGACCGGGAAACTTCGTGACCAGAGGGACGACGCGGTGGAAGAAGAATGGAATAAATTTAACCTGTATTTTAAAAAATTATTGTATGATTGACAATTAGACATAATTTGGAAGGAAAGTTAGACTGTAGATGTAGAGTTAGGTTAAGTGTTTAAGATAGATGAAATATGCGTTAAGATAATAATTAAGATAAATTAATTAGGTAAGTTTTATAGTAAATAAGATTATGTAAGATGTTTAGAAGTTACTAAAGAGGATAGACAAAGCACGCAGGAAGAGGAGATAGGAGGAAGTCAATATACAATGTTAAGGACAGTTATAATTAATGAGATTTTTTGTTTTGTATTGGGGTTGTTGTTCTAGGTATGTTTTTATTGTAGGTATGTTTTTATTGTAGGTTTGTGTGTAGTGTTGTGTTTATGTTTGATTGTGTTGTAGTTGTTTTTGTTTTATAAAAACCAATAAATATATTTAAAAAAAAAAAAAGAGAATACCTGGTAGAATTCTCCTACAATTTTGCCACCCACAAATAGGGTGGTGTGTTTTTGCTCAGGCTCCCTGCTGATTGCCTCCCTATTATACTTGCTACAATGTGCCAGCTATTTAGCCATTTGTGCCCAGACATATCCTGGAATACAGGGAAATGGACTATGACTTAAAAAGACAATTATGGGAAGCAAATGTACCTTAGCACTCAGTAATGTGGGCAAATATTGCATACAATTGTACTGCACCAGTTTATCTCATGTAATGTTGTGTTTGATGTGAAAACTTCATCAAAGTAATGGACTGCTCGGGCTCTTTACCAGTTCTTCCAGTTCATTTCTATCATTCACCACTCTGCGTCACCTGTATACAGATGCACATTGATAAAACACTCCTTTGTGTGAAGTGTTTTCCTTCTTTTTCTCTCTCTCTCCCCCCCTTTCTTTCGTTCTTTTTTCTTTTTTTAAGATTCATTCGGCTTTAATGTATTCTGTGTTGAAAACTTTCAGTAAAAAAAAGTATTAAAAAAAGATAAAACACTAGGAATAGACAGCCAGAATTTCAGGCAACCAGAGTCCTACTTGGAGTAGGTCCCTTTAAGTTAATGGACCCAAATTAGTCACGTGTTTGCACAATTATGGCCTGTGCCTGTTCCTTAAGATGCCAGAATTGGCCATGGTGACACGTGCCTTTGTTACAATCCTGCTGAGGTCGGTTTCCTCAACATTCCCTGCAGGCAAAACAGCATCCTGAAGCCAGAAGGATTGCACTCTGCACTTACTTGCTTATGAGTGGAGGATTCTGTCAGGCTTCAGCCCTATTAATCTATGTCACTCCTGCATCTTGTAACCTGAAATGCAGTATAAAAGATAAAGGGACCCCTGACCATTAGGTCCAGTCGTGTCCAACTCTGGGGTTGTGGCGCTCATCTCGCTCTATAGGCCAAGGGAGCCGGCGTTTGTCCGCAGACAGCTTCCGGGTCATGTGGCCAGCATGACAATGCTGCTTTCTGGCGAACCAGAGCAGTGCACGGAAACGCCATTTACCTTCCCGCCGGAGCGGTCCCTATTTATCTACTTGCACTTTGACGTGCTTTCAAACTGCTAGGTGGGCAGGAGCTGGGACCGAACAACGGGAACTCACCCCGTAGCAGGGATTTGAACCGCCAACCTTCTGATCAGCAAGCCCTAGGCTCAGTGGTTTAACCCACAGTGCCACCTGGGTCCCTGAAATGCAGTATAGACAGGAAATGCAATATAGACACCAACAATTGGGAAACACTTGCCTGCGAGCGCTCCAGTTGGAGAACAGCCTTTACCAAAGACGTCATGGGCTTTGAAGACACTCAAACTCAGGACACAAGGGAGAAACATGCTAAGAGGAAGGCACGCGTGGCAAATCCACACCGTGATCAACTCCTGCCTGGGAACCAATGTCCCCACTGTGGAAGGACACGTGGATCCAGAATTGGCCTCCACAGTCACTTACAGACTTATTATTAAAACCACGTTTATGGAAGACAATCTTACTCAGCTACGAGTTATCACCAAAGAAGGAAAAGAAGAATCTGAGCTTGTACCCTCTGTGCAGTGGCATGCGTTCCGGGGGTGTGGCACCCAGCGTGGGTGGGGGGCAGTCGCGACGGCACCCCACCAGGATCACGCTGCCGGGGGCAGTGTGCTCCCCCGCCCCACTCTTCCTATGCCAGTGCCTTTGTGGTTTCTGCGCTTTTAGTTCTGAAACTTTCTGAGCTCTCTGTGACCTTGGGGAGATCGGAGGAATGCTGTCCAGCAACTGTGAATCTGTTAACCCTCTCTCTTCCTGTGTTCCTTCACCTAGCTGTTCCCCATCCAATACAGTTGTACCTCAGAAGTCAAATGGAATCCGTTCCAGAGGTCCGTTTGACTTCCAAAACGTTCAGAAACCAAGGCACAGCTTCTGATTGACTGCAGGAAGCTTCTGCAGCCAATCGGAAGCTGCGTCAGACATTCAGGTTCCAAAGAATGTTCGCAAAGCAGAAAACTCACTTCTGGGGTTTCGGCATTTGGGAGCCAAAACATTCAACTCGCAGGGTGTTCGGGAAGGTAAATGGCATTTCCGTGCACTGCTCTGGTTCGCCAGAAGCAGCTTGTCATGCTGGCCACATGACCCGGAAGCTGTACATCGGCTCCCTCGGCCAGTAACGCGAGATGAGCACCACAACCCCAGAGTCGGACACAACTAGACCTAATGGTCAGGGGTCCCTTTACCTTTACCTTTAGGAATAAGAAAAAATAAATGTGTTGATGTATAACATTTCACTGCTCACTTCCTGTTTGGTGAATTTCAGATAATAGCCTCCCCCCACTTACAAAATATTTTTCTTTCTTTCTTTCTTTCTTTCTTTCTTTCTTTCTTTCTTTCTTTCTTTCTTTCTTTCTTTCTTTCTTTCTTTCTTTCTTTCTTTCTTTCTTTCTTTCTTTCTTCCTTCCTTCCTTCCTTCCTTCCTTCCTTCCTTCCTTCCTTCCTTTCCGCTTCCTTTCTTTTCTCACACCGGTGCAACTTTTTTTATTTACTTCTTTTAGGTATATCTGTATTTATGAATCTTTCTCTCTCTCAATCTCCCTCAATTATCTCAATATAAATATGCATCTTTGTTTGCACTGAAAATTGAATAAAGCTAAATTAATCCAGGAATGCAAAGGAAGACGTCACAAAGGGACACTGAGGGCATGTGGCACACACTGAACAAAATCCACATATGAAAGGACAACACCAAACAATAGAGGGGAACCAAAGCAATCAGCTGGTGGAAGCTTCTGCGAAAACCTCTATCTTCTTTCTTTATTTTGTGGTAACGTTATCCTCTACAAGTTTGCTTCGGATGGTTTGGTGTGAAAAGCAACACATACATGCTCCAGCCCTGTTCTACAAATCCAGTTTCCTTAGCAACCAGAGCACAGTTCAGGAGCCAGGGCATGCTTAGGTCCACATGAATCTTCTGGGACTCTTGGTAGCATAGTAAGGATGCTGTCTTGCTGCCTACTGTTAACAAGCTAAGGGAGAAAAGGAGATATATATGTACTTGCATTGGTGGGACTGAATGTGTTCTCATGCCAAGCTTTTTGTTGGGGGGGGGGAGTGAGCATGGTCTTTCAGGACATACTGTATACTTCCTGGTGGTCCCATGAGTAGGGTGGGTGGTTGAGCACCAGCATACACTCCAAGTTTCCTTATTTTCTAGGGACAGTCCAAGATATTACAGAAGCTAGGTGTCCCACCATGGGGCAGGATTCTTTTGGGGTCTGGATTCAATGAACACACCAATGGAAGAAGAACAAATATGCTTTTATTTCTAGATACAATCAGCAGCAGACAAATGTAGCATACCTGATAAAAGCCCAAGCACAATCTCCCCTTCTGCTGCCCGGGGACCCAAAGGAGTGGCGAGAGAGACCCCCACGCCAGGAAACCCACAGTACCTGGTCTGTGGGTTGAAGCCCAATCAGTCCCGTCCATTCCTTCGTTTATATAGTTAACTTAATAGGTTTGATTGATTCCACCTGGCTATCAGGTGCCATTCCCGACTGGTCAGGCACCTGGGTGTGGCTTGGCTAATATCATTGGCAGCTGAAGGTGTTCACAACTAATTGTATCTTCCTCACCAACAACTTATAACAGCTGGACATCTTCCTTTCGGCATGTACCATAGATAAGCATTATTTTGCTAATTTCAAGACTGAGGATGGAAAAGGGAGGAGGATATGCCACCTGACTCCTTATGATTACAAAGATCTTCTGCAAGTTTCCACTACACTAGGGCTGCCCGGAGGCTCCAATACTTTAGCCACCTCATGAGAAGAGAAGACTCCCTGGAAAAGACCCTGATGTTGGGAAAGATGGAGGGCACAAGGAGAAGGGGATGGCAGAGGACGAGATGGTTGGACAGTGTTCTCGAAGCTGCTAACATGAGTTTGACCAAACTGCGGGAGGCAGTGGAAGACAGGAGTGCCTGGCGTGCTCTGGTCCATGGGGTCATGAAGAGTCAGACGTGACTAAATGACTAAACAACAACAGGGCTGCCTCACATCCTGAATTTCCCTGACATAGCCGGGATTTGTCCGTCAAAAATGGCATCTGGGCAACCCTGCAGAAGCTGTCCCAGTATCTGATTTGATCCTGGGATGTCCTGCTTTCCCCTCTTCCTCCATGTCTTGGAGAACAATTAAAAATGGCGTGCAGAAATGGAGGCCTGCTTATCCTGAAAACAAAATACCTGCACCAAATGAAGGAAATGGTGAAGCTGGCATACGAAGCCATTCCTATAATTTTGAAGGAAAATATCACCAATCCACTTTAAATTCTCTTACTGCAATGCTTCTTCGGCATGCCATTTTGAAGGAAATGCATGGATTGTTTATTTCTTTATTGTAAATGGGGCTTTGCACTGTCTACTCAGAAGGAAGCCTCACTGTATTCAATGGAGCTTACTTCCATGTAACTGGGTGAAGAATGGGCAGCCTTACACTGCAATCTGAAGCATTTTTACTCAGAACTAAGTCCCACTGAGTTCAATAGGGTTTGCTGTCTGGTATGTTCCTGGTCATTCTCAGAGTTTCCATCATCATCATCATCATCATCATCATCATCATCATCATCACATACTGCCTGTTTCCCTGAGAAGGACTCGAGGCAACTTCCCACTAAACATCTGTAGAAGGCAAGCTTAAATTTTTGTCAAAAGGCAGAAAACTAGCAATGCCCTTTCATGTTTTGTTCCATTATTCACTCCCAACTCTCTCTCCACCCCCAGCATTTGAATAAAGAGGGGCCACCTCTCATTTGCTACAAGAAAAAGAAAATTGCAAATAAAGCGTTGCTGAACACATTTCTCTCACTAAGACTGATCCTGCAACCATCAAGCTTATATTAACTCTGGCAGGCAGTTTCTTCTTGGGTTTAGGGCTTTGGTTCCCCCCCCCCTTTCCTTATTAGAACAGGAGAGTGTGGCTAGCATCCAAAAAGGGTTGAGGCATTAGAAGAATCAGCTATGCTTAGGAGTATAAGGATTTAGTGGCTGTTTTACATATAAATCATTGTTCTGCATTTAGATGTATGCAATTCACTGGGCTAGGGAGAATGGTTAGTATGACAAGCTGGGTGGAACTCAGATCATATTTGTTTGTTTGTTTGTCCCTGCCATAAACAGCTTCCTTCTAGAATGCCTAAGACTGGTTGATGGAATGTGTGTGAGAGACGGCTGGCATTTAGAGTAGGTAATCATCTTCTTGTTGTTGTTTAGTCGTTTAGTCATGCCCGACTCTTCGTGACCCCAAGGACCGGAGCATGCCAGGCACTCCTGTCTTCCACTGCCTCCCGCAGTTTGCTTAGACTCATGTTAGTAGCTTCGAGAACACTGTCCAACCACCTCATCCTCTGTCGTCCCCTTCTCCTTGTGCCCTCCATCTTTTCCCAACATCTGGGTCTTTTCCAGAGAGTCTTCTCTTCTCATGAGGAAGTATTGGAGCCTCAGCTTCAGGATCTGTCCTTCCAGTGAGCACCCTGATTTCCTTAAGAATGGATAGGTTTGATCTTCTTGCAGTCCATGGGACTCTCAAGAGTCTCCTCCAGCACCATAATTCAAAAGCATCAATTCTTTGGCGATCAGCCTTCTTTATGGTCCAGCTCTCACCTCCATACATTACTACTGGGAAAACCATAGCTTTAACTATACGGACCTTTGTCGGCAAGGTCAATCTAAGGTCACTGCATAAGATGGTGTTTTTAAGAGGGTTGTTATTTTTGGTGCACCAGCCTCAGACAGAAGGGTCATTCTGTCAGGAGTCCTGAGGTGTCTGTCGCCAGTCTCAAGAGCGGAATGCCTGTCTGTGGCGGATGAGGAGGGGAAGCAGGAGGCTGAAATGGAGCAGTTGAGACATGGGGACAGAAGCTGGATGAGGCAGGTACCTCCCAGTCCAAGGATTTAACTGCCTCAACTGGTGTCAGGGTGGGTGCCGTAACTCAAAAGGTGTCAGTGAAGTTATGATATATAATGGGTTGAAAAAAAATGTTTAAAATAACCTTTGTTTAAAAGCCGGATGCCTTCCTTTTTGGAATTCTAGGTGCTTAAATCCCAAAGTAGCAGAAAAGACTATATATGTATGTGATCACAGCTGCACAGATGTTACTGGCCCAGAGGTGGAAAGAGGATAAAGTTCCTAGCAGAGAAGAATGGCAGATGAAGTTAATGGACTATGCTGAAATGGCTAAAATGACCGGAAGAGTCAGAAATCAGGAAGATGAAACTTTTAACAAGGAATGGGCAAAATTTATAACTTATCCTCAAGACCATTGTAAGCAGTTAAAATCGTTAGTAGGATTGTAATATCTCTTGTAGTTTAAGGTTGAATTCTGGACATAATGGAAGAGGTAAAGGGTTTGGATTATCATAAAGGATGTGGGAGGAACTGATTTATAATAGGACCCACATAAGGGAGGATGGAAGTCCAGGAGATTCCTTGGAATTTTGTTTTTATTATTTATGTTTGATATGTCACTGTAAAATTTTAAGATAAAAAAACTATTTTTAAAGGTGTCAGTGAAGTTTATTCAAGTCAACAAAACAGCCCAGGCCTAGAGAGCCCAGCAACAATTCCCAGTAGATCTTGCCCCAATGAGGCAGTTGTGAGGACTGAAGGCCCCAGCCTTCCCATGGCTCTCTTAATCCCCTGGGTCCTTCCCAAGCAATTTCAGGCTCTGACGCCTTCTCTGTCTCTGCTCCGCCCTCTTCATACCTCTGTGGGTCCTAGGAGACCAGCGGGGAGTGGAGCTGGTCACAACAGGAGGCAGAGGCCTCCTGGCTTCTTCAACAGCCTGCCTCCTCTCTGCCTTCCTCCACAAGCAGCTCTTACTTCACCCTCTGTTCTCTCCTCTTCCTTCAGCTGCTCCTCAAGCTTTATGAGCTGGAAACCATAAGGTGACCATGAGAGGTGGGGCAGGGAGATGTGTGTGTATGTTGTGAATTTCACCTGTTGATTGGAACCAGCCAACAATCTGACTGCAAGCTTCTAAATATTGTTTTCCTTTTGAAGCTATCGAAAGCCAGTCACCATGAAGACAGATTTTAAGGTATTGTGGCAAGCACTGCCACCTACTGCTTGTCAATCACACTAGTAAATATTAACACTAAAGCAAAGCCACACACACAAACACACACACACACACCTTTGCAAAAACCTGTTGGGGAATTCCAATGAAAATGGAAGTCGAAATTACCAGTGTTCACTTTCTAGTCCCACGTCTTGGACAGAAATCAATCCAGTTCAATCATATCAATCAGTTCAATTGGTATTCACTGTTGTTGCTTTCCGTCCGCAAAAGAGACATAATCAATGGCATCTGTGCTCCTTTCCATTGAACAAATAGGGTGAAACGACATCATTCACATAACTCATTGCAGAAATTATGCAAGCTACATAATTTTGCTTCAGAGGACAATGAGAATAATAGCATCGTTTATGGTGGAAGGTGAACTACAATTGAACAGACACAATGCTGCATGTGGCAAACGCAGGGAGGAGAAACAATCGATACCTTCTTACATCCCTTTGTCGCATGTGAAGTTGATAGAAGGAAATACATGAATGCACATTCATAACCCATAATCACTGCACTTGTCCCAATGTTTCAAACTACCGGTAGCACAGAACTCTTATCAAACAGTCTCTATATATATAGGGTAGGGGGGGAAGCAAGAGGCCGCTTTTTGTTATAAAACACTTACTGGGAAACCTTGTACCTAGCAAGCTGATTCTGAATCTAGTCAAGGGTCATTAGCTTACCACTATACATGCATCCTGGATTGTTGTAGTCAAACAAAACATAACAAAAGAATGAGTGCTCAGCAATTCCAATGGAAACCTTTTGCAAACTGCACCTCTGGGTGAGCCTTGAGTTCCATGAGGAGTTTGTAAAAGTGCTTGTATAAGTCACCTTGCATTGGTACCGGTAATCATCATTGCTACATTAATTCATTTTTTAAAAAATCCATTTCCTGGGAAATAGACCACCCTCCTGAAATTACTCGCCCCTCACCTTCATTCTTCCTTTCTAATTGAGTAAATCATCAGGAGAATTAATTCACAGCTTGGAGGAGATAGATCATTTCTCATCCAGGGCACACAGCTGACATGGTCTGTCAACACGATGGGATTGCCATGCATCAGTTTATGGTGCCCTTATGTCTTTGCAATCAATCTGAATGTCAGATCCTAATTTAGAAAGTGTTTTACAGAGGCAAGGAATTAAATGATGTTCTTTGTCAGTAGTGATATTGTTGGTTAAATCTGGGTTGGGGAGTGGGGGACTCAAAGGAAGTGAAGGAACGGAAGGAAGGAAGAACCATATTTTAGTTAAGGTAGAAATGAGGTTATTGCATAGGTATGATTTCTCAAGGTTGGGGGATAGAAGACTGTGGAAGTCTGCACGAGAGACGAAACAATGGACTTAGGCTGCAATACTACACCCATTTACCTAGCAGTTCGAAAGCACATCAAAGTGCAAGTAGATAAATAGGGACCGCTCCAGCGGGAAGGTAAACGGCGTTTCCGTGCGCTGCTCTGGTTCGCCAGAAGTGGCTTTGTCATGCTGGCCACATGACCCGGAAGCTGTCTGTGGACAAACGCCGGCTCCCTCGGCCTATAGAGCGAGATGAGCACCGCAACCCCAGAGTCGGACACGACTGGACCTGATGGTCAGGGGTCCCTTTACCTTTACCTTTTAAGTCCCATTGAACTAAATGGAATGAGACTTCTGGGTAGACATTTATTGAGATTCTGTGTTAATTTCCAACAACAGAGTGGCTGGGGAGACCCAGCCAGATGGGCAGGGTACAAATAAATTATTATTATTATTATTATTATTATTATTATTATTATTATTATTATTATTATTAACTTTGTAACAACTAGGGCTGTGCACCAGATTCAGCTGAATTGGCACTATTCCTGATGATCAAGGCTTTGTCTAAGTCAAATGGAGACACCCCTGAATCACCGTGGGTCGGACAAGCTAAGCCTACTGCATCTGGGGTTTTTCCTGCTTATTCCATACCCTCCAACATTCTGCTGATGAACATTGGGACACATGATTTTGGGCACTGCGCTCTCATGTGAGTCAGCTGAATCGCACAACTGTGGGGCACCATTACAAACACCAGCCCTGGCTGCAAGCAACGGCTCATCCTCACCTGAGCTCAGCATTGATGGCATTGGAGAGGGAAAACAGGACATCTGGGAATCAAATCAGAAGCTGGGGTGGCTTCTGTAATTCTAGGATGTCCCAGGAAAACGGGTTACACTTGAAGGGTATGTTATTCTACTGAGTGTGGAGCCCTGATATTTTTGCCCCAAATACATGGCTTGATGGTACCACTGATCACACATATTATTCAATGAATTTTACGGTCTTCCTAGACAACTGATGGCCCACTGTCCTAAAGTATGCAAATGCCGAGTTAGTTTTATGAGGCTGATTTATCCCACACTGATAACATTTGATTTTAAACTGTAAACATTGGCTCCTTGGCAAGACATCATTCACGTTTCTACAAATTCACAACCCTCTCCCCAATGCCCTAGGTGTTGCACTGATGGTGAGCTTTATTCTGGTACCTCATCAGCTTCCCAGGGGAATGAATGTTAAAATGAATCCACTCCAGTCTGTCATGATGACCCTTTTGTTTATTAACAGAGAAAAATGAGAACTTCCTGGAAACTGAGGTTGCTCCAAGCTGGCACCTGTGTTTGTGGTAATTTAGAGACAGCAACAAAAATAACTGAGAAAGGTCAAGAAGATGTAATGACGCAGGATGATACAGGAGTACATTCTAAACTGTAGCTGTTTCACAAATACATCCTGTTTTCAAACTAGGGTAATGATTCTCTCATACACCCCAACTCATCCCTGGAAGAGGAATCTGTTGGCTTGTCCCAGGGGTGGAATTGAGGGTGAATATGGAAAGAGACCCCTTCATGGATCACTGCCTTGTTGTGACAAAGGAGCTTGAATAACTCCAAGAAGCTATGAGATATGCTGTGCAGAGCCACCCAAGACAGAGGAGGAGGAGGAGGAGGAGGAGGAGGAGGAGGAGGAGGAGGAGGAGGAATTTGGATTTGATATCCCGCTTTATCACTACCCTAAGGAGTTTGGGATGCAGGTGGCGCTGTGGGTTAAACCACAGAGCCTAGGGCTTGCTGATCAGAAGGTCGGCAGTTCAGATCCCCACGACGGGGTAAGCTCCCGTTGCTCGGTCACAGCTCCTGCCCACCTAGCAGTTTGAAAGCATGTCAAAGTGCAAGTAGATAAATAGGTACCGCTCTGACAGGAAGGTAAACGGTGCTTCTATGCGCTGCTCTGGTTTGCAAGAAGCAGCTTAGTCATGCTGGTTCACCGGATTACGAGACTACCACTCTTAACCACTATACCACACTGGCCCGCAGTGTGGAGGTCATAGCCAAGAATTTAGACTAAATGTGATCCACCTGGAGAAGGAACTGGCAAACCACTCCAGTATTTTGCCAAGAAGACTCCATGGACATAAAAAAGGAGAAGCTTTGAGAAGAAAGTGAGAGTTTCCAAGGCATGCTGTGGTTCATGGGGTCACAGAGAGTCAAAATTGACTAAGACGACTAAACAACAACAATGGAAAGAGAGATCCACTCCCCGACTGATTGTCAAAGCCAGCTCTGTCATTAGGCAGACTGAGGCAGTTGCCTCAGGCTGCAGAAGCCCCCATGGTGGCAGCCCCACGCCTGCCACTCCTGCCACACCACCTCTGCCGCAGGCACAGAAGCAGTCCGGGCATCAGCATCCTTGTCAACCGAAATCACCTCTGAAGCAGTCCAAGATCTCACCTGGAATTTGTGCCAACGGCAGCATTACTTCTCTGATAACAACAGAGTTGGTAGGGCAGGTGGAGAAGTGGCACCGGTGGCAGCAGGTATGGTGGCACCAGTGACAGGGCAGGGCAAGACTGCACTTCCAGTTTCACCACCCTGCTCTTTTTAAGTAAGAAGGCGGGCAGGTGGGGCCTGGTTGAGGTTGGTCAGGTAGTGTGCCACTCATGCTTACTGACCAATCTCTGTTGCCAAATCCATTTAGCCATCAGCATATTCTGAAATTCTAAAGACACAGAAAGAAACACAACCTCCTACATAGTCCCACCCGCCTGCCCGCCCACCCGCTCAGCCGCCATTCAGTGATCTATGTTCCCTTTTGTATATTTTGATCTCTGGAAGTAGAATATTTTCAAGGGCGGGGGAGAGAATTGTGCTTCGATGGCCAAAATAAATCTCATTGTGTTTACAACAGAGGATTGACCAAGAAGAGTTTATTAAATCTACAAATGGTTTGATGTATATCAAGCTGTTACATAAAGTCAATACTTTGGAGAGAACCAGACAATAAATACCCTACGCGGAGCCATATTTCTATCACAGAAAAGGCAATCATATAAAGATTAGAGCACCCATTTCAATATGGAATGGCGGTCAGCCGTTAGAAGAGGCTGGTTCTTATATTTTCCCCTGAGTGATGGTGAGAGTCATGAGATAAGAGAAAGCAACATTTTGTTCTTGCCTAGTAACACCACCAAATTGAAAGCAGGTTATAGAGATTAACACCAACACTGACTTCTTAAAAACGAACAGCATTGGTATGGGTTGTAGCCAACAACTAACACAGTGTACTTGATTTTAGCCTTTTCAGTATATTATATTGCACATTGTTACACTATATTAGAAACATGTGAAACTAGCTTGTTTGTTCCTCATCTACCTTGCAAGAATCGGATCCCTAGAATCATAGAGTTGGAAGAGACCACAAGGGCCATCCAGTCCAACCCCCTGCCAAGCAGGAAACACCATCAAAGCATTCCTGACAGATGGCTGTCAAGCCTCCGCTTAAAGACCTCCAAAGAAGGAAACTCCACCACACTCCTTGGCAGCAAATTCCACGGTCGAACAGTTCTTACTGTCAGGAAGTTCCTCCTAATGTTTAGGTGGAATCTTCTTTCTTGTAGTTTGAATCCATTGTTCCGTGTCCGCTACTCTGGAGCAGCAGAAAACAACCTTTCACCCTCCTCTATATGACATCCTTTTATATATTCGAACATGGCTATCATATCACCCCTTAACCTTCTCTTCTCCAAGCTAAACATACCCAGCTCCCTAAGCCGTTCCTCATAAGGCATCGTTTCCAGGCCTTTGACCATTTTGGTTGCCCTCTTCTGGACACGTTCCAGCTTGTCAGTATCCTTCTTGAACTGTGGTGCCCAGAACTGGACACAGTACTCCAGGTGAGGTCTGACCAGAGCAGAATACAGTGGTGGTACTATTACTTCCCTTGATCTAGATGCTATACTCCTATTGATGCAGCCCAGAATTGCATTGGCTTTTTTAGCCGCTGCATCACGCTGTTGACTCATGTCAAGTTTGTGGTCTACCAAGACTCCTAGATCCTTTTCACACGTACTGTTTGCAGCCTGCTACAAAAGCACACTTGTTCTCTTAGAAGTGATTCTCCATGCTGGACGCAGGGGAGAAATTTGGCTCTGTTCACATCTCTCCATCCCCCAGTGTACCAGAGGAAGGGCAAATGGCTGTTGCTGGACATCTGCACTGTTCTCTTGTAAAAGGCCACCAGTTCCTCTTCCTCCCATTGCCCCATCTGCTTTGATTGTCTCTTCAGTCTTCCTCTCATTGGCCTGCATGAACTTAGGCCATGGGGTGCCTATGATTTGAGGGCTACCGTAAATGTGGTTTGATTTGGTCAAATCTGTTTAAAAGCAGAGTTGTGCTGTTGTTGTTTCTTAAGACACAATAAAAGCAGTTCACAGTCAGTCCTGACACAATTCTTTTCACAGGTACTTAAAGTCATCAGCGCTCTCAGAAACCTCATTCCACTTGAATTAAGTTCTTTGCCTGTGGTTATTTACGCCCAAGCTCACACACTGAGCTTTCATTGTGACACATTGTGTGTGGTTTTCATTGTTAACCTCTCTATATTTGTTGGAAGGAAAGAAAGAGAAAGGAGGAAAGAAGGAACAGTTTTCCCATTCACTCATCCTCTGCTGCGTTTGGAGAGCAGCTTTTCTCACCCCGGCAATCTTTTTGTCCCCGATGTTCTCCAGCGTGGCTTTTAAAAACAATAACCTACTTTGTGTAGCAAAGCTGCCAATTACTCTTGGAGATTTGCTTAGCAGATACTGCAATCACCACATGCGTACCTGAAATTCGGCCTGCTGAGTTGCCATTTTTACAGTTACCTGCTTATTGATATCAATCAGCCTTCGCTGTGCAAAATATTAACACAGGAAGAGGAGGGAATACAAAGGCTGACCTGCAGTGTGAGGCAAAGGAGAAGAAGCTTGCGAGAATGGTGAGGGACACAGTTGAGGGTCTGACATAAACACAGCCTATATAATCACAGGTTTACAGAGGAAATGGATAGAGAGTTCCTGTTTCTCCTTCTCTCATAATGTTGGGCTCAAGGTCACCCAGCAACTACCAAGGGAAGTAATAGTACCACTCTATTCTGCCTTGGTTGGGCTCCCACCTGGAGTCCTGGGTCCAGTTCTGGGCACCATAGATTAAGAAGGGTATTGACAAGATGGAATGTGTGCAAAAAAGGGGCAACCAATATGATCAAGGGTCTGGAAACCAAGCTCTGTGAGGAAAAGTTTAGGGAGTTGGGCATGTTCAGCCTGGAAAAGAGAAGGCTGAGAGGAGATATGACGGCCATCTTTGAATATCTGAAGGGCTGTCACAGGGAAGATGGAGCAAGCCCGTTTTCTCTTTGCTCCAGAGGGTAGGACAGGAACCAACGGATTCAAATGACATTAAGTAATATTCCAACTAAGCATTATGGAGAACTTTCTGACAGAGCTGTTGGACAGTGGAAAGGACGACCTGGGAAGGTGGTGGGCTCTCCATCGTTGGAGGTTTGTTTGTTTTTTATTAGAGATTTTCTTGGTTTACAAAAGTGTGTACAATGTCTCTCGCATTTTTCCATGTAACATTTTTACAGATCAGTTTTGGTTGTTGATGTTTCTTTTTTCCTTAGTATATGTAGGATTTGGTGTCAGCATCGTTTGTGTTGGTTCTCTGTTGTTCGCTTGTGTTTCCTTGGCGGTGAGAGGTCGCGATTGGCGTAGGGTGTGCTTGTTCCTTTGTGGTTGGCTGTGGTGATCTTTGGTTTTCTGTGTGAGTGGGGTGGGTGGGTGTTTTGGATCAGGTTAGCCATATTGATTTGTATGCTGTCGGTAGATTTTTGTCGTAAACATCTTCCAAGACAATAATGCCCACTTACAACACAAGGAACTCATAATCCATCTACTCTCAGCAGCCAGAAACATCATAACCAGACACTGGAAAGACCTGTCAGGAGTCAACATGGACCAATGGTACCAAGTAGTATGGGAAACAGCCCTACTAGAAAAGTTAACCAGCAACCTAAAACTAGCACGGGGACAAACAGAAGAAGATACCTTCACCCCCATATGAGGTTTTTAAACAAAGGTTGGATTCTTTAGCTGTGATTCCTGCATTGCAGATGGTTGGACTAGATGACCCTTGGGATCCCTTCAAACTCTACAGTTTTATGATTCTATAACAGCCAGTGGTATAGTGGAGGTGGCTCCATTAGGGAAAACGAGCCACTGCCCCACCAGGCTCCTACTCCCATCAGCCACCTATCTGACTTCTTTCTTACATCCTGCCCCGGGGTTGGTACTGGCTGTTGGCTTCCTCCTCCTTAGTCTCAGTGTTGCTCCTGTATAATTTATTTGCTCGGCCTGTCATTGGCTCCACCCACTGCTGGATTACTGCAATACATTACATGTGGGGCTGCCTCTGAAGACGGTTCGGAAACCTCAGCTGGTGCAAAATTCAATGGCCACCAGAACAAGACGGTTTCAGCATATTACACCGATCCTGTTCCGACTGCACTGGATGCCAATTAGTCTCCGGGCCCAATTCAAACTGCTGGTTTTGACCTATAAAGCCTTAAACAGCTCTGGACCGCAATACCTCAAGGACTGATGTGGGTCAGTGCAGGATTTAACTGGGATGAAGTGAGACTTCCCCATATCATTTTGAGAACACCCACAGCAATCTGAGGCTGTCAAAATGTTGGTGGTCTGGCAGCAAGGAAATGCACTCCTCTCCTACTGCATTTTGAATTGAAAATTGAAGTCCTAATTAAACACAGGGCACTGAATCAGTTTGAGACAGGCTGGACTGACACTGCTCCAAAGCACCAGACTGGGGCACAAATCAGATCGGGGTGGGGAGACAGATGCACAGCCCTAGTTACAGTATACATCTATCTTGGTTGCTGTGTATGGTTAGCCCAAAGAGGAAATAATTAATTAGTGTGTCGATTTTACTCCTATTCCTCTGTTCTTTGAGCATGCAGCATTTTCTGTGGGTCATCAGCGGAGTTGATAGGAACATCAGAAAATGTGGTGCATGTCTAAATCAGAATCTTACATATCTGTTTATCTATCTATCTATCTATCTATCTATCTATCTATCTATCTATAGTATCTACCTATCGTCTGTCTATCTCATCCTTTCTGCAACCCACCTGGCAGCTGACAAGTCCCTTGGGTTTGTCAAAATCTGCACACAGAACAAGAGCTATAAGACGACGAACAGAGAGGAGGGAGAAGCATAAAGATTTTGCTGAGTGATTATTCTAATGGAACACTGAATCAGGAATAGCACACTCAGTAAGGGAACACTGTATTTTATTTGTCTCCTGGGCGATGCTCTTGCAATACAAACTTTAATTAGATCAATAAGATCTCTGGGGAAATTTGAAAGAGGGGGGAAATCTTTATTTTGTGATGAGATTTCTGCAAGGTGAAACTTTTTCTTTTTCATGAAATGTGTATGGTCATGAGAGTGGATGGGGGAACCATCTCTGGATTAAAGTAAAGGCGCTCTCTTCTGAACTGACCTCGCTACAACTATGTAAGGCTGGTTAAATCAAGCTGGGTTCTATCCAGATTGCTACTCAGAGGAGACCCATTGACATTAACGAACCCAAGTCAATCCTGTCCATTACCTTCAATAGTTATACTCTGAGTAGGAGTAGCATTGGATTTAACCCTATGTTACTAGTGTGCACCTGCTTGTGTATGTGTTCACTCATAAGTCTACCCTGCCCCGTTTACAGATAAATCCATTCAGAAAATAATAAATGAAATCCATATTTTAACGAATTTTCTCTTAAGATATGCATTGATAAATGTGTTTTCTTTTAGAAATGCATTTAAAACAAAAACAAAAAAACCGCCAGGTTTTGAAGCTAAGAACTTTGTCACAACATCTGTATGCTCTTGTTATTCTGGGGTGTCCAGGTCCTATTCAAATATGCACATATTTAATTTCTCAAGAATTTTGACTGGTATACCACCTTACAACATTTGGGGCTTTTAAGTTCAGAGAAAAGTTGTGTATGGGAAGCATGGCAAAGGTATATAAAATGGTGCATTGTATGAAAAAAGTGGGTAGGGAGATTCCCCCTCCCAACTCCCTCTGTCAAATTACTAGAACTTGTGGACATGCAGTGAAACTCGATGTTAGAAAGTTTGGGATAGTCCTTCTTCATAGAGTTGAAGTATGGAATTTGCTTCTTGGCCTTTTGGGTAAGATCAAGAGAAGGTTAAGTGGTGATATGATAGCCATGTTCAAATATATAAAAGGATGTCATATAGAGGAGGGAGAAAGGTTGTTTTCTGCTGCTCCAGAGAAGCGGACACGGGGCAATTGATTCAAACTACAAGAAAGAAGATTCCACCTAAACATTAGGAGGAACTTCCTGACAGTAAGAGCTGTTCGACAGTGGAATTTGCTGCCAAGGAGTGTGGTGGAGTCTCCTTCTTTGGAGGTCTTTAAGCATAGACTTGACAGCCATCTGTCTGGAATGCTTTGATGGTGTTTCCTGCTTAACCTTCTCTTCTCCAGGCTAAACATACCCAGCTCCTTAAGCCATTCCTCATAAGGCATCTTTTCCAGGCCTTTGACCATTTTGGTTGCCCTCCTCTGGACACGTTCCAGCTTGTTAGTATCCTTCTTGAACTGTGGTGTCCAGAACTGGACACAGTATTCCAGGTGAGGTCTGACCAGAGCAGAATACAGTGGTGAGGCACCAAGGTACCAGAGGGTAGGTAGAAAGAGCCACAGAACCCCATTTTAGATGCAGCTTCACTCTGATTCCATTTTAGAAGATGCAGTTTTGCTCACTCTAGCTAAAGCTTAACACTGCAGCTTTTTTAGACATATCAGCAGTTTCAGCAGTTCAGCAGTTCAGCAGAATGTCAGTAAACGGCCGACCACAGACTTCCTCTTTTCCACACTATGTCTGGGTAGCTAACCACAACTCACCCTTTGACCGAGCCATTTCCTGTGAACATCAGCAGAAGCCAAAATAAGGTCCCAGGTGCAGTTGGGGGTCAACGGCTAGGCATTTAGGCACTGAAATAATAGCATATAGCACCTCCTGGCGGCTAAAGCAGCTTGAAACAGACAAAGGCAGCCGGACAAAGGAAATGTTCTGATTTGCTAACGCAGTATTATAATATTAGTTCTGATAGGCCAGGAGGAGGGATTTAGGAGGAGCTTTACTATGTCATAGAGAGTACTTAAGCTTGCCCCACAGGAGGTGGGGTGTGCATTTTTGCCTTTTGCTTACTGAATGCACCTTATTGCAATAAAGAAACTTTGCTTTTGGAAACTTTGCTGCCTGAATCTTTCTTCTGGTCTTATTGGGTCTAGGCATACAGGCGTAACATTTCTGGTGCCGTCAAGGACTCGGATCGGGCCTTAAGCCCTCGACCAGAGGCAGCCCCCTTGCCTCCAGGTAGGGCGGCAGGTGTTGGTCAACAGCCCTGTGACCTTGCGCGCACCACCTCAGTCTTAAGAGTTGGAAGGGATCAGAAGGCATCTTGACCCCCCCTCCGCCCTGCAAGGAGTGGCAACGGACAAAGAACCGGGGAGACAGGGAAGACAGCCGGCTTTTGGTGAGTACTGACCCTCTATATTAATTAGAGGAAGGGGGACTTGATCTCTCCCCAGCGTATGGTATTAGCCAGCAGGTAAGGGGTCCTCTGGCAAACCCATATACGCAGAGGTAGGACAGGTAGGACAGGTAGGGCAGGTAGATACATAGATATGTGTAGGTAGGCAAGAAAGGACAAAAGGGGGAAAACTTTGGGAGGTATATGTGTGTGGTGTGTGAATAAGGTACTCCAGTGATTGTGTGTATGCATGAGAGGCCGGGGCGTTAGTGCCACTAGCCAAGCGACGTGTGGTCCCGAGGTGCGGTTTCAGGTAGCGCGAGCTCACCTGGCCACTAACAGGACGTGGAGAAAGGTGTGTGATTGTACCTTGGTAGGAGCGGAGTACCTCAGCAGCTCAGGATGGGAGGAGGGTCCAGCAAAGGGACTCCCCTCCAGTGTTTTCTGGACCATTGGAAGGAAGCCACAGAGGGCGACGATTGGGGATTCCCGTTGAGGAAAGAACGCCTACGATCCCTGTGTGAAGTAGACTGGCCAACACAGGGTACAGGCTGGCCCTCCGAGGGAAGCTTTGATGAGAATCTCATTAATCCCTTATGGCGGACTATAATTGACAATCATCCAGACCAGATCCCATATATCTCAACGTGGAAGGAGGCTGTAGATGATAACCCCCCGTGGTTGCAAAGATGCAGAAAAACGCCACCAAGGGCAAAGATCTGCAGTATACAGAAGTTAGCAAAACACCCGCCAGTACTGGACAGTCAAGAAGAGGAGCTTATGGTTCCGCGGCCACCCCCTTATGCGCCCCTAGTACAACAGCCTCAGAACGCAGACCCACCGGCTGGGGCAGAAGGGGGACAGGGGAATAGGGTGAAGGTCCCTAACACCCAAACCCTGGAAGAAATATACCCAGACCTCAGAGAATTAAGGGAAAGGATAAGCCGGTATAGGTCCTCCAATCCTAAGCATAGAAGTGCAGCGGCAGCCTACAGCAGGGTCCGTAATCAGGCACTGAAAGACTATGCAAAAAGGTGCAAGGAAGCACCACCAGAAGACCTAATTGCCCCCCTTCGGGTGGTATGAGACAATCCGCCCCCACCGGGCGCCAATGCCCCACCCCGGACGTACACCATGCAGTATGTTCCCTTTACCACCACAGATTTGATGAATTGGAAGGTACACACACCACCCTTTAGTGAAAAACCTAAAGCTATGGTGGATTTAATGGCATCTATCTTCGCTGCCCACGAACCAACCTGGCCAGATTGCCAGCAGTTGCTGAATACCCTTTTTACCACAGAGGAAAGAAGGAGGATAGATCAACAAGCATTAGAACACTTGAAGGAACAGAGAGTGTTAGAAACAGATTGGCCCACTCGATATCCATCGTCTGATCCCAAATGGAACGCAAACAATGATGGAGACCGAAACGCCCTAAAAGCATATAGGGAAACTCTCCTACAAGGTATCCGAAGGGCAGCTAGGAAGCCAACAGACCTGTCCAAGGTCTCGGCTGTGACCCAGAAGGCAGATGAGAGCCCTGGAGATTTTCTGGAACGGTTAATGGAAGCCTATAGAATCTGGACTCCATTTGACCCCGACCTCCCCGAGTATGCGGCGATGGTCAATAGCTCATTTATCGCACAATCCACTAAAGATATAAGGACAAAGATACAAAAGCAGGATGGGTTTCAAGGAAAGTCCCGGAGTGAATTGATGGCAATTGCCCAGCGAGTGTATGACTATAGAGGGGAGGAGGAGAAGAAGGAAAAGAGGAAGTGGATGAAGGAGAAGGCGGCAGTTATGGCGGCAGCTTTGGCCCAAGGGGAACCGGCGACTCGGGAGGGCCAGAGGGGCCCAGAGACAAGGGATAGAGGCCGGTGAAGAGGTCAGCCGCTTGGAAGAAAGCAGTAGAAGAGGCATTGAAGGAGTATGTAAGGATGAAAGGCCAAGCAACAAGCGTCCTAGGACTGGTGACCCGGGTGAGGCCAGAGGGGTCTGACCCGAGGAAGAGGCCGGTGAAAAGGTCAGTTGCTAGGAAGGAAGCAGTGTGTCATATGTAGAAAAGGGAGACACACTGGAAGTGAGAATGGCCCCAGAATAGAGGAGAAGGAAGAGGAAGAGGACAAAGAGGAAGAGGGCTTGGAGGAAGATACCCCAGAGGGACCAACCAGAGATATTTCGCTGGGAGCCCAGTATTCTGTTATAACCACGCCTGTACAATCCAAAAGCCTAGAATCAGTGAACATTGTGGAAGCCACAAGTGATTTGTTCAGGGAGGCATTTGGAATGTCAAATTGAAGGATGCCACCTCACCCATCAGTTCCTGTATATGCCCAAATACCCAGTGCCCTCACTGGAAAGAGACGTCCCCTCAAGGTACAGGCACAAATTATTTTGTCCCCAAAGGACCAGAAATACAGCTATTTCCACGAGTGACCAGCATATTGTCACTAATGGCGCCTAGAGAATACTCTTAGGAACTTTTGGCAGCCCTGATCACAAAATCCCATCCATTTACTCTTGGGAAAAGTGACAGAATAAATACCTGAAACTCTCCAAGCTCCACCAGGGGTGTGGGCTGAAGATAATCCCCAGAGTTGGCCAAAAATATCCTGCATATAATTCTTAATGTAAGGTCCTAGGCAATGCCAGTCTCAGTAAAACATTACTCTCACTTTCCTGCCACGATGGGCGGCAGGAGGAGCCCAGAAACACTTGAACTGATTATTGAATCTTGGCTTACTCAAACCCCTTTGATTCTGGCCACAAGGATTTTTAAAAAAAAATTGGTAAAGATGGCCAAAACTTGGAAGAAAAGGAAAAGAAGTTACAGAAGAACTGTTATACTTGTTATGGGAGACAGGATACAAAGCCTCTCAGAGAAAGGCATAAATTGTATCTGAAGGAAATCAAGTATTTAGGCTTCAATATATCACATCACAGAGGAAAGAAGCCATATGTCTCATAAGAGAGCCCACCACTAGGAAGCAGTTGTGGGACTTCCTAGGGAAATGCAGGGTGGTGCTAAATACCTGGCTTCAGTGTTTTACCAGAATCCCTGAATGATAGTACAGGAGGAGTGAAGGAAGACCCTTTGTGTGGGGACCAGAGCAGCAAGAGGCTTTTGAGACTATTAAGAAATGCCTAATGGAGGCTCCGGCCTTGAGGCTGCCAAACCCAGAGAAGCCCTTCCAACTGTATGTGCATGAGCAGAATGGCGTGGCAGCTGGAGTTTTGACTCAGAAGTTAGGAAGCTGGAATCGGCCTGTAGCTTATCTTTCAAAGCAACTGGACCCAACGGCTAAAGGATGGCCACCCTGTCTGAGATCAGTGGCAGCCACTGCAGTCTTGGTGACAGAAGCAGATAAATTCACCTTTGGCCAAGAAATGAATGTAAATGTACCCTATGCTGTTCTCACCCTCATGGAGTACAAAGGGAGTTACTGGCTGACAAACCCCCGAATGGCCCAATACCAGGGCCTGCTGTGTGAAAACCCAAGAGTGCACCTAAGAGTGGTGAATACCCTTAACCCCGCCACCCTGATGCCCCTACCAGACGACGAGGAAATAGAACACCATGATTGTGACTTCCGGCGGCGACGCAATCGCTGGGTGGTCGAGGGCTGCTTCGGGTCCGAGGCGCCCTGTCCATCCCGGGGGTTAGGAGCCCCGCCACCGCAAAGCGGGGCTCCGGTTGGGGTGCGGGAAGAGCGTCCCGCACCCTGGGCTCCCCGGCTGCGCCCGCGGAGGCTCCGAACCCTTCCCTTGCCCCCCCTGTAAAGGGGGAGTGGGGGTGAAGGGACAACGGAGCCGGGCTTCGGGGATATGCCCCAACCGGGATGCAAATGCGGCGACAAAGCCCGCGGTGAGCGTCCAAGTTCTACCTTTGAAGAATGGAGCTAAAGGAACCCGGTGGTCGTGAGTAATTAATTTGATTAGAAACCGAGCTTTTGGAACGATCCGGGGGGAAGGAGAAAGGCAGCCTGCCTCCCTCCCTTCGAGTTAAAGAAGCTAACCAATTTGAGTGACTGCTGCCACAGAACTGGCTACAAAGTATTTAAAATTGATACATGAGACTGGCAAACTTCTTTCTTGGGAAGCAAACTAGTGGAAATATCTCCATTTAAAGTTGCGGTATTTGCGCTCCAGTCTAGGAAAATGGCGACGAACAGAGAGGCAGCAGTAGAAATTTGATACCCACTTCCTCTACCAGTATGCTGGGCTTCGTCCTTGAACTGGTATTGAACTCTGGGCTAACGGACGAACAGAGGCTCACTGCTTTGAAGGTGGAACTGCTTTACAGAAAAGTCAAAGTCTTGTGTGGGGGTCTGAAATGGAACCAATTGCCCACAGAGGAGGCTTTTAAAACTTTTAATACTTTTGAAGAAAGTCTTGCCAAAGAGCTGAGAGGGTGGCTGGAAAGATGGAGAGAAACGAGTGAGCTACTTCGGAGAAGAAATTCGCTTTTTGGGGGTGGCAGTCCCAAGGCGACGGTAAGATTTGTTATATCCAGTCCCCGAGGTGTGAGCTCGGGGGCCAGGGACAGAGAATTATGGTTTTTACAAGAAGAAAAGGAATGCTACAAAGAACCGGAGAAGCTGAGAGATGATGAGATGGACACCCTGGAGCTCGTGGCAAGGAGAGTTTTGGACTGTGCCTGGATCTGTGGACGTTTGGGGAGGGAAGCTACATGGAAGTTCAGTGCTGATGCCACCAGGAGAAGAATAATGGACAGAGGGGGTGTGGGGTGAAGCATTAAGTAAAATTTAAAGTAGCCTGTCATGGAATTTTGAAATCGGAGGGTGAATACTGTCAACAATATTTTGTTTTATTTTTTGTTTGAATATGAAAGGAGATATTTTGAGTCTTTATGCTATTAGCAGCGGTTTAAAGGATAGAAGAGATAGATTTGATACAAATGATCGGTGAAGATTTGCGAGGATACAGTATAAGCAAAGTTAATTTAAGTGGATCAAGTTTATGGATTAAGATGATTAAGATCAAGAGGTAGATTAAGACAAAAATTTGATAAGAACAAGAATAATTGAAGAAGAATTATGATGAGATATTACTATGATGATGCATTGTTAGTAAAATGTTGAATATATAATTGAGCGTAACTATATAATTGAATTTGAATTTCAGGAGAAATGGTTATAAAATAGATTAAGGATATGAATTCGAAGGTGAAAAGGCAGGGGAAGTCAATGGTCAAGATATGGAAATAGAAATTTTTTTTTTTAGAAAAGATGTAATAAGAAAACTTGACACTGTTTGTATTTGTTTTATCAGTGTATTTGTTTTGCATTTGTCTAATTGTAGGTGTGGGTGTGGGTATATGTTGTTATAAGAAAAAATGTCAATAAATTCTTATAAAAAAAAAAAAAGAACACCATGATTGTCTCCAGGTGATGGACGAAGTCTACTCTAGCAGACCAGACTTGAAAGATGAACCCCTGAAAGAGCCTGATGTTGTATATTACACAGATGGGAGCAGCTTTGTATCCAATGGCGTTAGGAGGGCTGGGTATGCTGTGGTGACCAACGATGAGATTGTAGAGGCAGAAGCTCTGCAACCGGGAACCTCTGCCCAGAAGGCCGAAATAATTGCACTCACTAGAGCCCTGCAATTGGCAGCTGGATGTAAGGCGAATATATATATATACAGATTCAAAGTATGCCTTCTTAACCCTGCATGCGCATGGAGCTCTATGGAAGGAAAGAGGTCTGATAGGAGCCCATGGAAAAGCCTTGAAGTATGGACAAGAAGTGGAAAGTCTATTAGAGGCGGTGTGGGCCCCTGAGAGGATTGCTGTAATGCATTGCAAAGGACATGGGCGAGGCAAGGATTTGGTCACCAGAGGCAACCATAAGGCAGATAAGGCTGCCCGAGAAGCAGCCTTGCAACCACCACCTCCAACCGTGGCTGCACTCATCCCAGAAATATCCACTGAAGACTTGGAACCTCACTATTCTCCTGAAGAGCAAGAATGGGCACAACAGGAGGGAGCCCGACTGCAAGATGGATGGCTACTCCTCCCAGACAACCGAGTGTTCGTGCCCCAACACTTGGCCAGCAAAATTGTGAGAAACTATCATGAGTCCACACACTTGGGTGGCACTGCTGCTAGGGAACATCTCAGGAGAAAATTGTATGTGCCTAACCTCTCACAATTAACTGCTGCTATCTCCCAGAGGTGTATCCTTTGTGCCAAAAACAACCCCAAGCAAGGAATGCAACCCCCACCGGGTGTACAACATGTGGGATACAGCCCTATGGAGAATCTGATTGTGGATTTTACTGAGTTGCCACCTGCAAGGACTTGCAAATATCTGCTAGTGTTTGTTTGTACGCTGACCGGATGGGTAGAGGCGTTCCCAACACGGACTGAAAAAGCCAGGGAAGTAACTAAGAAACTTCTAACCGAACTAATACCCAGGTTCGGACTGCTCAGGAGTATAGGGAGTGATAATGGACCAGCCTTTATCGATTAGGTAGTGCAGGAAGTGTGCAAGAAACTTCAGATAAAGAAGAGACTGCACTCTGCCTATAGGCCACAGAGTTCGGAAGAAAAAAAAACTGAAAGGATGAACCGGACTTTGAAAATCCAACTGGCCAAATTAACCCAAGAGACCGGACTGAAGTGGACAGATGTCCTCCCTATAGCTCTGTTCCGAATTCGAAGCGCCCCCACCAAGAGACTTAAACTGTCACCATTCGAGCTCCTGTATGGGAGGCCACCTCCATTTGTTCGTGAAAAACCAGCTGGACTGGACAGGTGGAAGAGCATATCACCTTCCACAAACAAATAATCTCTCTATCTGTCTGTCTGTCTCTCTGTGTCTCTGTGTTGTCGTTCCCTCAGCAGGTGGGCCCTCGAGCAAACACCGTGCAGCTTTGCTGAGCCAGTCCATCAGTTCCAGCCTGGCTATAGCTTGTGGGTAAAGGAGTGGAAGCGCAACCTTCTTACACGGTCCATACACGGTTCTCCTATCCACCCCAACGGCGGTGAAAGGCCGAGGTGACCCCCTGGAGTCGACACCCTGCTGTGCCTAGCCAGGAGTAGGTACTCAACGCACGGTGCACCAGTCTCCCCTGCTGCGTCTGACCGGCAAGGACGCCCAGCGCACGGGAGACCGAATTGAAGTAGCCCCTGCTGTGACACACTGGACGCTGTCACTCGACGCACGGGCCACCGGAAACCTCCAGTTTATGCAACGGAGACCATCTCCAGCAGAACCACATCAGAAAAATTGGTCGGAAGGACATTGTTATTAGTGGTTTGTCGACCAGTTGTTAGACAGGGCATAACTCTATAGATTGGGAGTGTTAGAGGTGTGAACAATGTTGGTCTAGGCTGTTGGGATTGGACGGGAAATTGGAAGGGAAAATCCTGTTGACCCCTTGAAATTGACTTTGTCAAAGTAACAATATCCCTTTCTATTCCCTTGCGTGTATATAGTTGGGAACCAGAGAGGGAGGGCCTAGTCTTTTATACCTATGGGTGTATTTTCACTGGAAAAGAGAATAGGGAGTCCATTCTACAGCCAAACAGTTCTTACTGTTAGAAAGTTATTCCTGACTATTTGCTACATTGCAACTGCTCTCAAGAAGTCAGAATAGGTAAAATATTCACTGATCCTATTCTTCTCACACTAATTTCATTAGTCCCTTCCAGTCCTCCAGTAAATGTCATCACCCTCCATAAGAAATATGGGCCATATTCAGCTGTAACAGTAAACCAGAATTTAGTCCTCGAGGAATGAACTTGGGGTGAGGCACTGGCTCTTATTCGACTTTCTCCAGTGTAGTCACAAGGAGATTTGAAGCTTTCACACCAGGGGACACGCCACCCAGAGTCACCAAAGGGGGGTGGGAAGTCCTTTTATGTACAGGAACCGCAGGCTTACCAAATATACCTGTGGTTGCCACGCAACTGCTTACAGTCCAAGGGACTGACTGGAGAAGGACACCATTACAACGTTCGCCTCATACATGGCAGCGGTTGTGAGTGGGGCTGAGGAGAAGGTGGCTGCAGGAGGAGAAGGGATGGTGGAAAGCGGCAGAGGTATCAACGAATATGATACGGATGTCTTTGAAGTGGAGAAGATCCTGGACATGAAAACCACAGATAGTAAAATACTATACAAAGTACGATGGAAAGGTTATTCACCAGATGATGATACATGGGAACCTGATGAACATTTTGAAGACCCTATAGAGGTGTTTGAACACTGGATGGATCAAGTTATAGAGGAAATCTCAGTAGCTCAATCTGAAGAGGAAGCAGAACAAGCTGCTCCTCTCGATTGAAAGGGGGGAAATGAGGCACCAAGGTACCAGAGGGTAGGTAGAAAGAGCCACAGAACCCCATTTTAGATGCAGCTTCACTCTGATTCCATTTTAGAAGATGCAGTTTTGCTCACTCTAGCTAAAGCTTAACACTGCAGCTTTTTTAGACATATCAGCAGTTTCAGCAGTTCAGCAGTTCAGCAGAATGTCAGTAAACGGCCGACCACAGACTTCCTCTTTTCCACACTATGTCTGGGTAGCTAACCACAACTCACCCTTTGACCGAGCCATTTCCTGTGAACATCAGCAGAAGCCAAAATAAGGTCCCAGGTGCAGTTGGGGGTCAACGGCTAGGCATTTAGGCACTGAAATAATAGCATATAGCACCTCCTGGCGGCTAAAGCAGCTTGAAACAGACAAAGGCAGCCGGACAAAGGAAATGTTCTGATTTGCTAACGCAGTATTATAATATTAGTTCTGATAGGCCAGGAGGAGGGATTTAGGAGGAGCTTTACTATGTCATAGAGAGTACTTAAGCTTGCCCCACAGGAGGTGGGGTGTGCATTTTTGCCTTTTGCTTACTGAATGCACCTTATTGCAATAAAGAAACTTTGCTTTTGGAAACTTTGCTGCCTGAATCTTTCTTCTGGTCTTATTGGGTCTAGGCATACAGGCGTAACAGTGGTACTATTACTTCCCTTGATCTAGACCCCCCCATGGGGTTGCATGTTATTGTTTAATAAATTAGCCCTAGATTACCCCATACTTGGTGTCTTGCCTCATTATTTCGGTCTCCTAACACAAAGCTTCTCCCTTTCGTTTTAAGCACATATTTTATTTCACGTTTTTTCCCAAGTCCAAAAGCACTGTTTATAACAACCAGGAGGTGGTATGCAATCCACAGTATCAAAATGCAAGTGCTTTCGACAGAAATGCTGATTATTTATTGCCCATTGACTTTGGAAACTGACCCACTCGTCAGGCAAAGAGATATTTCCACCAGGAAAATGTGTGTTACAGGAAGGTGGGTGTTGTACACTCAGTTATTAGCATGCTAAAATAAAGCAAGTCCAGACTTCATGAAGGTTTCCTTCATCTCTTTGACCTCTGCGTATGTGTACGGGCTTAGGCAATTTTCCCATTAATGCTGCCTGCCAAATTGGCTGGTGCCAATCTGCAAGCATATGTGGACTCAATTCCTTCCCATGCCAAGCAATGGCAAGTCTAACTGGCAACAGAAGGAAGATTAATAGTTCTTTATACGGCAGTGTTTTTTCATCCCCTTCAAAGACTGTAAGGTGAATAGTAAGCCAGTGTGGTATGGTGGTTAGAGCAGGGTTTCCCAAACTTGGGTCTCCAGCTGTTTCTGGACTACAACTCCCATCATCCCTAGCTAGCAGGACCAGTGGCCAGGGATGATGGGAATTGTAGTTTGGCTTCTTAGGGCTCCTGCAGATCATAAAATAATAGAATCGTAGAGTTGGAAGGGACCATTATGGCCATCTAGTCCACCCCCTTTTGCCCAACATGGGGCTTAAACCCATGACCCTGAGATTAACAGCCTCATGCTCTAACCAACTGAGCTATCCCAGCTTCCCTGTTTATCCAGCATTCTTCCTGATTTGCTTGCACAAAGCTTATAAAGAGGTTGGACTATGTCTGGTTAATATTGAGCTTTCATTCTGATTTGCTTTTGGGAGTATTTATACTTCTTGCCATTCATCATTCATCCACCCCACACTTTTCAATGGACTTACTTGCCACTTCCCAAAATGATTTGGAAACTTGCAGACTTAACACACAGAATAAGAGAACAAGAAGAACACACGTTTAGAGAAGACTGGAAAATGTTTATTGAATATATGGGGGGGGATTGTGTACAATTGAAAACATTGGCAGCATTAAGATAACTTCACCAGTGAAAATACATTTTGATGGATGTAATAACGGAACACTGAATGGTTTAGTTTATGTAAAAGATGCAGGAATTTAGGTATGCAAAATGAACCATGGTAAGAGAAGAAGGGAAGTCGTTGGTGTTTTAAGGTTATTTAAATGAATATTTAAAAATGCAAAACAGAAAAAACTCAATTAACAATTTTTTAAAAAAATGATTTGGCTTCTTCTTTTAGTTAATCTGTTGCAGTATGGCAAAAAAACCCCACTTTAATCAACTTTAATTGTGCAAACCTGAAGTTTGCAATCGAATCCCTCCTGCAAACAGTGGCAGTCTGGAGGTCCTCTCCATGCTTCTTCAACACGTATGACTTCTGAACTGATCCTGCGCAGACTCACAAGGCTAATTGCTCTGGCGGGGTGACTCAATCTCAGTTGCTTTTAATAGCAGAACTGCCCTTTCCACAGAAATATGCCAATAGCAAGTTATCTACCTAACTCAAGTTGGGAGCGAGGGAGGAAACTCTTTTTGCTTTTAAATCCATTTAGCAACATGAGGAGAAATAGGATTATGG
The DNA here is from genome assembly GCF_009819535.1 of Lacerta agilis. NCBI lineage: Eukaryota > Metazoa > Chordata > Lepidosauria > Squamata > Lacertidae > Lacerta > Lacerta agilis. Next base: position 34,753,466 of record NC_046326.1, read on the forward strand.
TATTTTTAGCCACACGAGAAGTATGTATAAAATTGTTCAGAGCTTGTGTGTCATTTCAGGACAGGGTTTTAGGGCAGGAGATTCTGAAATGTGTGTCAGAGATTGCTGACCACTGCCCCATGTGGTGTGATGTATAACTGCAGCCTCTCAGGGAAGAACATTATGGACCTGGCCTGACTCTGCCTGCTGAGGCTGACCATTGGTTCCTCCTGAGCATCAAAGACTATAAAGGACTATCTGCTGCAGCTGAGCCTTCCTTCAGCAACAAGACCTACCTGAGTTTTAGTGTGTCTGGTCTAGTTTCTCAGTCCTGCCTTGTTCTTTGGCTCTGCTCCCTAGTTTGGCTTCTGACCCCAATTGTTCTATGGTCCTGGCCAGTTCTGTGACCTGCCTCATGGTGTCCTGCTGTCACTGGGCTCCTGAGTGAACAGCAACCTCCCGACAGCAACGTCAGTGTGGGCAGCAACCAAGGGCAGGTCCAAGGACAGAGTCCAAGTGAGCAGAGATCACAACCAGGGTCAGGTGATGTCGCAGGACTGTGCCGGCCAGTAATCACAAACTTCCAAGTCGGTGTTAACTCTTTATTAGCAGAAACTCAATCTCCACAGACTTGGTTGAATGTCATGCCTAATGAGCAGAGCAGCTCATTCCTGATGGTCTTCCTCCGTGAAAATCACTTGCCGAAACTGAAAGTTCTCAACTCCCCGCAGCTATACCTTCCTCACCAGGGCATTTTCCGAGCAATCAGAGACTGTTCATGCAGCTGGCCTCTCCTCTGCAATTTTCATGCCTCTTCTGGTTCTGGGAGACAAGGAGGGGAAGACACCCATGACTCTTCACTTCAACTTCTGACACCTCTTCCCAGTCTTCTCCCTCTTCTCCCTCTGAACACTCATCGTCGCCCCACCACCACGCTACAGCTGGTTCCTTTGTATCCATTCCTCTGCATCCAACCAGTCCAAGACAGGTGAGAGGCAAAGTCAGAGCAGTCAGGGATCAACAGGAAATTCAGTGGGAGGCACAGAAGATGTAGCAGGGCTTAGTGAGAGGAGAGAGTCTGGGACAGAGAGAAGTCCAGAATCCTGGATAGCTCATTTAGTTAGAGCACTGTGCTGATAATGCTAAGGTTGCAGGTTCGATTGCCATATGGGACAGCTGCATATTCCTGCATTACAGGGAATTGAACTAGATGACTATTGGAGTCCCGTCCAACTCTACAATTCTATGATCAGAGACAGAAGCAGTAGAGGAGGGAAGCCAAGAGGCAGAGATGGGTCAGGCTTGTGAAGAGGCATGGATGTTTCACCTTCATGCTTCTATGAGCTCTTCTCCCCACTGGTCTCTCAGGACCAGGAGAGGCAAAAAGCGGGAGGAGGAAAGACAGGCCTGCAGGCGCAGTCTCAGATTGCTTGAAAAGGACCCTGGAGAGGAGGACACAGGGAGGGGGAACCCCGGAGGGGAGGCTGTGGGGAGGCGGGGACCTTTAGTCTTGAAAACAGCCTCATGTGGGCAAGACTTGAGTTGCTGTACTCATTAGGCATGATCCTGTTTTGCAAATAAAGAGTTAAGTCCAACTTGTTGGGTGTGATTTACTGCTGTCAAAAACTAAGCCACACTTAGACTACATTGTTGTTGTTTAGTCGTTTAGTCATGTCCGACTCTTCGTGACCCCATGGACCAGAGCACGCCAGGCACTCCTTTCTTCCACTGCCTCCCACAGTTTGGCCAGACTCATGTTGGCAGCTTCACTGAACACTGTCCAACCATCTCATCCTCTGTTGTCCCCTTCTCCTTGTGCCCTCCATCTTTCCCAACATCAGGGTCTTTTCCAGGGAGTCTTCTCTTCTCATGAGGTGGCCAGAGTATTGGAGCCTCAGCTTCAGGATCTGTCCTTCCAGTGAGCACTCAGGGCTGATTTCCTTCAGAATGGATAGGTTTGATCTTCTTGCAGTCCATGGGATTCTCAAGAGTCTCCTCCAGCACCATAATTCAAAAGCATCAATTATTTGGCGATCAGCTTTCTTTATGGTCCAGCTCTCACTTCCATACATTACTACTGGGAAAACCATAGCTTTAACTAAATGGACTTTTGTTGGCAAGGTGATGTCTCTGCTTTTTAAGATGCTGTCTGGGTTTGTCATTGCTTTTCCCCCAAGAAGCAGGCGTCTTCTAATTTCGTGACTGCTGTCACCATCTGCAGTGATCATGGAACCCAAGAAAGTAAGATCTCTCACTGCCTCCATTTCTTCCCCTAGACCAGTGTTCCTCAACCTTGGGTCCCCAGATGTTTTTGGCCTACAATTCCCACCATCCCTGACCACTGGTCCTGCTAGCTATGGATGATGGGAGTTGTAGGCCAAAAACATCTGGGGACCCAAGGTTGAGGAACACTGCCCTAGACTACACACAGCCCTTCAAAGAGATAAAGAGATGAGAAGGATGGAAGGATGGAATTTAGGGGTCAACGGGGGGGGGAGGAATATGGAGCCGAAGGGGAAAACTAAAACACAACTTTGGGATTAGCCAGCCTGTGAATGCTGCTGGGGAAGTAGGTTGAAAAGCAAAGAGGGGTGGCCCATTCCATGTATTGCTTTGCAATAAACAGCCAAATCTAGCGCCTTGTTCATTATATATCTTGGTTCCTCACGCCCCCACCACCGCCTGCTGCAGCCCAATCCTTTTTCTCCCACTGCACTTCCCTGCTCATTTGTGTTCATTATTTTGATGCCTCACTTGGAATAAGAAAGGGAAAGAGGGAAAGAGATTTGCATTTTATTACACAACATGATGAGTAAAAGAAAAAGACGGCCCAAGGGGATAATATGCATCTCGGCACTGTTGTGAAACCGTACATCCCTTCGCCGCAAAGCTGCCAAAACACCTTCCTTATACCGAGACAGCAGGAAGCAGCTTAAAATACCGAGTTACACCGAGACCCATCCTAATGTCGCCTGCAGTGTACAGGGGCTGAGAAGAATAATGGAGCCGGCTCTCTAATGTAGGCAGGTGAGGCATTTAGAAGAAAACTCCTCTAGCTACCATTGCACCTGTGAATGATATAGTTGCTGTGTGATTGGGGATGTTCCTCACCCAAGTTCTGTCTTGTATTTTGCAGCTTCAAAATATTTGCTTTTTTCTTTTCTTTTCTCAGCAGAGCTGATCCATTATGCTCATATTGTTGTTTGTTATTTCCAGATTTTGAGCAGGACTCTGCGTCTACAGTTTGCTGCACCATTCAGTTTTTTTTATATAAAAAAGCTATATTTAGATAAAAATTATAGAGTTGGAGGGCAGCACTGGAGGACATCGAGTCCTGACTTTAGGTAAATGCTGGATCAGCAGTGCCGGGGGTGGGGGTGGGGGAGCCCTCAGCACTTGCAGAGGTTCTTCCAGCTTGTACCATTAGGAAATTTCTCCTAAATCTTCACTACAATCTGCTTTACCCTGCCATTTACACCCACTTGTTTTGGTACTACAGTGGTACCTCGGGTTACAGACGCTTCAGGTTAAAGACTCCGCTAACCCAGAAACAGTACCTCGGGTTAAGAACTTTGCTTCAGGATGAGAACAGAAATTGCCCGGCGACAGCAGAAGGTCCCATTAGCTAAAATGGTACCTCAGGTTAAGAAGAGTTTCAGGTTAGGAACGGACCTACGGAAGGAATTAAGGTCTTAACCCAAGGTACCATTTTACTGCTGTCCTGCCAAGTCCTGGTGGTTTTGCCAAGGGCAGAGAATTTATTTTATTGATTGGTTTTATTTATAAAAATTACTTATATACCTGTGTAATTAGCATGTAGGCTCATATCAATAGAGGTTGCACTCGATAGGCATACCCTCCAACATTTCTACAATGAAAATAGAAATGTCCTATTCAATAATAATAATAATCAGTGGTGGTTTAGGGGGTACTCAAAGGTACGCAGTACCGGCACCCCCAAATTTTGTTGTTGTTAGAAATTATGATACTTACTGCAGCAATTTCATGGTGAGTACCAGCACCTATTTTTCTAGAAAAAAGCAATAATAATAATAATAATAATAATAATAATAATAATAATAATAATAATACCTTGCTCATCTGACATGATGAGGAAAGAATAATAGAATTGTAGAGTTGGAAGCAGTGCCAGATTTATGTATAAGCTAAACAAGCCATAGCTTAGGGCCCCACTCTATTGGGGGCCACCAAAAAAATTAAAGTGGGGGGGGGAATTGGATATACATTTCCAAAATAGAAAATAAAAACAAATTTAAAAAACCTTCATACATCAACAGTGTTTTGTGTTGTGTAGGCTCCTATGATATAAGTAATGGCCCTACCTGCTAGCCTGCTCCCTAAAATGTCACTGGTTTGCTCATTTCTATATATAGGGTTCCTGCATTCTGCATGGACTGGTTGCATGGCGACATGGGCAAATGGCTTTACTAGATACCTATTAGGTCCATAGATTACCATATAGCATATATTCAACACAAAAAACAGCTATAATTTTTGTTGTTGACATAGGACAGCTGGACATTTAAAGGGCCTCATTACCTTCAGTAGCTTACGGCCTCATCAAGCCTAAATCCGGCCCTGGTTGGAAGGGGACCTGGGGTCATCTAGTCCCATCCCCTGTAGGGGGGAATTAGGAGGAAGTAAGAGAACTAAAGTAAAGTGCCTCTCAGCAATTTCACTCGTCCTCTCTGCCATAATGATGATGATGATGATGATGATGATGATGATAATAATAATAATAATAATAATAATAATAATAATAATAATAATAATAATAATAATAATTTATTTATACCCCGCCCTTCCCCACCAAACCAGGCTCAGGGCGCCTAACACCAATAAAATCACAAAAAAACATAAAACAATTCATTAAAATACAGATTAAAATACAATTTAAAATTTAATTTATACTGCAGCCTCATTTTTAAGTAGCCCACCAATCACATCAAAAGAATGAAACATCAGGGTTAAACTGAAACCAACCCAAAGGCCAGGTGGAACAGCTCCGTCTTGCAGGCCCTGCGGAAAGATGCCAAATCCCGCAGGGCCCTGGTCTCTTGTGCCAGACCGTTCCACCAAGTACTGAGAAGGCCCTGGCCCTAGTTGAAGCCAACCTAGCATCCTTGTGGCTCGGGACCTCCAACAAATTATTATTTGAGGACCTTAAGGTCCTACCTGGGACATACCAGGAGAGGCCGTCCCTTAGGTACGAGGGTCCTAAGCCTATCATGTCTCATGGTCAGGATCCATTGTGGATGAGGTTGGCAGACCCTTTGCCAACACTTGTTCTCTGGACATTCCAATAACATGTATCAAAGCTTTTAGCAGAGAAAATTTATAAGGGGGGAAAAAATCAACATTCACCTAACACTCTTACTAGCAAATGTGTCAGAAGGTTGACCTGGTGCTTCAAAACTTTACTGAGGGCAAAATATGAAGCACAGAGGGAAGGCCCTACTCTGGAGACACACGTTTGGGAATGCTGAGGGAAGTTAAATGCTTCAGCAAGCTTAATGGCATTTGTCAGCAGAGTTACTCATGTCTCTGAAAGGTGGATTTAGAGGATCCTGCTGAGACGAGACACCTATGGGGATTTGAAGGAAAGTTTAAAGATTTTCAAGTGCACATCTCTGTTTATAACTATTTATGCTGGCAGATTTATCTCCTTGGTGTTTCCAGCCCATTTCTCCAGAGGAAATTAGATGTAGTGCTTAACCGTAAGCTGGGCCAATGAAGAAAATGATTCTATAAATACCTAACTTGCTGGCAAGGCTACAATATTGGCACATCAGGTTGGCTATTGAATTTGGTTTGAAGGATATTGCAGCCCACCTTAATTTGGATAGGCCCCTGCAGGCGAAAGACAGGTTCCGGCGGATTGAGCGGATGAGATTAATAGTGGGTCAAACGGTCAAGAAGGTGTTTTCTGTACATGCTGTAGAGGGAAGCAAGGGGTAGATGGGTCTCGTCCACCTGGGAAGGTAGCCCATCTATGAGGAAGAAAACTCTGATCCTAAACTTCTGCCGTCTCATGGGATCTATCTGTGGGACAAGAAAAGGCTAAGGAGTAAACCCCACACAAATTTGGAGTGGAGTCTCCAAGACAGCAGAATGGCACCTTGTATGCCTCCTTCTGGCAGCTCCTTCAACCAAGCTGGTGTCAAACATATTGCTCTGCTTTCCTTTGGACCACATCAGTGAGGCTGGGAGGGGGGTCTTGTCTTCTGGGCAACCCAGGACCTCCATACACATTGCCCAGGCTTGTGCCTCGAGGAGGTCACTTTGCTGCTGCTAATGCACAAATTTGACTTCACCCTCAGAGGTGAACTGGAGAGCCAGTGTGGTGTAGTGGTTAAGAGTGGTAGACTCGTAATCTGGGGAACCGGGTTCGCTTCCCCGCTCCTCCACATGCAGCTGCTGGGTGACCTTGGGCTAGTCACACTTCTCTGAAGTCTCTCAGCCTCACTCACCTCACAGAGTGTTTGTTGTGGGGGAGGAAGGGAAAGGAGAATGTTAGCCGCTTTGAGACTCCTTCGGGTAGTGAAAAGCGGGATATCAAATCCAAACTCTTCTTCTTCTCTTGAGACAGACAGATACCAACAACAACAGTCCTCCTTTATTTGCGTAGACCAGCGCCAGGGCTGTCTTAAGCATATCCGGCGCCGTGGTGCAAAGATCCCTCTGGCGCCTGCCCCCCCACTCTAAAACAAGGGAGGGTTACGGACATTTTGGGGTGGTAACAGCACCCTGGAACGGATTGGGTCTGTAACCCGAGGTACCACTGTAGTTCGCATCAGGTCTGCTCACACCAGAATCCGCAGAAATTGAGTTCCTCAAACTGAGCCTCTCTATCAGCCTCCCCCAACCTGCTGCCCTCTAGATGTTTGGGATGCTGTCATGGGAGAGATAGACCCATCCAACATGGCATGGGAGAGAGATGAATGGCATTGCAATTCAGCAACTTCTGGAGGGCACCAGGCAGTGGCGTAGCAAGGTCAGGTGGTACCCGGTGCAGAAAATCCTCACCACCACCACACAATGAAATTATTAAAAGATGGAAAAATAAGATACAGTTGCAAGTGGGGTTTTTTTTTTGGGGGGGGGGGTATTTACTTAACATTGTGAGCATAAACACTTAAAACTTTCCCCCTCTAACTTTGTTCTCACACCCCACCTCTCCTCCTGTGCCTTCCAGCGTTTGGGTCCTGAGTTGAGGGAGAAGAAGAAGAAGGAGGAGGAGGAGGAGGAGGAGGAGGAGGAGGAGGAGGAGGAGGAGGAGGAGGAGGAGTTTGGATTTGATATCCCGCTTTATCACTACCCGAAGGAGTCTCAAAGCGGCTAACATTCTCCTTTCCCTTCCTCCCCCACAACAAACACTATGTGAGGTGAGTGGGGCTGAGAGACTTCAGAGAAGTGTGACTAGCCCAAGGTCACCCAGCAGCTGCATGTGGGGGAGTGGAGACGCGAACCCGGTTCCCCAGATTACGAGTCTACCACTCTTAACCACTACACCACACTGGCTCTTGCTTCTCTCCTTCCCTCCCCCCTCCACTTGTTCGCAACGGCGCGCCACCCGCCTGCGACTCCCAAGCCTCTCGCGAGCCGTCAAAATGAAGGGGGAAGGAGGGAAGGCCGCCGGCAAAGCGGCTCAGCTCCCCTCTTCCCCTGAAGGCTCGGGGTAGGCTTGGGAGTGGCGGGCGGGCGGGTGGCATGCTGAATGTCACCCCCCCCCACGCGATGACACCCGGGGCGGTTCACCCCCACCGCCACCCCCCTTCCTACGCCTCTGGCACCAGGTTGAGAAAAATCGCTAGATATTATGGGAGAAGCAAAAAAAGTTTCTTGCATCAGCTTCATTCACCACTTACATTGTTTCACAGACCTTTACCTTGCCCCCTCCCAAAGTAGTCTATTTTAATATCCTGAAAATCATAAACCCAGAGTCTCACCTATTTGCTCATGCCATATAGACATGAGGCGTCACAGTGAAATGCATCTTTCAGAGGACAGTGTCAGACCTTAAAATCTTTTTCCTTCCTTCCTGACACTTTTAATACCTGGGGAAGGGTGGGAGGAAGGAGCGGAGATGAAATAAGAAAGATTTATAGAGTCTCAAAACCTCCCGTTAAAATTAAATGTGGTGCAAACAGTAGCTTTCCACATTTAATTGTCTTTTTCACAGTAACTTTGCGTCAGTCTCTCCTAAAAGCCTATTAATTCTGTAATTTAGTGCCCGAGAAAGCCGCGAGATAGACAGAAACGCTGCTCAGATTTCCTTCTCCTTCCTTTCTCCCCTGCTCTCTTCATTGACTAACTGTCATCGAGCGTCAACGTTAGGGCTGCTTTCTCCTTGAAACCCTTCAGATCCTAGAAAGAATGAAAAGAGGAAAGGAAAATTAAAAAGTTTTTATAGCCACTTTAATGTCACACACACAATGTTTGCCCAGTGGTACCTAAAAGGGACTCCGTGAGGTTCTGTGTTGCAGTTGTAATTGACTTGATGAGGTTGTATGTTTCAGTTGTTATGGAAACTCAAGTTAAAACAGCATGGATAGGGATGCTTGAGGAAATAGTTCTTCCCCTATTGCAATACAAACTAAAAGAACTACTTTGGGTCCCAGTACTTTTTCTGGGCACAATTCAAAGTGTTGGTGCTGATCTTTAAAGCCCTATAGGGCCTTGGCCCTGTATACCTGAAGGAGCATCTCCATCCCAGAGGATGTGTCCAGAGGAGGGCAACCAAAATGGTCAAAGGCCTGGAAACGATGCCTTATGAGGAACGGCTTAGGGAGCTGGGTATGTTTAGCCTGGAGAAGAGAAGGTTAAGGGGTGATATGATAGCCATGTTCAAATATATCAAAGGATGTCATATAGAGGAGGGTGAAAGGTTGTTTTCTGCTGCTCCAGAGAAGCGGACACGGGGCAATGGATTCAAACTACAAGAAAGAAGATTCCACCTAAACATTAGGAAGAACTTCCTGACAGTAAGAGCTGATTGACAGTGGAATTTGCTGCCAAGGAGTGTGGTGGAGTCTCCTTCTTTGGAGGTCTTTAAGCGGAGGCTTGACAGCCATCTGTCAGGAATGCTTTGATGGTGTTTCCTGCTTGGCAGGGGGTTGGACTGGATGGCCCTTGTGGTCTCTTCCAACTCGATGATTCTATGATTCTATGATTCTATCCCCACCATCCAGCCTGGACACTGAGGTCTTCCTCCAAAGGTCTTCTGGTGGTTCCCTCCCTGCATGATGTGAAGTTATAGGGAACCAGGCAGAAGGCCTTCTTGGTAGTGGTGCTCACCCCGTGGAACACCCTCCCATCAGATGTAAAAGAGTTGAACAATTGTACGACTTCTAGAACAAATCTGAAGGCAGCTCTGTTTGGGGAAGCAATGGGAGTGGAAATGGTAGCTGCATGTTTGGCTCGAGAATTTAGGTATTACAAACATGTCCCCATTTTAATCTGTGAAATTTTAGGATGATTTTCATCATAAACCAGGAGGTTGATTCAAAGCTTCTCTCTCTCTCTCTCTCTCCTCTCTCTCTCTCTCTCTCTCCTCTCTCTCTCTCTCTCTCTCTCTCTTTCTCTCTCTCTCTCTCTCTCTTCGCATGCAGAGTAGAGCACTTGGCATCACATAACCTTGAAGGGAGAGAAACACAAAACATTAAAATGGTCCCAGGAGATGCGTCCGAGAAAGCCAGGAAGAATTTAAACATATGTTGGAACATATTGATCACTGACGGTCTCCTGCAGTGAGCGCAAATCTTTTCCTTCTAGACCTGCTGGTATTTTAATGAGGGCAGTTGTGTGATTCTCACCTGGGTTAAGACCTTCTTATATGGTTTTCTTGAAACATGCTCCATCCCATGCCCTCCACCAACCGGGATCCAGATGTCGACCAGACAGAGAGCAAAGTGTTTCCAAGAGGGCTGTGTACTGGATTCGTCCAAATCCTGAGCTGAATTGGGCCAAATGGGGAGGGAGGGAAATCTGTGCTTGGTTGGGACAGTCCCAAGATCACTCTGGGTTGGATCACCTAGAACATTCTGGGGCTGTCATGGGGTGGAACATCAGATAGGAAGACACTTGCAACAGGAGTTGAATCCTCCTGCTCATTGTTGGTAGGAGGAGATGTAAAGGTAAAGGTAAAGGGACCCCTGACCATTAGGTCCAGTCACAGACGACTCTGGGGTTGTGGCGCTCATCTCGCTTTACTGGCCGAGTTAGCCGGTGTACAGCTCATGTGGCCAGCATGACTAAGCCGCTTCTGGCAAACCAGAGCAGCGCACGGAAACACCATTTACCGTCTCCTTATTCCTCGTCTTAGTCAATTTCGACTCTCCGTGACCCCATGAACCAGAGCATACCTTGGAAACTCTCACTTTCTTCTCAAAGCTTCTCCTTTTTTATGTCCATGTAGTTTTCTTGGCAAAATACTGAAGTGGTTTGCCAGTTTCTTCTCCAGGTGGATCACATTTAGTCTAAATTCTTGGCTATGACCTGTCCATCTTTGGTGGCTCATAGCTTCTTGGAGTTATTCAAGCCCCTTCACCACAACAAGGCAGTGATCCATGAAGGGGCTGCATAATTTAGAACCCTTCAAAACTGGGACTCTTCAAATGTTCATGCCCAGAGATATTGGTTCTTTTCTTTAAAAAAAAAAAAAAAGAACAACAACAACAACATACATACATACATACATACAAGAACATCCATTAACATTTGACAATATGGGTTTGGGAGATTCCCCCCCCCTCGAGTTAGCATCAGTTATACTTAAAATAAATTGCCACTGCGTGCTGTTAATTCCGGAGAGGAATGGTAAATTCCATCCTCTTCTCTGAGACTTGTTTTCACAATGAATTAATGGGGCTTAATTTAGCACTGCGTTCGCAAATGGCAGCACTGAAGGAATGCAAGTTTCTGCTTCCCTCCATCGCCACCCCCTTATTACAGGCATCCCGCCTTCTGCAGCTCCTTTTGCCATGTCAGACTTGGTTTGCGGAGGAAGCCGCACTGTGTTTAAGCAGGAGCCAGGCAAATGCGTTCCCTCTTCCTTCACAAAGGTTGTGTCTTGTTTTTTCTCTTCCCTGTCTTCAAAAGTACCATGGCTGGCAGAAATTCATCTCATTCAAGTGGTGATGCTTAGGGCAAATCCAGGCAAATTGGTTAATTTCACTTTTTTTGTTTCTTGTGTTTCCAGTTCTCCACGTTGTAACATCAGCCGGCATTTTTACATATATATTTTAAAAAATATATTGAGAGTCCCATGGACTGTAAGAAGATCAAACCTATCCATTCTCAAGGAAATCGGCCCTGAGTGCTCACTAGAAGTACAGATCCTGAAGTTGAGGCTCCAGTACTTTGGCCACCTCATGAGAAGAGAAGACTCCCTGGAAAAGACCCTGATGTTGGGAAAGATGGAGGGCACAAGGAGAAGAGGATGACAGAGGATGAGATGGTTGGACAATGTTCTCGAAGCTACTAACATGAGTTTGGCCTAACTGCGGGAAGCAGTGGAGGATAGGCGTGCCTGGCGTGCTCTGGTCCATGGGGTCACGAAGAGTCGGACACGACTGAACGACTGAACAACAACAATTAAAAAAAAACCTGTCATGAAACTTCAGCAGTACACAGTTGGTACATTTTCAACAGTATTAAGAGATTATATCTCTCCCCCCACCGCACCCCCAGGTACCCCTTCTTCTTTCCCCCAAAGGGGTTTTTCATAAGGGACTTTCAGCACAGTCCTTAGGTGAACACCTGACTGGCATATTTATTCTAAATGTCCCTGGCTTGGAAATCAGCAAAGCCATCTTGGTATTGTTCTGTTTCTGGCTGCTTCTCTCCCCACCCCCCTTCTCCAATGCCAGGATGGTGGTGGGTGGGGGCTCCCAGATTCCTGCTTGTACAAACAGTGGCATAGCGAGGGCAGGGCGTAGGGGGCGGTGTGCCCCGTGTTCCAGGGGAGGGGGGGTGACACTTGGGCCGGCCCCGCCCTACCCCACCGGCGGGCCCCAAGCAAGCCGCAGAGCAATGCAGCCTCGCCCCGCAGCCTGCTTGCAAACCTGCTCAGCAGCCTGCGAGCATGCCATGGAGCGAAGCTGCTCCAGCCCGAGGCCCGTCTGGGGCCCGCCCACCAGCACCGCTATGGGGCTGCCGAGCACGATTGGTGGCTTATGGGCCGCCACCAGTGCTGTCAAGTATCCTGTTTTCCCTGGGATTCTCCCTTATTTCAAGCAGTTTCCTGCTGCTCTCCCTTATTTTTTATTTCCCTTAAATTTCCCGTTTTTAATGGAAGCAGCTCCTCCCCTGCTGGCCAGGGACTGGGTGGGAAGACCTCGGCTACTTGGAGAGAAAAGCCTCAGCCCTCAAAGCAAGTGGGAGCCGTTTCCCGTGCTTACAGGGGGGTGTATTCCTCCCCCTGCATCAGCCCCTATCTGTTGCCGCCGAGCCCCTCAGCCGGCCAATAGGGTTAGCTGGTGGGCGGAGCCTGGCTGCCTTTGAGCAGCTGCTGCTTCCTGTCCTGTTTTGATGGGATCAGACAAGAAGACGATGGGGCTCCATTGCGCGGAGCACATGGCTGCCCTCCTCTTTGCTCCGCTCAGAGCCCGACCGCGCTTGGTGTTTACATTGCTGCTCCACCCACTTTTGCTTCTGGCTCCGCCCACCACTGACATGTGACTGTCCCCGGGATAGGTGAGACTGCTGATCCCTTATTTTCAAATCCGAAACTTGACAGCTATGGCCGCCACCGCTACTCCCGCAGCGACCTTGCGAGCCACTGAGCGATCGGCGGCTCGTGGGGCTGCTGAGCACGAGCGGCGGGCGTAAGGCCATGCTGCTTTTCATGCACAGCAGCCCCACGAGCTGCCGATCACTCAGCAGCTTGCAAGGTCACCGCGGAAGCAGCGGCGGCCCGGCGGCGGAGCGCGCATGTGCTAGATTTCGCACATGTGCAATCCGCCGTGATGTTTCGCCGTGACGTCACAATGGCCCACCCCCAGGGGGTGCCTCCGTTCACCACCCCGGGTAGCGAGGAGGCTTCTTCCACGCCTGTGTGCAAATGGCAGGTTCCTCTTTTACCAGGAGGAAAGAGCATACTGAGGTATGACTGACAGCTCACTGGAGTAGCCCTGCAATTTGCTTTAAGTTTAAATAACAGACAGCCCTAATCTGATCAATTAGCAAAGTAATTCCAAGGGCGGGGTGTGTGTGTGTGTGTGTGGAATAAAATGAAACATTAAATGCCTCTCATGCACAAGACGCTTAGGAACTCCCTCAGGTTTTCTGCTTTGCCGTAACCAAGTTTGGATTTAAAATTCAAAATTGATTCTGCTTTGTGCCTCTCCTACTCAAAATTTTAATTTAACACTGCAATGAGAATAGTTCTGCGTTGCAATGCTTCCCTTTGGAGGATTCCATAAACAAGGGCTGCACACATTAAGCCAGAGCTGTTCACAGTTCACTATAGAAAAACATTGATTATTTTTTAAAAATTATTATTTTTTGGAGGAGGATGAATCTGTGGAGATTATGGGTGGCTGTTCTCTATAACCTTCCCCGGAGGAATCACTATCTTCTCTCCCAGCTCTAGCTTGCTCCCCTCTCTCTCCCTGCTCCTCCTGAGTAGTCCCTCGTTCCCTGACAGCTATCAACAAATAAATTGGGGGGGGGGGAGAAGTTCAAAGAGAGAAGCCCACAAGCAGGCTTTGGTCATCTTTCAGTGCCCTGTACAAACTCAAAATTTGGCGCCACCAAACGGATCTTCTTCTCAATTATGGATCTTCTCAGTTTTGCACTCCCTCAGCTCAGCACCCTGTGTGGGGGAACCATCCACACCACCCTAAATCCATTGCTGCTGCACACCAAAAGGCCTCTTCACCAAGAAATTGTAGTCTATGCTACTATAGGAGGCTTCCTTATATTGAGTCAGGCCATTGGTCCATCAGGCTTAGTTTTCTCAACAGTGGTTCTCCAAGGCAGAAGACTTTCCCAGCCCTACCTGGAGATGGTAGGGGTTGAAACTTGGGTCCTCTGCAAGCTAAGCAGCTACAGCCCTTCATGATAAACCTTTGTTCATAGACATTTGTGCCATGCATCACTCTCATCCTTTTAAATCGTTATTTATGTAGTAGAGCGCAAGACTCTTAATCTCGGGGTCGTGGGTTCGAGCCCCACATTGGGGGCTGATTTCTGCATTGCAGGGGGTTGAACTTGATGACCCTTGTAGTCCCTCCCAACTCTACAATTTTATGATTCTATGGTTTAATAAGTGGTATTACATATAGCTAAAGAAGATTGGCAAGTTAAATTAATGGAATATGCCGAAATGGCAAAAATTGACAATGAAATTAAGAGGAAGAGATAACAACGGATTTAAGGAAGAATGGAAGGACTTTATTGCATATATACAGAAGCAGTGTACATAGGTTAATACATTAGGCAGGGTTTTAAGATTACTTGTAATTTTGTTATGAATGGATAAGAAGCAATTCAAATGGTTAAAATTATACAATGGACATGCAGAACGTTGACATACAATGGAACCAAGGAAGGGAATGGGGGAAGTCAAATTGTTGTTGTTTTTTGATTTTTTATTGTTGTTTGTTTTATTTTTAAAACAAAATAAAAAATAAAAAAATTCCTTCCAGTAGCACCTTCGAGTCCAACTTAGTTTGTTCTTGGTATGAGCTTTTGTGTGCATGCACGCTTCTTCAGATACCAAGTGTGCATGCACACGAAAGCTCATACCAAGAACAAACTTAGTTGGTCTCTAAGGTGCTACTGGAAGGAATTTTTTATTTTATTTTTTTGACTATGGCAGACCAACACGGTCCTGTAACTGTTTTTATTTTTGTTATTGTTGGGAAATTAATAAAATGTTATGAAATAAGTGTTGTTGCTCATATTGCTATGATTCTATTACTTACTAAGTTTTATTACTTATTCATTAATTAAAGGAGTCCAGGGAGGCAAAGGCACAAACAATAAAGCATCTAAAAACCAGTTCGAATACAAAGACCAGGAACAATATTTACTTAAGAGACTTCAAATCAAATCAAACTTTATTCATGTAGCCAACAGGCCATTGCGACTAAAAATACAGATAAAACAGATAAAAATACTGGAGAAATACCAGTCAAGTACACAAATATATAAATATACTGATAAATCATATGGAAACCCCCAGGCTAAAAGGCCGTTCAAATAGTGACCTCGTTCTCAGAGAGTCAAACGATTTTCTCTGTTATCGTTTTTGTTCCTGCTAGAAATAAGGTAGACAATGAGGCCCTAATTTGGCGGCCTGAAATAGTCAGTAAAGATGATACGATACTCTCGTTCCTCAGAGCTAAATAGATAAGCTGATCGAGACAAATATAGACCTCAGGTGCGTGGACTAGTCATATATGCCGACTTGTCTTTCAAATTGTGGCCCTTAGTCTCATTGCCCTCTCAATGAATCTGGCAACCTTCTCTGTTGTTTGGATGTTCTGGTCCGCTAACAAGTAAAACATTGCGGCCGCTGACGAGCGACCTGGGACGGAAAGTAGGAGGGGAGTAATAATCTCGCTCCTCAGGTCTTTGTACAGGGGGCAGGTCAGAAGAACATGTGACACTGTCTCCAAGTTTCCGTCTCCACATGGGCAGAGTCGTTTCTCCCTGGGGAGTTTCTGATATCGGCCTTCGAGCACGGCAGAGGGTAGTACGTGTAATCTTGCCAACGTAAAAGAACGTCTATACTTTGAGACTTGTTAGAAGAGGAAAGTCTTCAGTCAGTGCTGAAAAGACAATGCAAATGGCACCTGCCTGGTATTTAACGGTAGGGAATTGCAAAGGGGAGGTGCCATAGTGCTAAAGTGCTGGCTCTTATCTTGTGCAGAAATGGAACAGGCCTGATAAGATGATATCTGCAGGAAGACCTCTCTTGCAGAGTGCAGTGACCCATTGGGTATATAAGGGGTAAGAGCCAGTGTGGTGTAGTGGTTAACAGCGGTAGACTCGTAATCTGGTGAACATGCAGCTGCTGGGTGACCTTGGGCTGGTCACACTTCTCTGAAGTCTCTCAGCCCCACTCACCTCACAGAGTGTTTGTTGTGGGGGATGAAAGGAAAGGAGAATGTTAGCTGCTTTGAGACTCCTTCGGGTAGTGATAAAGCGGGATATCAAATCCAAACTCTTCTTCTTCTTCTTTTGATGGATTGATCAAAGGTCCACCTGGCCCAGTATCCTCTTTCCCTCCATGGCCGATCCAGTGCTTCCAGGAAGCTCAGGACATGAGGCTGGCAATAGCTCTTTGTCAGTGTTTGTCTGCCAGAAAACTGGCCAGCCATATGTCCCTGGGAAACCCACAAAGCAGGGTATAAAGGCAAGAGCTGTTTCACCCCATTCAGAGGTAGGCTACCTCTAAGCATGCAGGCTCCATGTAGCTGTTGTCCATAACAGCCACTGACATCCCCATTCAATACAGGAAAACACTTTTTGAATAATAATAGATTCTTATTGTCACCTGCTAAGCCCTCTCTGTTTTTAATTAGGTTACATATTCCCTTTGGCTCTTGCGAAATGCTATTAGTAGCCTTGCTGATCACAGCTTCTCTGGGTTTTCTGCAGTCATAAATGCCATTCACATGCAGTAAATACCAAATGAGTCATACCCCTGGTGCAAGTCTTAATACGGTATCAGCATAAAGGAATATGCTCACTGTAAAAAGAATTTTAAGGGAAGCTAGGGGAACTATAGGGACCCAGGTGGTGCTGTGGGTTAAACCACAGAGTCTAGGGCTTGCTGATCAGAAGGTCGGCGGTTTGAATCCCTGCCACGGGGTGAGCTCCTGTTGCTCGGTCCCTGCTCCTGCCCACCTAGCAGTTCGAAAGCCTGTCAAATTGCAAGTAGATAAATAGGGGCCGCTCCAGCGGGGAGGTAAACGGTATTTCCATGCGCTGCTCTGGTTCGCTCTGGTTCGCCAGAAGTGACTTTGTCATGCTGGCCACATGACCCGGAAGCTGTCTGCGGACAAACGCCGGCTCCCTCGGCCTATAGAGTGAGATGAGTGCCGCAACCCCAGAGTCGGACACAACTGGACCTGATGGTCAGGGGTCCCTTTACCTTTAGGGGAACTATATGTGTGTGCGTGTGTAGCCTTGAGAATCAATTGTTGCAATGGGCTCAATGTGAGGCTACCCACAAACCACATTTTCCATAGCAAAGGAGCATTGCAGAAAGATGGTAGAAGAGCACACACCTGCCAACATCTCACAAAGGAAAGCACACCCACAACTGTGACACCCTTACTTTCTGAAGAACCTCAGTAGCAGCTTTGCACACTGTAGTGGGGATGTTTCTGGATGCATCTATCACCATGCGCACCCATTTTTCCGTTTCATCTTCTTGGATATATGGGATTATGTGGCTCAGCAAGATAGTATAGTTCTATGTTAGGAATTCCCCATCCTTCTTCTGAGAAGGGGAGGTGCAAGGAATTTGGAGTTTATTCATGGCTTTTTGATTGAGAAGATACATGAGTGCAGTTTTTTTTCTGCCACTTACAGAGTTGGGTTGGGGGAATCCAGACTGAAAGGGTTTGGAATAAGT